>NC_081376.1:41321656-41635077 GCF_030684315.1 Stegostoma tigrinum | reverse complement strand
GAGAGGAAGACATCCTGTCAGAGACAGCCTGTAGTCCCAGCCTTAGTTACAGTGTGAGAGGGAGACATCCTGTCAGAGACAGCCTGTAGTCCCAGCCTTAGTTACAGTGTGAGAGGGAGACATCCTGTCAGAGACAGCCTGTAGTCCCAGCATTAGTTACAGTGTAAGAGGGAGACATCCTGTCAGAGACAGCCTGTAGTCCCAGCCTGTGAGAGGAAGACATCCTGTCAGAGACAGCCTGTAGTCCCAGCCTTAGTTACAGTGTGAGAGGGAGACTTCCTGTCAGAGTCAACCTGCAGTCCAAGCTATGCCCACTGGTCGTGGTGGCACTGCTGGAACTAGTGATTTGCTAACTGTTGGATTGGTCGGGCTGTGGAACTTCCTCCCAAAAGTAGGTAGAAATCTCATGCTGAGTCAACTATTGTTGCAACAGCCATTTCCTCAAGGGGTTGGAGGGTGGTGCCTGCGCTAGCATGAGCAGGCACCCGCATAGCTTTAAAGGGAGTGGAGAGACTTCTACCTACAAATTAAGTTTTGTCCAATATGTTTGAATTCTGGCATAGCTGTATGTTCACTAGTATACAGAAGAAGAAATCTTGAGCAGATCCTTCGGGCAACATTCTCTCATCATGGGCATCAACGATTTTCCCCGATAAACTGTCCTTTTCACTCTAAGCCTATGGCCCCAGACATTAGGCCAAACAGTTTTATCGAGTTGAAAAGACCCTTTTCTGAAATGAGTTTTTATACGTTCCATAAGTTTTCTTGGACAAGAACGCAAAAAGCAAAATTTATTTGCCACAAATGGGGAATCACAGCATTGGTGTGGGAAATAGAATTTTGTCACACAGAGGCAGGGTATATTGTTCTGAGCCTTGTGTTCACGGGATGGGGATGATTGTCGTGGTTTCAGGGATATCAAGACCAGAACATGTTGTCAAGTAGACGAAGGTTTAGTCTGTAAGAAACCATTCTCAGTTGAAAGATGAGTTGTACCGAGGTCAAAAATGTAAAGTTTTTCATTTGCTTGCATCTAGGTGAGTACACAATCAACAAATTAGTGATATTTTTCAGAAAACAAACACAAAAACCAGTAATATGCACAAGTATTACTCCCACACAAAAATGATAGAGGTCTTTCATGAAATTGAGGGCTGGCTTTTAAAAAAAGTCGAAAAGCAACTCTCTGTACCCTGCTCTCTTTCCCAGTTGTGAGGCTGAGTAGATTGTTTGAAGTGAGTTAAATCAAAGCAATCCTCACTATTTGAGAAAAGAGTTGACATCTTAATTAACAGGTTCTTAAAAACTTTGAAAATTATATTCTGAAGAAACTAGACAAAACCTTCAAAAAGGCTTCAAGGATCATAATTACAGTAGTTAAGGAAATGTTACATTCAAGCATTTTAAATTTCAAGCCAGTTTTGCCAGGGGTGATATTTATACCTGCCTTTAATGTGTTTCTTTTTAAAGGAGTGTGTGAGAATATTTTTATATCAATAAGTCATGGTTTCAAAATCCCTGTTCAGTTGGCATTAATTTTGAGATAAGAAAGAGATGTCAAAGAACACCATTTAATTTTATGTGCATGATGTAAGGCCAGAAATCTTTGGCAAATATGTCTACAAGGTACAGGTGTGAGATTTATGTGATTAAAAGGAGCCAAGTAGCAGATGACTCATCACTCTCCAGAGCTTTTTCAACTTTAATATCTGGTTATCATTTGAAATCCATATTGCTAACTTACGTGCTTCATTGGCTATTGCTGTTACAGACTGCAGAAGCCTGGAAGAGGATCCAATAAAGTCCAAGTCAATGTTTGTCCAGGCAACGATGTTCATTAAGCAACAACATAGAGCATTCTTTGACAATTCCACTTCTCCTTCTGTCTGTAATGGGACTGCAATGAGTGCCATAGAACAAAGCCTCACAAGATTGACTTGGAATCATTGACTTAAATATAAACAGCTGTGACTATCCCAGTAACAGTATGGTCAGCAACCAGAGGTTGGAAATTTAAG
Organism: Stegostoma tigrinum; assembly: GCF_030684315.1. NCBI lineage: Eukaryota > Metazoa > Chordata > Chondrichthyes > Orectolobiformes > Stegostomatidae > Stegostoma > Stegostoma tigrinum. The sequence continues at coordinate 41,633,059 of NC_081376.1, read as the reverse complement.
ATAACAGGCGAAAGACCAAGAGTACAGGGAGGGGAGGAGGATTCTTTCTGGACAGCAAGTTTTACGAAGTGGAATGCACTTCTCTGAAAAGGTGAGGGAAACAGATTCAACACTGAATGTTAAAAGAAAGGTGAATATGTAGTTAAGAACTAAATATTTGAAGGCTACAGAGGGAAAGGAAGAGACTCAAGCTAGTTATTATTTTTCAAAGACCAATTGGCTAAATGGCCGTGCGATTTTAATGTAACTTATTAACGCTAGGTCTATGTTGACGATTTTCTCTAATTGCACAATAAATAAAAAAGCTACATGGGCTGCAGTGGAATCTAAGGAAATGTTTGTTCTTTGCACTGTAAGTAAAACACACTACAAAATGTTTCTGCATTGATTGTAAAACAATATCCAACTTTACCTATTATTTATCACAGTGTATTATGAGAAAGACAGAACTGGCAGCCACATTGTCACTTTCACTGCCTCTAAATGTCTCAAAGAACTTTACATATGAATATTAGAATGTAGAATCTGGAGTCAGACACTTAGAGCCTTGAGCACCTTCCAACATTTAATGAGAATGTGGCAGATCTGAGGCCTAACTTGACACCTTTGTGCTATTTCCCCTAGTGCCTTTAACTAAGAAAAAAATCTATCAACTTCAAACTTAGCAAATGATCAGTATCAATTGTCCCTTGTGAAAAAGTGTTCCAAACTTTTACTATCCTTTATGCACAGAGACATGGGGAGGAGATGGCCTCGTGGTATTTTCACTGGACTGTTAATCCAGATTCCCAGGTTTGAGTCTGGAATAAAAAGTCTAATGATGACCATGGATTGTTAATTGTTGGGAAAAACCCACCTGGTTTACTAATGTCCTGTAGGGAAGGAAAATGCCATCCTTACCTGGTCTGGCCTAGATGTGACTCCAGACCCACAGGAATGTGGTTGAATCTTAACTCCCCCCGGGCAATTAGGGATGGCCAATAAATGCTGGTCCAGCCAGTGTTGCCCTCATCCTGTTGAATGAATATAAACAAAAATTCCTTAAATTCACTGACGAGAGGTTTCATCCTGATATTCTAAACCATGTCCCTAGAATCAGATTATCCAAATAGTTTCACTTCATGTAGCTTACCTCTGGAAGTCCAGATATTTTCCCAATCAACCTGTCCAGAGATGTTATTTCACACCTCTCATGCAGGTGGGGCTTGAGCCCAGACCTGCCTCATGCCAGGACTCCTGGCTGTGGTGGACCCGAGTGTGGACTCAGCAGGTCGTCTGCAATGATGCTGGGTGGGTTGGCAGATCCTGGCTGTGGTAGGACTGAAGCATGGGCACTCCTCAAGGCCCCTGACACCCTGGGAAGGCCTGTGTGAGAAGATCCCTTCTACAGAATATGAACTCGATTTATGTAATTTCCTTTTACTCTTTTTGTACCTCAAAATGGCACTGGGTTGTGGCAAAACACTTTTCACTGTAACCTTCTAGAGATATGTGACTACAATGATCTCATCATCCTAGTCTAGAGGTATGGAGACCACCACCACACTACAACAGACCCTCTTCAACAAGTCCATATGAATAACATCCATAAGTATCCCCAAGATGCCTCTTCAAAAAATTCAAACAGATTTATCAGACATGATCTTACCCTTACAAATCTAAACTATCTCTGAACGATCAGCTGGAAATTTTCAAGACGTACACTCACTCTGTTCTTAATTATGAACTCTAAAAACTTCTCAACAATATTTGAGAGGCTAATTGAGGCTTGGCGTTTTGGCTTATTGGTTAGCACTGCTACCTCACAGCGCCAGGGACCCAGGTTCAATTCCACCCTCAGGTGATTGACTGTGTGAATTTTGCGCATTCCCCCCGCACCCCCCACCACCACCCCTCCCCACCACCCCGTGTCTGTGTGGGTTTCCTCCGGGTGCTCCAGGTTCTTCCCACAGTCCAAAGATCTGCAGGCTAGGTGGACTGGCCATGTTAAATTGCCCATAGTGTTCAGGGATGTGTAGATTAGGTGGGTTACAGAAGCATGGGTCTGGGTGGGACACTTCAAGGGTCAGTGTGGACTTGTTGGGATGAAGAGTCTGTTTGCGGTCTATGAATTGATTTGTAATTTCCATATTTTCCTTTCCCAAATTCCTTACAAAGTCATGTGACATGCAGTTTTCCAACCTAAAAGAACAGCTCCTAAATCCAGATAATTTTAAAAGATTAGCATGAGGGCATCTGCAATTTTCTCGTCTGCGTCTGTTAAATCAGTGGCAGGGAATCTCATTAACACCACTGTTGTTTTCATTCCTGTTATTTTGCTGGGTTAATACTAGTGCTCTCCTGATCTGTTCGTTTCCATGGGATTTCCTGAGTTCTGAGCTCTTCCTCCACTGTGAAGCCCGATACAAAGTAAATGTCCAATGTGTCTGCCATTTCTTTATTATCATTGACCGTATTACTGTCACCAACTTTCACGACTCCCTTATTGTTCCCAACTGCAATATATTTCTTTTTTAGATAAAAATCATGTTGATTTTGAAACTGTGAGCAAGTTTCTTTTCATACCCTTTGTAGCTTACCATCTGTTTTGTCACCTTTGTACATTGTATCTTTCCTATTTGCCAGGATCTGCGTGTTGTTTTTTGCAATTTGTATGCTGTGTCTCTTAACTGTTTAGTCACTCTGGCCGTTTCTTCTGGCCTTAAGAACTCCAGGCCCATAAGAGAGCAAATGTTAAATTAACTTACAAACACTGTCCTCTGACCTTGTATTTTACACTGTGGGCACCTGGTATCTGAGCAACCATTTGGCATTTCACCTTTTCAAGGGCGCTGAATTCAATCATATTGCTGCTAGATGCACACATCCCTGCATGTTAGATTGTTAACTGGGTCTAACTCATTGCTAACTCTAACATGGCTAGCGCCCTTCACCACTCAGTTTTAGAAAAGAAGAAAAAGGAAGGAAATAAAAATAGGAAGAAATGGGAAGGAAGGAGGAAAGAAAGAAGGAAGGCATCTGTGTTCATTTAGCATATCTTCTGACTAGTGGTCATCTCCTGAAATAAAATAGAAATTTAGCATAATGAAGAAAATAATAGCAGTAACAAGTTTCCCTTCCAGCAGATTAAAAGCTTTGATTTGCTTTGGTTTATTGTCATGTGTACCTAAATACAGTGAAAAGCTCTGTTCACAAGCCATACAGGTAGATCATAGAAAGCAACCACATACAGATCACAGGGTGCTTGAGGAGAGTGAGGCATACAGATTATTCTGCACAGGAGGTACACAAAGCATGGTCAACATTAACAAGATCAGCATTATTTGAAGCTGGACAGTCCATTCATCAGTCTAATAACAGCAGAGAAGAAGCTGATCTTTAACTTGTTGATGTGTATGTTCAAGCTTCTGTACCTTCTGCCTGATGGAAGAGGTTGTAGGAAAGCCTTGTGGGGCTGTGATGAGTCTTTGATGATGTTGGCCTTTCAATGAGCTGTGTAAATGGAGTCTAAGGATGGAAGGTTGGCTTCCATGATGCTCTGGGCTGTGTGCACAAACTACTGTAGTTTCTTTCGGGCCTGGGCAGAGCAGTTGCTATACTAGGCCGTCATGCACCCAAGTAGTATGTTTTCTATGGTGCAGCTGTAAAGGTTGATAAGGATCCTTCTGGCATGCCAAATTTCCTGAGTCACCTGAGGAACAAGAGGCTTTGTTGTGCCTTCTTGACTCACAGTCAGACTATGCTGGAGGTCCAGGACAGGTTGCTGGTTATTGTCGCTCCTAGGAACTTGACACTCTCAACCCTCTCAACCTCCACTCTGTTGATATAGATGGAGGTGTTGGATGTGACGTAGGTGAGAAAATTACAGATGCCATTACAATAATCTTATAAAATTCAACTAATTGTATCCATGCACACCCACCTGGTCACTGTCCATCACCCTTTGTCCATTGCCTTGAAAATGTTTCTCTTGAGGTGCTTATCAAGTTCCCTTCAGGGAAGCCAGAATTGAATCTGCCTCTAACACAGTCCAGATCCTAAACACCTGCTGCATCAAAATGCTTTTCATCACGTCAGCACAGTTTCTTTTGTTGTTCACCCCAAATTATTCTCTTTTGCCAAAGGCAACTGTTTGTCCATTTTACTGAGAAAGGGTCCCGACCCGAAATGGCAGCTTTCCTGCTCCTCTGATGCTGCCTGGCCTGCTGGGTTCCTCCAGCTCCATATTGTGTTATATCCGTTACTCCACGTGCTCTCTCTAACCTAATAGTGTCATTCCTCGAAAGGATATCAGCCTCACAGAAGACGTGTTTCATAATATGCAGGATTCCATTAGACTGTGTCAGATATATGGCACAAAAACTTAGCCTAGCCATGAAGATGTATTGCATTCAAAAATATTTAGTAAGGTGTGAGATAAACGTTTCTGCACAAGATAACATTTCATTGTATTGGGGTAATATATGAGTGTGGATATCATATTGGCTAACTAACTGAAAACAAGTGAGTTAAGATAAATAGGTTATTTGCAGTTGGCAAATTGTAACCAGTGGAGTGCCACAGGGATCAGTGCCAGGCTTGAAACTATTTACAATCTATATTAGTGACTTGGGATGAAGGGACAGGCTGCATTGTATTATCAGCAAATTAGGTTACTCAGGTAGGTGGAAAAGCAAGTTGTAAATAATGCACAAATCTGCCAAGTGCTGTAGATAAGTTAAATGGAAGGGCTAAAGTTTGAAACGTATTATGGGAAAACATGAAGTTGTCCATATTGGTGGAAGGAATAAAAAAAAGTAGAATGTAAACGGGAAGAGATTACAAAATACTGACTTCCATAATAATAGGGAAATCTCAACACAATTGTACAGGGCATTTGTGAGACCACTCCTGGAGTATTGTGTGCAGTTTTGGTCTTGTTATTAAAGGAGGGATATACTTATAATGGAAGCAGTTCAGTGGAGTTTTATTAGAATGATTCCTGTGGTGTTGGGGTTGTCTTAAAACGAATGGTAAGCAGGTTAGGCCGATATTCATTCAAGTCTAGAAGAATAAAAATGATAATATTGAAAGATGTAAAATTCTGAGGGAGCTTGGCAGGCTAGATGCTGAAAAGATATTTCCACTCATGGAAGAAGCAAGAGCAAAGGGACACAGTTTGAAAATAAGTGGGTTCCCATTTTAGACAGAGATGAGGCAGAATTTCTTCCCTCCAAGGGCCATTATTCTTTGGAATTCCCCAATCCAGAGAACACTAGAACTTGGACTTCAAAAATGTTCAATAGTGAATTCGTCAGCTGTTTGATCTACAAAACAGTCAAAGAATGCAAAGGGGAAAGTGGAGATGAGGACACGATCAGATTAGTATCTTCATGAATGGCACAGTAGGCTTGAAGAACTAAATTGTCTACTCCTGCTCCTTTTTCTGATGTTCTGATGCTACTGTTTGCCGATACTGAACCTCCTCCCATTTCTCCTTACCTATATCTATCATTATTGCCTTATTTTCTTTCCGTTATGTTTTCCTCACATATTGTTTAGCTCCCCCTTAAATCCGTCTGTATTAGCCTGTTGAACCACTTCCTGTGGCAGTGTAGTCTACAATCTCAGCAGTCTCTGAGATTAAGAAGTTTCTTCTGAGTTTTAAATTGGATATTTTGGTGGGTATCTTATGCTGACGGCTTTGTGTTACACTCTCATCCTCTTGGTATCCATTCTATTAAAGCCTTACGAGCTCTACTAGGTTAACAGTCAGCCCTCCCTTTTTTGAGAAAAAGAGAGACCCACCCAGCCTATCTATACTTTCTGGATCATACACCTGCATATTTCCATGTGTCATTCTTGTAAATCTTCCCTACACCTTCTCCAGTACCTATACGTCCTTTCTCTTAAGATAATAACTCTACAACTTCCAACAGTACTGCATTGAAAATCAGGTTTGATCAGCCCTGGAGTGGAACTTGAAACCACACCTTGCTAGTGTAGAGACAGGTGTGCTACTGACTGAGCTACACCTAAATTTCAGAATACTCTCCCAAAAATATTCAAGAAATTCATTACCTTTCTGATGTATGTTAGCACGGTCAAGTGAAACTATATAAAAGTTAATTACCTTCCCCCTTAAACTGCTGTGCTTTTGCTACATGACTGAATGTTGACAGCACAGCAAGAGATTATGTGACCCATTGCATCTGCACACCAGCTCTCCAAATGAACGATTCACTCAGTTCCGTTCTCATCTTCTCCCCACAATCTTACATTCTACCTTTTCAGAGAAGAGTCTAAACCCCCTTTGAATGCTTCATTTTAACCTGCCTCCACCACAGTCTTAGGCAGTATATTCCAGATCTAAACTACTAACTGCATAAAAATAAACATCTCCTATCACTTTTGCTGCTTTTACATCCTCTTGTTCTCTATTCTTTCACGAGCTTCTCCCTATGTATTCCTTCCTGATCCCTCATGATTTTTAATTTTTCTAATTAGTCTCATCCTAGAAAAATGCCTGCTTGTCTAATATCTGCATTTATACAATCTACTACTTTATAGCTACTACCAGAGACCTGCACACGACTCCTATTACATTTGTGTATGGTATGTTAGCTCTTGATTCTACTCAGGAACTCTCTGCTGCCTGTGCATCTTTCAGCGTTTGTTTTCTCTTACACTTGAAGTGATTTTATATTTAATTACTAAGATTACTGTTCCCATTCTACCACATTCCCTGTCTTTACTGTGGATATAATGATGCAGTTTATTACGTTTCTAGTTTGGACCTATTTTGCTATTTCTTGATCAGCACAAATCAATGGAGGAAATGGTCCTCTTCTGGACAAGAAATTTCTGTGATTCCATCAACCATTGACTTTAGCATGGAATCCGCTCACTAACATCAACGTTTAACTGGACTGGAGGAGGTTACGGGGATAGGGAGATGCATTGTAATTGGAAAACAGGGGATGGATTTTTTAAATTAAAAGGATTTTGGAGTGGGAGCCAATCTGGGTAAGTGGAAAATGCCAATGAGATCTCTTCGCTACTTATCTGTTTGACCAGGTACATTGGCCAAATAATTATTTCTGTGAATAATGCCTTAAGGGGAGGTGATGGTCCAGTGGTATTATTGTTAGACGATAAATGCAGACACTCAGGTAATGCTCTGGGGACCCAGGTTTAAATCCCACCATGGCAGATGGTGAAATTTGAACTCAATAAAAATCTGGAATGAAAGTCTAATGATAACTATGAATCCATTGTTGATTGTTGGAAAAACACATCTGGATCATTAATGTCCTTTATGGAGGGAAACTGCTATCCTACATGTGGCTCCAGACCCATGGCAATATGGTTGACTCTTAACCACCCTGTGGGCAGTTAGGGATGGCAATTAATGCTGGCCTAGCCAGAGATGTTGTTATCCTGTGAATGATTGAGGAAAATAAAATCACATTTCTTCTAACACCTTAGCTACACTGAATGTTTTATTGGTCATACCCAGCAGCTAAGAAACACAAATACCTCTGGGCAGAAGTACTGTACAGAAACAGTGACAAGAGGGAAGATCATTTGCCTGGGGCATTGGGCTAATAATCCAGAACCCAAGGCTCTAATGTTCTGGAGACAAGGATTTGAACCTCGCTATGGGGGCTGGAGAAAGGTAAGTTTGATTTTTAAAAAAATGGAATTAAAACTAGCCTAATGGCAATCAGTTTCATAAAATAAAAATTATCTGGCTCACTAATGTCCTTTAGAGATGGAAATCCACTGGCCTACATAACTGTGTGTCATGGTGGAATAGTCGCTGAAGGTTGGCATGCAGGTGCAGCAGGCAGTGAGGAAAGCTCATGGCATGCTGGCCTTCCTAGCGAGAGGATCTGTGTATCGGAGTAAGGATGTCTTGCTGCAATTATACCAGGCCTTGATGAGGTCACATCTTGAGTGTTATGTGCAGTTTTGGCCTCCTTGCCTGAGAAAGGAACTTCTTGCTATTGAGGGAATCCAGGGAAGGTTTGCCAAACTGATTTTCAGCTTGGCAGGGCTGATATATGGAGAAAGATTAGATTGACTGGGCTTGTACTACACAAAGAATGAGGGGGGGGAGTCTCATAAAAAAACATTAAATCTTGTTTGGACCAGACAGGCTACCTGTGGGAAGAATGTTCCCGATGCTGGGGAAATCCAGAATTAGAGATCACAGTCTAAGAATAAGGGGTAAACCATTCAGGACAGAGATGAGGAAGAATTTCTTCACTCAGATATTTGTGAACCTGTGGAATACTCTACCACAGAAAGCTGTTGGGGACAATTCATTAAGTATATTCAAGAGAGAGCTGGACGTGGCCCTTTAGGCTAAAGGAATCAAGGGATGTGGAGAGAAAATGGAAATGGGATACTGAGATTGCATGAACAGCCATGATCATATTGAGTGATGGTGCAGGCTCAAAGGGCTGAATGGCCTACTATTGCACCGTCTTTCTATGTTTCTGTGTAACTCCAGATAACCACTGCACAGTTAACTCCGAACTGCCCTTTGAAATTACTTCACAAGTCACTCAGTTCTTCCACAAATAGGGATGGACATTAAATGCTGGTCTCGCCAACAACACTCACATCCTCAGAATAAATAAAAACAAGACACATACAATGAAGCATCTTCCTACTATGTGCTTGCCATTCTCACTAAAAAACAAAGAACATGTGAAACAATCTTTGCATGGGTTCTGGCATCTGCTAGCACCCCCCACCCCAACTTAATCAAGTCTCAGTAAACCTCCCATGCTGAGCATCAGCCAGTCTAGGAGATCTCAGTGTAGTCTGGCAGATCTTGAAATGAATCTGCCACAAAATATATTACTACACTTAAAAAAAACAACCAAAATGAAATGTTGATGGATGGGAACAGCCTGTTTTGGATCTTTGTGCAGTATAGGTCTGGATAGAGCACTGGGAAGTCTGAACAGCATCCCCCCCAGATCTGCTCCCCTACTCTATTCCTGTAACGTTTCATTTCCCACAGCTAATCCACTTAACCTGCACATCACTGAACATAATGGGCAATTTAGCATTCTCTGCCTAACCTGCACATCTTTGGACTGTGGGAGGAAACTGGGGCACCCAAAGGAAACCCATGCAGACATGGGGAGAATGTGCAAACTCCACACAGACAATCACCTAACGGGGAGAACTGAACCTAAGATCCTGGTGTTGTGAGGTGGCAGTGCTAACCATCAAGCCACTGTGCCACTCGCATATAAGGCACATCCCCAGAAAGTGCAGACTGAAACACTTGATGTAGGTTATCATGCAACATGAAGATCTAAGACATGAAGATTCAGCAACTGTAAAGATCTAAAACAGTAATGACTCCTTTAATAAAAAGTATTGGCAAACATTACACTGTACTTATGGACACCCTTAATGGCAATTAGCCGGATGAATCTCCAAGTATCCATCACGCTATGCTGACTTCTATGTTCTTATCTATTTCACAATTATCACTGAAAGCACAGAACATGCCCTCATGTCTGTGTCAGCTCTTCACAAGAACTACACAACAAGCCCCACACCCCCTACTCATTCTCCTCATTTTCACTTTTCAAGTGTATTTTTATTATAGTGCGGGGAACTTCAGTTATGCTAATCTGAACTTTGATGTAGGATTTCCATTAGCTCTGAGGCACTGTACCATTTTTGATTTCTGCAGATGATTTTGCAATTTGTTCATCTTCAAGTGGAAAGAATTGAGAGCTGACAGGCATCGACCTGGCCCCTTTGTTGCTTTGTATAATGTCACTCTATTGCTGCAATTATGGGCCTTAGATTTTAGTTTCTTGACTTTGTCACCAACCCTTACCCATTCCCAAAAGCAGGCAACAGCTTTCCTCCCACGCCCCCACTCTTACCAAAATTGTTTCTACAAAATCTTTTTTTTCTCTTTTGCCAGTTTCCAGCTCCTTGTTATATTACTTTACCATTTTATTCAATTGATCATCCTACTCTCTTTTTGGATAAATCCCCCATTCTTCCTTATTCCATCCATTAGTTTCCATGCCCACCACTGTTTGGAACTTTTTTTTATTTATTCATGGAATGTGGATGTCACTGGCTGCATTCAGCACTTATTGCCCAGAGGGCAGCTAAGAGGCAGCCACGTTGTTGTGGGTCTGGAGTCACATGTAGGCCAGAGTAGGTTCAGATGGCATCAGAGATAATGGGAACTGCAGATGCTAGAGAATCCAAGATAATAAAATGTGAGGCTGGATGAACACAGCAGGCCAAGCAGCATCTCAGGAGCACAAAAGCTGATGTTTCGGGCCTAGATACTTCATCAGAGAGGGGGATGGGGTGAGGGTTCTGGAATAAATAGGGAGGGAGGGGGAGGCGGCCTGAAGATGAAGAGAAAAGAAGATAGGTGGAGAGAGTATAGGCGGGGAGGAAGGGAGGGGATAGGTCAGTCCAGGGAAGACGGACAGGTCAAGAAGGTGGGATGAGGTTAGTAGGTAGATGGGGGTGCGGCTTGGGGTGGGAGGAAGGGATGGGTGAGAGGAAGAACAGGTTAGGGAGGCAGAGACAGCTTGGACTGGTTTTGGGATGCAGTGGGTGGAGGGGAAGAGCTGGGCTGGTTGTGTGGTGCAGTGGGGGGAGGGGACGAACTGGGCTGGTTTAGGGATGCGGTGGGGGAAGGGGAGATTTTGAAACTGGTGAAGTCAACATTGATACCATTAGGCTGCAGGGTTCCCAGGCGGAATATGAGTTGCTGTTCCTGCAACCTTCGGGTGGCATCATTGTGGCACTGCAGGAGGCCCATGATGGACATGCCATCTAAAGAATGGGAGGGGGAGTGGAAATGGTTTGCGACTGGGAGGTGCAGTTGTTTGTTGCGAACTGAGCGGAGGTGTTCTGCAAAGCTGTCCCAGGCCCCAAGATGACATTCCACATTAAGCAGAGGTTCACGTGCACATCTGCCAATGTGGTATACTGCATCCACTGTACCCGGTGTGGCTTCCTCTACATTGGGGAAACCAAGCGGAGGCTTGGGGACCGCTTTGCAGAACACCTCCGCTCAGTTTGCAACAAACAACTGCACCTCCCAGGCGCAAACAATCTCCCCTTCCCCCACCGCATCCCTAAACCAGCCCAGTTCGTCCCCTCCCCCTACTGCACCACACAACCAACCCAGCTCTTCCCCTCCCACCCACTGCATCCCAAAACCAGTCCAACCTGTCTCTGCCTCCCTAACCTGATCTTCCTCTCACCCATCCCTTCCTCCCACCCCAAGCCGCACCCCCAGCTACCTACTAACCTCATCCCACCTCCTTGACCTGTCCGTCTTCCCTGGACTGACCTATCCCCTCCCTACCTCCCCACCTATACTCTCTCCACCTATCTTCTTTTCTCTCCATCTTCAGTCCGCCTCCCCCTCTCTCCCTATTTATTGCAGGACCCTCATCCCATTCCCCTCTCTGATGAAGGGTCTAGGCCCGAAACGTCAGCTTTTGTGCTCCTGAGATGCTGCTTGGCCTGCTGTGTTCATCCAGCCTCACATTTTATTATCTAGGTTAAGATGGCAGTTTCCTTCCATAAAGGGCAGTAGCGAACCAGATGGGTTTTCCCCCAACAATCGTTTTACGGTCATCATTAAACTCTTATTTCCAGATTATTATTGAATTCAAATTCCACCATCTACCATAGTAAGATTTGAACCCAGAACACTGGCTGGGTGTCTAGTCTAGCAATAACACCACCAGGCCATCATTTACCCAGGCAACAGGAACAGAAGTAGGCTATTCTGCTCATTCAGCTCTCCCTGGCATTCAATATAATCATGGCTGATTGAACACTTCAATACCATCTACCCACCCACAACCCCATGACCCTGTATGCTATTGATAATCAGGAATCTATGAACTTCTACCTTAAAAGACGTTCAAATGCTGAGCTTCCGCAGCCTTCTGCAGTATAGGATTCCAAAGGTTCACAACCATCTGAGTAAAATAAATTCTCTTCATCTTGGATCTAAGTGGCACCTTCTCTAACTTTTACATTGTGCTTCTTAGTTGTAGACTTCTCAATCAGAGGAAGCATGTTATCCATATCTCCCCTGTACATCTCTTTAAGTATTTAATCAGGTTCAATGAGATCATGTCTCATCCTTTAAAAACTTAGCAAATACGGGCCATGTTTGCTGAATCTCTCTTCACAGGACAGTCCTGCCATTCCAGGAACAAGCCTGGTGAACCTTTGCTGCACTTACTCAATGGCAATAATATCTTTCCTGAGATAAGGCAATTAAAACTGCACACAATACTCCAGGTACATTGTAGCCAAGCTCTTATACAATTGTAGCAAGACTTCATTACTCCTGTACTCAAATCCTCTTGTGATAAAGGCTGACTCTCCATTGGCCTTTCTAATAGCTTGCTGCAGTGACAGATTGACAAGACTACTTCAGTCCATTTGTATGTCTATATTTTCCAAACTCGTCCTATTTAAGAAATACTCTGCACATCTGTTTCTCCTACCAAAGTGGATAACCTTGCATTTTTCTTTTCTTTATTCATTCACGGGATGATGGTGTCACTTGCAAGGCAGCATTTATTGCCTATCCCTAATTGTCCAGAGGGCAGTTCAGAGACAACTACATTGCTGTGGGTCTGGAGTCACATGGAGGCCAGACCAGGTCAGCATGGCAGTTTCCTTCCCTAATGGGCATTACTGAACCAGATGGGTTTTTCCCAACAATTTGCAATGGAGTCACAGTCAAAATCACATTGTTAATTCCAGATATTTATTGAATTCAAATTCTACCATCTGCCGTGGCAGGATTTGAGCCAGGGCCCCAGAACATTATCTGGGTCTCTGGATTAACAGTCCAGCGATAATACCACTAGGCCATTGCGTCTCCTATATTATATTTCCATCTTCCACGCTCTTGTTTATTCACTAAGCCTGTCCAATTCCTCCTCACCACACGTATTACCACTTATCATGTACAAATTTGGAAGTAATACATTTGGTCCCCACCTCCAGATCATTTATATACATTGTGAACAGCTGGGGCCTACATGCTGAGCATTATGGTATCCCACTAGTCACTCGTGCCAACCTGAGAATGAATCATTTATTCCAATGTTCTGTTTTCTGTTGGTTAGCCAATCATTGATCAATTCTAGTACATTCCAGTCCCATGTGCTTTAAATTTTATAACTGCCTCCTACAGGGACTTCATCAGAAGTCCTTCTGAAAAACCAAGTTGTTATGTCCATCTGGTCTCCTTTATCAATTTTGTTACTGGCATCTTCAAAATACTAAAGTTTAGAATTGAATACATACAGTGTGAAAACAGGCCATTTGGCCCAACAATTCCACACCAACCCTCTGATTGTCAGATCTAATTTCCCATCTGCAAATCTATGCTAATTTGGAGGCTGCATTGCCAGTGTCTATTTATTATATCCCTCACTTTAATTGTTTGTTCACAAGATGTGGACATTGTTGGCTAGGCCGGCATTTATTGCCCATCCCTAACTCAGTTGAGTTGTGTTGGCCCCATTTGAGTGTCAACCATATTACTGTGGGTCCAGAGACACAGAGGCCAAACCAGACAAGGAAGGCAGATTTCCTTTCCCTAACTGGCATTCATGAACCAGATAGGCTTTTAACAACATTTGACAGTGTTTGTATGTTTGTCATAGTTACACCCCCCCACCCCCACCCCATCTCCAGATTTTTATTGAATTCATATTTCTCTATCTGTCACAGTGGAATTGGAACCCATGTCCCAGAACTTTAACTTACATCTCTGGATTACTAGGCTAATAACACAACCACCTTCCCATTTACTGGCTGTCTCACGAAGCCCCAGTCGTGCCTCACATTATTTCTTTAACTGCTTAAAGTAAACCCTTCCTTAAATGACTAAACAGATATGCATTCTTTACTGTCAAAAAGCTGGATGACCACAATGAATAGGTATCAAAGACAAATAAAAGCTGACCGCATTAAACTTCACTGATCTATAGAATGAATAATATTGGGACATCTTTATTACTCCCCAAAATATATATAAGAATAAAAGGAAAAGGCAGGGGGGATTTATGAAAAATGTTTAACAGAACTTTATCTGATGAAGGGTCTCAGCCCGAAACATCAGCTTTTGTGCTCCTGAGATGCTGCTTGGCCTGCTGTGTTCATCCAGCCCCACGCTTTGTTATCCTTTCCTCAATCAGTATGTTCTCAGACTAACAATGGAGGCATTGTTGGATTTAGTGTTGGGGAGTCACATAAACCAAAGTGCCTGTGAGGGAACGCTTAGGTAATAGTTATCCTCATTTCATAAGGTGTAGATTAGTAATGGAGAGGAGCAAGGAACAATCGAAAGCAGGGACTGAAATAAGGTTGTAATGTGTCTGCGTTTTCTGGAAATTGTCAATTAATCTCCTGGACACCACTGTGATCAAAGCACAATTAAAATCACGGGGGCATTAAAATCCATATTTTATCTTATTTCCTTTGAATACTTTTGTTTAGGAAATATTGGAGATACCCAAAAACAAAACTATGCAGGGCATTATAAATGAGTGGATATGCCTTCAGGAATGATTTCAGATCTAATGTTACACACAATAAGAGGTACTTATACAGTGTAAGGCATTAGTGGTGGATCCAGAGCTGCCTGGCACTCTCAGTGCCCCTCCGTGCATGTTCCTCCAACCAGCCCACTCTGTACACCACATGGGGCACCTACATTCTGCCCCCACCTCTTATCTGCCGCACAAATATTTTGAGACAAGCTTTTAAAGATCTGAGTGCCTCTGAGCACTGATTTAAGAGCTACTGGGCCAAGGTACAGCAAAGACCAAAGTACAAAGATGAGCATCATGTGCACATCATGCTAAATGGAGTGAAACAGGGTTATGTCCTAGCCTCCACTCTATTTAGCATCTTCTTCTTCATGCAACGGCCCTGTGGCTCTCTCACTGATACAGGGGAAAGTTTACCACAATACCAGGTCAGATGGCAAGTTCCACTCTCTGACCAGGCCAAAAACAATGAGAAAACTACAGCACACCTTGATAAGGGAACTTTGATGATGTCATATAAGTCACTCAAATGGAAACTCAGCAACAAAGCTTGCTTGGATTGTTATGTTTTCTGCTCTACACGCTACCCGGCCATGTTGACATGTTCTGTTCTGTCTATGAAGTGATCTTCATTGTTAGACTTGCCCTGATAATCCCTTATCATCAACAACTCATATTCATATGGTGCTTTTAATACCCAAAAGTGCCTCCGCTGACAATTACAGATGTCAATTCAAAGAAGGAAAGTTTGTGAGGGGTAATCAGATGTTTGACAGAAGAGATGGAGAAGCGGAGAAAATTATGAAATTTAACTATTTACAACTTAGGTGGAAGTCTAGTGATATTATTGATGCACTGTTAAGCCAGAGACTCAGGCAATGTGGAACTGGGGATCTGTGTTTGAATCCGGCCATGGCAGATGGTGGAATTAAGAATCTAATGATGACCGTGAATCCATTGTTGATTGTCAGGAAAACGCATTTGGTTCACTAATGTCCTTTAGGGATGGAAACTATCATCTCTACCAGGTCTGGCCTACATGTGACTCCAGACCCACAGCAAAGTGGTTGACTCTTAACTGCCCTTTGGGCAATTAGGGATGGGCAATAAATGCTGGCCTGGCCAACCACTCCCATACCCCATGAATGAATAAAAAAGACTTCTGTTTATGTAGCACCTTTCATACAATGAAGTGTCCCAAGGCACTTCATACATTCAATGGAAAACAAAGTAAAAGCCACATTAGGCAATATGAGGTCATATGGCCAAAAGCTTAATCAAGGACAGTTTTAAGTAGTGTCTGGAAGAGGAAAGCAAAATGGAGAAGCGGAGGAAGGGAATTCCAAAAAAGAGTTTAGGCCCTTCAGAGGATCGTGGGACTGGAGGAGATTGTCGAGAGAGGGTGAAGCAAGACCATGAAGGGATTTAAACAGAAGGATGGGATTTTTTAAGTCAAAACTTTGCTTGATCAGGAGCTGATGTAAATCACCAAACACAGATGTGATAGGTGAACAGGACTTGATGCAGATTAACTCATGTCCTGCAGCGTTTTGCATGCATTTTGCAGACAGATTGTGGGAGACTGTATTGGAATAGTCAAGTCTACTGGTAACTAAGGCATGAATGGGGATTCAGGGGGTGGTGGCTAAACAGATGAAATGAGGCAGGGATGAAGTCAGGTGGAAAGTGGAAGCAAACAGCCCTAGTGCAGATGTAATCGGGAAGCTTATTCCAGGATTAATTATGACCCCCATGTTTTGAACAGACTGGTTTACTCATAGGCTGTTTTCAGGGTGATGAATGAAGTCTGCAGCTGAGAACAATAGCTTCAGACTTTCTAATATTTTTAACAGCAGGAAAACTTTCTTCAAACCAGAATTGGGGAAAAAGGAGGTGGCTTGAAAGCTTTAGGGAACACCAGACATAATCGTGTAGAATCAAAGAAAGAATATTTCATGTGATTCTTTGATTGCAGTGAGATGGATAAGAATGAAACTAATGGGAAGTGGCTCTGGTGAGTGGGATGACACAGAGAAGACATTGGAGAAGGATCGATGATCGATCAGGTCAAGCCTGAAGTTAGTTTGGAAACAGCAAGGAGGGAAAGCTTACCTTTGCCCCATTGCCCCATCGATCGGAGAAAAATCCAGAGGCAGCTGATGGCGCTGAAGCAGTGGTGTGGCAAAATCAGACTGTGGTGAAAAGACACTGGATAAGGTGCGAATGATCATGGCAAAAGTTGCTTCAGAAAATAAGGAGAGATAATGCACCGCAGTCACATTAGTGACTTTAAACCATAGAAGTTGTGCCTATAGAGCGTTTGAAGCTGCAAGTTTTTCCACAGATATTTAGTATGTTATATTGCAGTAGTACTTCATTCCAAACACGGAACAATGACTAGCCTGATACTGTTGCTTAGAAACATGTGCCAGAAGCCAAGTGCTTTCTAAAAAAAAGGGTTGTACTTGGAAAATTATCTGTAAAACTGAAATGTTTTCCCTGCAGATTGTTCAAGAGGCTTCAGGCATTTATTGTACAGCAGCTCAGATCATTCAGAGACCCAAAGGGAAATAACAAACATTATTGCCAGAAAATCCAGTCATGATGTTTCATCTTATCCTTTGGAGAAAATAGTGAAGAGGTCCAGATTTCAGGACTCAGTGAAGTGCTGCCAGTAATTGCTGTGAGCATCCTCACACACTGTGTGATATCAGCAAGCAATGAGTCTTTGCACGTCTGCCCTCTGATGTCCTTTACTTAAAGGGGAAATGTGCCCTTTCCTTTTTCACAAAAACAAAAGATTCAAGGGAAAAGAAATGATGAATGAAACCTCAATCATTTGGACACAGAAATTAAAACCACCTCCGGCTTTTACATAATGGGCCAGTACAATTTGGGACATTTTGAGGTGTTGAAGGAGGAATCTGAACAGCATTGTATATACAAAGCTGACACTTGGCTTAACACAATGCTGCCTAGATTGTGAGATAGTAAGGGCTGCTGGAGGAGCACAGTGGGTCACACAGCATCCGAGGAGCAGGAAAGTCGACATTTCAGGTCCGGACCCAGGAGTGCTGTGGTCCTCCAGCTCCAGCTGTCCAGTTTGTGTATGTTTCATTGCCAATTGTACACACAATGATGTAAACTGGGCAAGTTATGTGAGCACATGAATACTAATTGATCAGCACAAACTGACACCACATACTGACAAAAAGAATCTGTTAAACAGCTTTTAATGCTTTTCTTGGCACTGAAGAAACTAAAAACGGGTCCAACAAAACTCACGCCTAAACTTCCACAGCCATCCAACAGCAAAGAATTTATAGTCTCCATAAGGGGCTCAGGAGGCACATTCACTACTTGATGGGGTACAACACCAGACTGATTAGTGAGATTATTAGTCCACAAATGAGATACGTAGCCTCACCTGGGATTGCAATCAGGCTCCCGTAAAGTATTACCACCTCAAATTAGGGATTGCGGCTCCTGACTGCCATCTACTGACAGTCACTGGTAACTGCATATAGTTAGAGGTCAGATTAAAGCAGTATTGAGTCCAGCTGAGGTGGCACACACACATGAATAGGTTGCCAAAATTCACTGCCTGAGCGCCACATGAAGAACTGTTACTTAGGCAAGGTGCTGAAGGATTTCCAACACCTGTGGAGTCTACCCCAGCATGGGTTCCTGTCTTCTGGAGATCAGCTTTGGAAAAGGGGTAAAAGGAGAAATGAGAAAAACTTGGTGCGTTTCAGCTGGGTGTGCTGCTTGAATAAAACTCAAGCTTTATATCTCAGATGAAGTGCTTCTCTCTGAGATTACTGCATTTGAAAGGGAGATTTTTCTAAATCAACTTCAAGAATAGCAGAAACAATGGAAATGACAGCAAAACAGTAATAACGGCAGCAATAATAATAATAGCAATATCTTAAACAGCAGTGATATTCACAGCAACAACAACAATGTCTGAATGGGACTATTTAAATAAGGTGGGGCAAGATTTTTAATCTAATACACCAGCAATGGTGACAGACAAATAAAACATGCCCTCCCCTTTACATGGCTCACTAAACCACCTAAACTAATAATGAAAACTATGACCATAGAAATCTACGTGCTCTATATTACAGACTCAAGAGGCACTTGATCCTATCAACAAAGTTGCCTTCCTGAAATCTACAGACGCTAACATACTCATCAACAGGAACAGGCAAACATTCCAACTGAAAGCCTTGAGGTGAAGCCTGACGTGGTCCGGAGGCAAGACCCAGCACGGTCTGGAGGAGAGGCCCCAGCGCGGTCTGGAGGAGAGGCC
Organism: Stegostoma tigrinum; assembly: GCF_030684315.1. Classification (NCBI taxonomy): domain Eukaryota; kingdom Metazoa; phylum Chordata; class Chondrichthyes; order Orectolobiformes; family Stegostomatidae; genus Stegostoma; species Stegostoma tigrinum. The sequence goes on along the minus strand of NC_081376.1, from coordinate 41,614,162 downwards.
TGGTGTGACCTGGAGGAGAGGCCCCGGTGCACTCTGGAGGAGAGGCCCCAGTGCGGTCTGGGTTAAAAGGACGGCTCTTCCGAATTTTTATTCCTTTATATTTCTATGTTATTCCCTATGATTTTGTAGCTAAGATGGCACATAGGTCTGTAATGCTGCACTTTTTTTCTGTTTTTCTAATTTATTCCTCAGGACTTGTACTTAACAATCTGTACTTAGGCACCTTTGTAAACTTTTCACCGTACTCATGTGAGTACAGGTGACAATAAAGCTAATTCTAATTCTAATTCAAATAGCATTTGAGGCATTTCTCCCAGAACATAGATACTTCCCAATCTGTGTTTGACATTCTACTGTGGCCTCCTGTCTGTTTGGTTTAAAAAAAGAGCCTTCATGGGCTCAAAAAATCTGTTGATTGCTTCGCAGATCGGAATGACACCCAGCAAGGATGGAATTCCAGCCAAACTGCTAAAATGAAGAAAGTCCCAAATACTGCCACACCTTCATGACTTCTGAAGTCTGTGTTGCAAGAAGCAAAAATGAACAAATGAGAAGGACAGCCACTAGAATGCATACTTCCATCAAGCTGCTTGATTAACATTATTCTAATTGCTCAGCTCTTCCTTGTGACTCTTCCCTCTCCTGATGCTTTGTAACTACAAAACGGAAAAAAGATGAATATCGTTATTAAGAGCTTCCATCTCCCTGAAAAGGCTTCAGGTCAATCCGCATGCATGAAGATATTCTGAAAACTCTGCCAGTATTTTGCTGTCTATGACGAAATCCATCACAGCAGCTGTGACAGTTCACAATATAGTAATATAATCATCAAAATTCAGAGTAAAACATCAGACAATATTCACAAACTCATACCATCGTACAGTAATATAGCACAGAAACAGACCCTTTGGTCCAACCAGTCCATGCCGACCACAGTTCCAAACTAAACTAGTCCCACCTGCCTGCACTTGGCCCATATCCATCCTAACATTTCTTATTCACTTACTTATCTAAATGTCTTTTAAACATTGTAACTGTACCAGTATCTACCACTTCCTCTGGAAGTTCATTCCACACACGAACCAGTCTAAAAAAAAATTGCCCCTCGTGCCTTTTTTACATCCTTCTCTTCTCATCTTAAATATATGCTCCTAGTCATGAAATCCTCTACCCTAGGGAAAAAACACCCTCCATTCACCTCATCTGTACCCCTCATTATTTAATAAATCTCAATATCGTCACCTCTCAACCTCCTACGCTCGAGCCTAGCCAGCCTCCCCTTATAACTCAAACCCTCCCTTCCTGGCAATATCCTAGTCAACCTCTTCTGAACCCTCTCCAGCTAAATAATATCCTCCCTGTAACAGGATGACCAGGACTGGACACAGTACACGAGAAGAGGCCTCACCAATGTCCTGTACATCCTCAACATGACATCCCAACTCCTATACTCAAAGGTCTGAGCAATGAACGCAAGCGTGCTAAACGCCTTCTTTATCACCCTGCCTATATGTAATGCAAACTTCAAAGAGTTATGTACCTAAACCTCTAGGTCTGTCTGTTATGCAGCACTGCCCCAAAGCCCTATTTTTAATTAAATAAGTATTGCCTTTGTTATACCAAAATGCAACACCTCACATTTTTCCAAATAAAACTTCATCTGCAATTGATGAAACTAAAAAAAAGCAACTGCAGTCTGTGCTCAAAACCAATATTTAAAACCTGTTCCAACTGGGAAATTGGATTTGAATTGAGCTCATGGTTTAAAGCACAAACTGAAATCAATTGAGATGCAGTTCAGCCAATATACAACAGTGAACCAATAAGTACACACGTTGATTTTAAAAAGTATAGATTTTAGCTCCACACAGTCTCAAACCTTGATATAGCTATGATATATTTGATTTTAAATTCCTAAATGTCTCCATAGTTCAATTTAACAATGGAATAAATTGTAACAATGGAGAAAAGGCATGACTTCATTCCAAAGAAGATTTTCCAAAATGCCAGGCAATGACTCTTGAGGGCAGGAAGTTTAAAGTGTCTGAATTTCAAAATAAGTAATCGGTTTGATGGAGATAAAAAAAATCCTGTGAAAGAAATTGGGTGGCACAGTGGATCAGCGATTAGTACTGCTACCTTACAGCACCAGGGACCCAGGTTCAATCCCATCCTTGGGCGACTGCCTGTGTGGATCGTGCATATTCTCCCTGTGTCCGTGTGGGTTTCCTCCAGGTGCTCCAGTTTCCTCCCACAATCCAAAGATGTGCAGGTTATGTGGATTGGCCACGTTAAATTGTCCTATATTTTCCAGTGGTGTCTAAGTTAGGTGGATCAGACATGGCAAATGCAGGGTTATAGGGAACGGGTAAGGAGATGTGTCTGGGTGGGACGCTCTTTGGAAGGACAGCATGGACTTGTTGGGCCAAACGGCCTGTTTCCACACTGTAGGGATTCTATGAAACTGTGATTACCTTCAAGTGCGTGAATGTAGTATACATCTTTGCTACCCAAGAAGTCACCTATGCCATCACCAGATGTTAGTAAGTGATGTCATTACAATTAAGACTCGCAGAAACCCAGTTACGTCTCTCAACATGATATACACCTTTGATTTTAAATTGAGAAATTTCACAATAAACAAACCGGTTGTACCTGTCACGTTTTGCAGAAATAAAATGCTTCATATTTGTATATAGCCCAACTGAGTTTTGTTTTTCGACATGAACAATTAAAATACTAAGGCCAGCCTTTTGTTATTTAATCGATGCCCTTTACTGACCCTTTAAACAAAATATCTAATTGCCCTATCTCCTAATGTTGAAGCATCTTTTAAAGAAAATTCAAGATCTGGATCTTGACAGATCTGCAAACAAACCAGTCAGTTGTAGCTTGAGCTGTACTCTAATGGAATACCAAGTTTCAATGAAATCTGCCCACACAGTTTGCCAACACCACAGGGGAGAAAACATTACTTCCACACACATTCAATGGCACAGTTAAAAGAAAAGCTACAGAAGGATTTGTAACAAGTACAGCAGGATATCATCCCTTGCAACATTGATTGGATTTGATTTATTATTGTCACATGTATCAAGACACAGTGAAAGGTAATGTTTTGCGTGCTATCCAGACAAATCACACCTCACACAAGTACATCAGGGTAATAGCTTAGAATTCAGAATACAGTGTTACAGCTACAGAGGACGTGCAGCTAAAGGTTAACTGTATTATATGAGAGAGTATACCCCAGTTATATTCTCTTTCACCCTCTTCTATCAGGCAGAAAATACAAAAACACATACCAAAAGGTTCAAGAACAGCTTCTTCCCCACTGTTATCAGACTTTTGAACAGACTTCTCATATATGAGAGTTGATCTTTCTCTGCACCTTCTCTGTAGCTGTAACACTATATTCTGCATTCTGTTCTGTTACCCTGATGTACTTGTGAAAGGTATGATTTATCAGGATAGCACGCAATACTCAGTATCTCAGTATCTCAGTATATGTGAATAATAAATCAAATCAAATCAAATATTGGGAAGGTGTTTACCAGGGTCATACTTTAAATACTTCAATTATTTACAGAATAAGGAATACCCAGAAGTACCATCCAGTTTCCGTGCTGGGAGGTTGATAGTCGATCTGACCATCTCCATATGCCAGCCACAAGTGTAGCAGAAAGTCATGCACCTCTTTAATGAGATCTGTGAAAATAAGTTAAAGTACTAACACCATCAGCATGATAGACCTACACAGGAGTTTGGGAAATTGACTGTCTACCAATGCTGCTCAGTCTCATTCATGTCTTTCAAGGCATTAGGCAATGTACTGAACAGTTTGACAGCAATACATCGCAGTGTTCTGGATGAAGAGTAGAGTGAAACTGGACTGAGTCATGGTTCTCATCATGTCTGGCATCTTCATCTCCAAGCTCCTGACCTGTACCTCCCCTGAAGATATGGAAGGAATTTATCTGGATACCAGGTCAGACTCAAGCTCTACACTCTGTCCAGTCTAAAAGCAAAAAATATAGCACATTGTGATTTGAGTATTCCTTTACGTTGATGGTGCTTTACACACAGAAACGTAGCTACAATGACTCTTGGATTGTCTCTCCCAAACCACATTTTCCCTCTGACAATAAGCATCATGAAAACTGTAGACATGGGACAAAATCTCACATCTATGCTATCTATCATATCAAATAATGTCAAACTGAAAGTGATTAACAAATTCTGCTATCTTAAGTCCCTGGTGACAGACTATCTTTTGACACATGCTGAAGGGAGGCAGCCAACATCTTTGGCCAATTTGCAAATATGGAATTAGGACCATAATTGCCAGTTATGAGGTCTCTGTCCTCGGCACCTCATTGTATGGTTGTGAACGACATATAGCTATCAAAGAAGGAAGCTCAAAAACTTTCATTTTTATTGTTTGTGACACATTCTGGGCACCTCGTGAAAGGAATTTTTTTTTGTAGTCGGCGAGGTAGCTGGAGCCAAATGACCAAGAAGACACCCAAAGTTCAATTTCATGGTCACCTCCCCACATGATAAAGACTTAAAACACCAACTGTCCGACCTGCCAACACTCTAGCTTATGACGGATAAAAATGCCAAATATAAGAGGTTTGAGTTATAAAGAAAGCTTTGACAGGCTGGGATTTTTTCATTAGAGCGTAGAGGTCGAGAGGTGACCTGAAAGAAGTTTATAAAATAATGAGAAGTATGGAGTTGATGGTAGTTTCCTTTTTCATAGGATGGGGAATTTCAAGATGAGAGGGTACATTTTTAAGAGGAGAAGGGTTTAAAAAAGACATGAGGAAAATATTTTTACAAGAGTGTGGTTTGCGTGTGGAATGAACTTTCTGATGTGGGTACAATTACAACATTTAAATGACTGTCTCCTAGATTATCTCCTAGAAGTTTATTAAGAACAACTAGCAAAGTGAATATGCAAACTAGTAGGAACAGAATTGGTTATGGGAGAGACATTTGTTCTAAAGAAGAAAATTTTGCGAAGCATTTACTAATAAAGAATTCTTTCTCCTTGATTAATACAGGCTTAAGATGCACATCTCCTGTCTCTGTATGAAAATGTCATTATTAATACTTAGAATAACTATAAATCATAATATCCTGAGGAAAGTTGCTAAGTAAAAACACTTGAGTATGCGTGTTTGATCAGGCAGCAAGAAAGACCAAATCACCTCCAATGCACCACCTAAGGAGTTTACGTTGATAAATCACGTTTTATTTAGTAAGCCAAAACATCCATTTAGCAATTCCAATTGGAGCTGGAATAATCTCTGAGCAACTTATTATGTAAGAGATTCATTTTGGAGAAGTCCACGTATAGCTGCAAGTATCTAGATCATAGACTCATTATAAAACGCAGTGATTTGTGATCCACAATTTTGAAAGGGGGTACTTCCTTCATTGCAGGAAAAGTAGAACAGCAGATGCTCACCATTATCATCACAGTGACAGCACAAGCAAGTGACATATTGATGCTGTTGTGGCATAACATGGTATACAAATTGCAATTGTACTGAAATCTTGGCAAATAATTCAGAAATGCAAATCTGCTGTTTTAAAATATATCAATAAAAGCACTGCTTGTGAAAGTAACTGGGACAAAAATGAAATGTCAACACTCACTGAGTAGCCCCAGAATGTCAGTGCAAAAGGACGGAATCTAAGGGAACTAGCATGATAATAGATTAAAAATAGGTGATGGGAGACTATTAAAAATTAGCAGAGAAACCCTGTAACAGTCCATTCTCATCAAAGGTAAGTGTTAATTATTAATTCCCCAACAGGAGTACGACGCATGGTCAGAAATAGCGTTCAGCATATTGGGAATCAGGGGAGGCTAAAGCTGGCATCAAACAGAATGCTGACAGCAGTCAAGTCAAAGGTAAACAAGTTAGAAGAAAGGAAAGCTCACTTTTGGACTCCAGTCAATTTCCAAAAATACAGTACCTAGTTTATAAAGCTTGTCATCTGTTTGGTCAGGTGCGAGATGTAAGTACATGCTTCTCCCTCTAGAATTTGCAGAGGTTTCAACGCAACTTCACCTTATTTTACTTTAAAATGGACAGTATTGCAAAAGTTGCACCAGCCTCAAATATGGACACACTAAGAACTAGGAGGGGCTCATAACATGATTGATAACTTGTGAAAATTTCTACCTTTTCACACACAATTAGGGAATTATTAAAAGCGTCTCAAATATTATTAATCTGTATATGTTCAGCCTTAAAATCTTCACTCCAGTCTTTTTTTTAATTCTAGCTATTTTAATTGTATATAAAATCTTCACTCTCATATCCTGCTGTTTGCCTACTTTATTGCATTCTTACTTCTAACATATGACTTTCCTTTCCACACAGTATCTTTCACCTTTGCTTCAGGCTTTTAAGTTGCAATAAAAGTCAAGGATTATCTGTTGCAATAATTGTGACATGAACCAGAAAGTCCACATACCACAGGAGTCAAGGTCATGCAGTGCTTTGCAGGTGTTTGCAAAAATCAACACGTTAATGGTTTGCCTATGGATTAACATTGCCTGATTCCCCTGTACATAGAATTATACAATACAGAATAGGGTCTGCAGCCAGCGCATGCACTGATAACGAGGAAAACTGCTAAACTGGTCCACTTTCCAGCACTTGGTCCATCGCCTTGAACCTTACCACATTTCATGTGCTCATCCAAGAGCTTTTGAAAAGTTTTCCCACTTTGACCACCCTGCCAGGCAATGCACTCCAGATTCCCATCACCCTCCAAATAAAAAAAAACTTTTCTCAAATCACTCCTAAAACCTTTTGCCTTTCACCTTAAAATTATGCTCCTTTGTTAGTGACCCTTCAACAAAAGGGAATAGCTTCTTTCTATCCACCCCGTCCTTGCCTCTCAATCAGAACCCCAGTCTTCTTTGCTCGAAAACAAAACCCAAGCTTTTTGCGTCTCTCTTCACAGCGAAACTGCTCCAGCCCAGGCAATATTCTGGTGAATCTCCTCAGCAACCCTCCACTACAAACAGGTCCATCTTCACTGCCTTGGCCCCAACCACGTCAGACCCCACCAACAACGAAGTCGCTGTTCTTGAGACGCCTTCTTTCGCTGCTAGGCCGATTCTCCTCACCATCAACTGTGCCAAACCCGTATCTCCCACCCGTGGGCCTGTCTCAATGTAAAATTCCAACATGACCTCCCTGCTCTTATAATCAATGCCATGACTGACAAAGGCAAGGGTCCTGTTTGTCTTCTTGACTACCCAATGAACCAGTCCTGCCGCCTTCAGGGATCTGTGTACAAAAGCCACGAGACAACCCTGTTCCTGGTTTTCCTGGTGTCCTACCACTCATTGAGTACTCTCTTGTCTTGTTACTTATTCCAAAGAGTAACTTTAATGTGACTGCATCAACCCACATGGAAAGTCTAAACTTACGCCTGCTGAAAGCAGTGTGCTTTAAACCCTCAGCTGCTTTCCTGTATCCGCTGTTTGTATATAAACAGGCAACCAACAACAACTTCTGAGGTGAAGTTGTTGCTTTTAACATAGTATAGGTTACAACAATGTTGAAATATGGGTATTTTTTCTTAAAACAACATGATTTTTTTGAAACAAATCAACGTTGACTTTCGATGAGAGGTTTTTGTTATCTAGTTCTCCCTAGACCATATAATCACAAAATAATTTGGAAATGAAAGTATATGTAACAGTGAAAAATTTTTCACTGTTGGTCCTAGTGGCCAAGTTTGCAGCTATAATGATAGCACAGCAAATCAGCATTTGCCATTATTACTTCATTGAAACCAGTAGGAACATTCCAGCTACAATCAAACCAGGTAGGTAACATTAGTTATGATTAAGAGCCCCCAAAGGCTAAGTGAACATTATCCATCCCCTGAATATACCAACCTCCGAGTATCACAGCTACTCCCCACTCCTCTTACTCCGTCACTGGAACAGCCTCCTGTACTGATCAATTTATCACCCAGCCTAGACTTTGTTCTCATGCAAACTTTAGTCACATCCCAGCGTTTGGAATGTTGAAATTCAAGTAAATCATGATAAAGTAACTGATCACTCGACTCTAACAACAGTAAAAGACGGCAGGTCTAGAATGAGCAAGTGAAGAGAGAAGTCCTAAACACAGGGAGTGAGCTCTGTTTATTAATCTACTATGTACAGATATAAATATAGATGTATTACAGTGAATGAGTCAAAAAGCCTTCATGATAAAGAGCAAACAGTCCCAGGGACAGTACTTGCAGATACCCACACTAGAGGATATTCCAGACCAGTATCACAATATGTAGGTAGCAGCATTTGCTTATAGCAGTGACCATTAATCAAACCTTAATAACTACCTAAGGAAGGGGGTGTAATTGTTTCCTGGGTCAAAATGTACAGATAATTTTATCCATCCCAGAGCGATGGAAATCAGATTCTGGCTCAACATTTCTGTACCGAAGCCCCTGGAGCGGTAAATAATGTTATTGTCTGGGAACATGCTGCTGTGCTCAAACTCCAAAATGCTAAAGAAGCAACACACTTGCTAACTTTATCTTTAAATTAGCACGCCTCTCTGGGGTAGCATACCTGAAATCAAGCAACCCTCCATTCCTGCAGTTGTCCCAAAAGTCAAAACAAAAATTAACAAAGTAGATTACAGAAAAAAATTAGCGTTCTTCAGTTAAAAATTTTACTGGACACACACACATACACACACACACACAATCTGCCATTTCAACAGTTTGATGTCTTCTGCCACTATCATTCATAAGCTTCCCACATGCCATTCAGATCACTGTTGTCAGGCCAATGGCCTTTGGCATCCACTGCTAGTAACAATGCCACAAACCCATCTGTGACCTGTTGCCAGCCAAATCACACTTCGTTTCAGCTGCCTAGTGTCAGGCCATCTACAAACAACTTCCCCTCTGCTTGAGCAGAGCAGTAATGTAAATGTGATTTATAGTGACTTTCAATCACTTCTTTTTAAGATATGCAGCAATTTCTTCCATAATCCTCAATTGTAAAATAGCCCTTTTTCCATTTCAATCCACAATTAAAAATACAGAATAAAAGATACGGTTTATAACAAATAAAAATTTTAAGTCAAATTAGTTTAAAATAAATTTACAAAGGAATGGTTTCTTTCTCTGCACCACAGGATTCCCACTCGCCAAATTCTCAACTTTCCATTCTGTTTATGAGGCACTCAGTACTTTGATTTGTAATACCTCACCCTCATTTCCAAATCCTTCCATGGACTTGTCCCTCAAGCTTCTGAATCTTCTCCAACCCCAAAGACCTTCAAGATCACTACGCTTCTCTATGTCCGAACAATTATGCATTCTCAATTATAAAATTGCTCTACCAAAGGTGGCGGTGTCTCTCAATGTATATGATTCCTCCCCATAGCTCTCTACTTCACACTTCTCCTTTACAAAACTTCTGTAAACCCCTGGCCACTTTTTGACCTTCTCACTTATTATCTCCCACATGCTTCAGTATAATATTGTGCCTTAAAAAGTTTGTGTGAAATGCTATGGGACTTTTCAATACATCACAGGAGCTGTTTTTTTTGCTGCAGAATATGTGTTGAAGACAAATGCATCCCGAATAGATCTCAATCCAGCTCCTACTGAGCACTGTACCTAACTCAGCATTAACTGGGATTCTTGAGATTCCATCTCAACTAGTGAGCAAAACAAATTAGATACAATGATAGTGTAGCAGCTTAGGTACATAGTTTACCAGGTTAGTGGGAAGTTTTGCTTTGAGTCACCAAAAGTCCAGGAAATTCAGGAGAAATTTCCACACCCAAAAATGGAAAGAATGTGCAACACAGTGGTTGAGGTATGCAGTGATTCTCAAATGGAGGTCTGCAGTGACTTCATTAGCACTGATTTCTCTCAGCCCTGAATCCAAAAAATCTGAATACATACATAGCACACTTTACAACAATCCTTTAGCATAATATAAAGGATAACAACCCAAAATAATAAAAGTCAAATAGATGCAAAATTGTTCACTGACCATCTTTAATTTTTCTTTCAAAGATCAAAATTACAGGCTCAAGAACCACAATTTTCAGATCCATAGCATCATTTCATAACACTCTTCCATATGCAGGTTAAACCGAACATGACAACTATAATCATTGCAGGAAATATTTCAAGTCCCAATTCATTCCAAATAGTGCATTAGCTGATAAAATAAGTCCAGAGTTTCTGAGAGATAAAATCAAATTGCAACATTTCAACTTCCCTTAAAAGATGGCCAAAATGTATTTTGTTTCTAAAAAGAAAGATTTTTTTTAAAAATTGTTGTCAGTAACAACCAGGCCAAAAGAATCTTACTGTACAGCACTCTTTTCATCCTGCACAGACACTGTTTGTGAAATATAACCTTCTGGAGTGAGCAGGAGGGACATCCTCCTCCTAAAATACAGAGATGTAACTTGCTCAATGCCTAGAAAAAGATTTTGTATACAAAAACAAAATAAGAACCAGTCTGTGTAAAGGTCACAACCCTATGGACATTGACCAAGATAGGTTTTTTCAACACTGTGAATCAAATAATCTTTCCCAAGACTCTATTCACCACTTTTCTGTTCCTGAAGACTTCCTTTACCATTTCCAGCAGATTGGTCCAGTTCCTGCTCATCTTGCCCATCTTTCATTTTAAGTTCCTTTGCATCCGAGAGCGCCTTTGAATCTTGACGACTATCACCCTCAGAGGGAAGAGCACAGATGTTTTTCTTCAATTTTCCTTCAATGTCATTTTTTGCCACTTCTTGCAAATTGTATTTGCGAAAAAGTATATAGTCCTGGACGACGCTCACACAACAGACACCTTTGATTATTTCCACGATGATGGTATATTCGGGGTTGTTAAGGTCCACTTTGTTTTCAGGATTCAAATTTATTACCACCCCTGCAAAGGACAAGTTGAAAAAAGTATTCATTTCAAACATAAACCAAAACAAAAAAAATCAGCAATCAAGCATTCCTCATGAGAGGCATATGGAGAGTTAAATAATTTGAAAATAAATGCACAAGTGTATCTATAGATTCATCTAGTGGCAGTAAACGTCACAATAAATCACTCTGCTTCTTCACAGAAAGGGTAAATGCCAGCATTTAATTTTTCTAACCAACTAAAATGCTTTATTACTTCATTTCAAAATCTTTACTGCTTTACAATTGAACAATTGCATTGACAACATTCAAAATCAATTACAGGATAGGGTTTGATTAAAAATTTGTATCAGCATATCAAATTTAAAGCAACACTAGAAAAGCATCCCAAAGCCCCTGTCCTCCAAACATGTTTGGTGCCATTAATATTGAAAATATTCAGATGTGAAGGAAACTGGCACATGTGGATGCGTGAATCAAACAAAACGAAATGAATAGAGACTTCAGTTCCACTCCACTCTATTTCTGATACAAACAACATGAAGATATTGCCTTCACTAAAGGTACAAAACACTCAGGATATCAGAGTTGTTGAGGCATCATGCACAAATACATCCATGTTGTAACCTGGAGCTGTAAATAGAAATGATAGAATGCCCAACTTTGTTCGCATCGCATGACTGATCAGGAATCTCTCCCAGCTTCAGCACCAACCATTGTTAACCTGCAGACCTTTCCAATACAAATCAATTTATTTGGACATGTTACAAATGCACCTTTCCTTGGCCATCAGGCCCTGGGGTCAGACATGACTTGGATGGCTCACAGGTAGGGACTCTACCGATTGCAGCACAAGAATCCAACTGGGGTAGGGGACGAAAATAAGGAAAAACAGATGTAGAGAACCAGGTTAGCTCATACTATGAACTGGCAGAAGGTTAGAAAGGGCAAAGCAGGCAAAGCCTACCAGCACGCTCCACCAATGCCTACTCCACTACTACAAATCAAGCAAGACAGACAAAGAAACAAGAATCATTTACAAGTGAAGAAAACCAAAGGATTTATCCACAAAACTGTTATAGCAGGATGATCTCTTTTTAAATCCAATAATAAACCTACAATATGAGTCGTCCATCTTTGAGACAAAGCACACATCTTGTTGATAACTTAGTTCCATCATTAGCATCCATTCACATGTAACCAAACATACAAAAACACTTTCAGTATATGGAAACCATCATATCTACCTGCCAGAGCCCTGATAACATCATCTCTGCTCATATGACTATTGTTCCTAGCTTTATAAACGATCTGGAAAGTAGCCTTTTTTGGAGCTTTGAACCAGGGTTCCAGAAAAGTCTCAAAATACTTTGGGATCTCCTCCATGAAAGCCTTGCATGAACCTGACACTGGCAACATTCGCAGTATAGCTCGAGTCTTCTTCTTCTTGGTTGTGTACAGATCCTTCAAAATGTAGTGTACTAATTTGTCAGGTTCTGTTCGTAGAAAAAGAAACAAAAGAAACTAAGACTCCCAAGTAAGCAATTCAATTTTCACATCACAAATGCTAACAGGAGTTTTGTTGCAAATCTGCATAAGCACACGTTAATAAAACCACCTGTAAATAAAGTGTATGTCCTACATACATACCGGCAATTTAAGCTGCTCATTCAAAATATCAGGGCAGGTGGATTAAGTTATTCAGACGCAACCTGTAACTGTTTTAGTAATTTGGTAGTATGGAATTCGCATAGTGAAGAAAGGCACATTTTGTCAAAGTTTTCTGTCTTGCATGTATCAGGACATTTCAAAAGAAAACAAATTCAAGGATAAACAAACATTTATATTGCATGGGAGTGATAACTGATTAGCAAGTGGTCTCTGATTGAGAGAGGTTTGCATCCATTAATGCTGATTTCCAGTTAACAACCATGCTTTGTCAAATTGAAAAAAAACAAAGAAAATTGCTGGAAGAGCTCAGCAAGTTTGGCAGCATTGGTGGAGAGAAAACAGAGTTAACGTGTTGGGTACAGTCACCCTTCTTCACAGGGTCAGAGTTCTGCTTTTTCTGCAACGCCCCGCCCTCAAACAAAGCGTAGCCATGAAAAAGAAAAAGGGCATTATCCCTTCATGACTGACTTTTAATTTTTGACATTGTGGAAAACACCACTCTTTCCCTACACCTCTGCTCAGTCAGTTCAGTGTGGCTCACTTCACTTAGTTCCACTCTGAACTATCCAGTCAGAGGGGTGGGAAATCCAGCAACAGCTTTTGGCCCTCAACCACCCTGCGGCATGCCCAGTGATCTCCAGTTCCTTTTTATTTATTCATGGTACGTGGAATCCCGTTATTGATCCTGTGCCGAAGGAAGAATGTCAATATCGGTTCATATATTCCTTAATAAAATCATCTTCAGACATAGAATCAGCATCCACATATACTCTGACAACATCAACCTCTACCTCTCCACGAGCTCTTCTAACCATTGTCAGTATGTTTATCTAACACTCATTGTCAAAAATGAGGCACAATTTATTCCAGTGAATTGCTGAAAGCCTGAGACCTAATTTTTAGTACCCCTCAAAAACGACAACCTCCACCAGTGCCCAGCTGTATTCGTAACCTCTTGTTCTTACTAACCAAGTACCCATCCCCAATCCAGTCGCCTGTTATAGCGACCACTTCTATGAAAAAGCACCACTTGGAAAAGTGGAAATTTATAACAATCATGGAGCAACTTAAACCAGTCAGGAGGCATCTTTGAATCTGCCTCTTTATTTTGTGTCATCACATCACAATATTTCATATTTTCAAGAGCCCATTAAGCCTCAGGGTGTATGCTACACCTCTCTATATGCAGCTTAGGAATTCTGAAGCTACCACTTAAGCAACACACAAATGCCATCTTCACTTGGTACTTCACAAAGTTGACAACATTGGTTTCAAAATTCTGCAAATGTACATACATTACTTCCACAAATGGAACAGATGTAAAACCAGAACAAAAAAAAGCACACATTACCAATGTTAAGAGTTCTGATGAAGACCACATTGTTGGCTCCACTGTCCAAAGCCTGGAATCGCCGGAGATGTTTTTGTGTTGATGTGCGGATCTGCTTTACTTCCTTCTCCAAAGCAGCTTCTGCATCATCATCATCCTCCTCCTCCTCATCCTCACTATTTGGTTCCTCTACAAACTGGGAAAAATATCAGCAGTATTACACCCAAAGAATCTGAATAGCAAGTTTTCATTTCGGAAATACTGTGTCAATACCTACATGTTAACATTACCCATAACTACTGTCCCCCCGCCCTCAAAATTAAGTACTTATTACAGGAATGAGTGCATCTGAATATGTTGTGTTTGTATGCTATAAACCACTCTAAAATTTGATAAATATTTTATTACTTCAATTAACTTAGTCAACTCTGTACTACCATGTAACTACTAACATCCACATATGATGCAGTTACTATAAGTGAAAGTCAAAATTTACAAATCAGCACAGCCAAAATTCATTTAATCAGACATGAAAGTATTCTTGCACCATATCAATTGGTTCCTAATAAAAAACAGAACTTAAAATCAATGATTTTAAAAGTGTCCTCTTCAGCAAACCTGGAATACAGTGCACACATGATAAAATGTGACTGTTACAAATGGGTTACACTATATATCTAAAAGCAAAAATACAAAATTAGAAGAAAAACACTACTCAGATGATCTTTAATGATTACCATGTTGTTTGTTAGAGATCTACTTACTCCCTTCTTTCTTCACTTTCTGACTGAAAATTAACTTAGGTTGCTTCAGTATTGCTCAGAAATAAAGCACTGGAAGAGGCAACTGTTCATGTTCAGTTGATAAATAAAAATAATAAAAGAGATTAAACAGTCCACCAGATTAATTAAGTTTGAATTTGTTACAGTGGATACTTGATATAAAAACACATTTCTGTATGCAGTCTCAAATTCAGTAATGGGCTATCACAATCAAAAAGGACATTATGCATTTTACATTAAAAAGTTAAATAAAAATAACAACAGTTATTCAGCAATAGCAAGAACTGCCGATGTTGGAGTCAGAGACAACACACTGTGGTGCTGAAGGAGCACAGCAGGCTGGGCAGCAGAGGAGCAGGAAAGTTGACATTTCGGGTCAGGACCTTTCTTCAGAAAAATTCAGATTTCTGAAGAAGGGTCCCAATCTGAAACATCAACTTTCCTGCTCCTCTGATGCTGCCTGGCCTGCTGTGCTCCTCCAGCTCCACACTGTTATAACTACTGTTATTGTTGTGGAAGATTGGGAGATCAATGTAATGATAGTAAGGAGCATGCAGGAAACCTCAGCAGAGTGAGACAAAAGCTGAGCTGGTCACTGACTCTACTGTTGGAAATTCAGTTCAAAGTGGAAATTCAACTGTTCAACTGATATGTCATATCCAAATTCAGATTTTAAGAGTTATTGTCAGGGAAAGACAGTAACCTTTAAATAAGCAAAATAACCTGATTAAAGGGAATGGCCATTTGATTCTGGCTGCTAAAATTCAAGCACTTGAATTCCTTTGTCTAAATGACATGTGGATCACAGCAACTAAACAGGTTAACTCAACAGACCTTTATAATAAAGGGAAGTCATTCACCCCAGAATAAGGAAGGAGCAAGGTCAGTCTGTACGAGACATCAGCAGCGTGAGGTGCTAACTGTACTATTGGAAATCGGAGGCAAAACAGGACAGACATACTTTGATTAGGAACAAAAACAATGCTGCTGAAAGAGCTCAGCAGGTCTGGCAGTATCTGTGAAGGAAAAAAGTGTTAACATTTCAGGCACTTTGACTAGGGTTAATTGCAAGGAGTAAACTCTACAGAATGAGAGGCAAATGGGAGAGGATAGAGAGGCCTACCTGCAGTGAGACTAGCAGCTCAGTGAGTGTCACAAACCAGTGCATGATGTGAGTGCAGGGAGAAAAGTTGATTGCCGAGCAGCACTGACAAATATTTCTTCTCTTTTAAATTAAAAGTAACATCTTCAATGGTTTTCACCTCTCAGAAATAATTGCTTAAGTATTTGATTAGTGACTCTTTACCCCACAACTCTAGTTTTGAAATAACCACACAAGTGTCGATATCCTATCACCAAGTCATCCTTTATTTACATGTGTGCTGTACATGAGCTGTAATCAGCCTGCTCAAGCCAGTCCCTAGACTGAGGAGACCTTCTCAATCTCCTGTTTATATCTGTCAGCCAGAGCTCCCTGGCTGGGCTAGGGTAACAACCCCCATCAACAATGTCAATCAATGAGTTCCACCTGACCATAGTTCAAATCATTACAAGTTTACAAAATCAAAATATCATTTACATTGAAATGTAAAATGCAAGGAATCTTGAGTATTTAATTTCATTCTCACCTAGACTTATACTCCATCTTGCAAATTTTGGCCTATCCACCCAACTTATCTATATACTTCTGTTAAATTTCTTACTACTTCTGTGCTTTCCCATCTCTTTTAGTGCCATCTGCAAATTTGGTTCCAGTACTTTTCATTTCTGCATCCAAATCATTAAAATAGATTGTAAATAGTTGCGGTCCCAAGAACTAAACTCTGTAACACCCCACTAATTACTACCCGCCAACAAGAAAAAGATCCATTTATCCTGGTTCCACTTCTTGTTGATTAGCCAATCCTCCATCCAAGCTAATATTACAACAGCCCTGTGTGATCTTACTTTGTGTCTTAACCTTTTGTGTGGCACCTTGTCAAATGCCTTCTGAAAGCCCTGTATATCTACAGGCCCTCCACTGTCTACTCTGCTAGCTTCGATGACTCCAGCAAATTAGTCAAACACAATTTACCATTCATAAAACCGTGCTGACTCTCGGGTCGATTGTGCTTTGACTTTCTAAACATCCTGTTACTACTTCCTTAATAATGGAGTCCACACATTTCCCAAATGGTATATGTTAAAATAATATGTCTAGTTTCCTCCTTTCTGCGCCCCTCCCTTTTTGAACAGGGATGTTATATTAGCACTTTTCCAATCTACTGGAAACTTTCCTGCATCCAGGGAATATTATAATCAATGCATCCACTATCTCTGCCGCTTCCTTTCAAGACCTCAGGATGTGGGGCATCAGGCCTTGGGAACTATTCTGCCTTAAACCCCATTTATTTCCTCAGTACTTCATCCCTAATGAGGACAATTGTTTTAAGTTCTTCCTTTCCTATAATCTCTGCATTACCTTTTACTATTGGGGGGGGGGTTTCAGTGTTCTCCACTGTGAAAACTAAGCCAAACTATTGATTTAGCGTCTCCCCCATTTGTCATAAAGCCACAAGAAAACGGAAGAGGAGGAGGCTGTTCTATTCATTCAATAGGATAATGGCTGATCTGACACTCACGTCCGCTTTCCTGCTTGTCCCCATAACTCGGGTCACATTCTAATCAATAATCTTTCAGCATTTAAATAGGTACAAAGTCTCTGCTTCCAGAGCTCTTGATAGCAAAGAACTCCAAAGAATCTTAAACCTCTGAAGAAATTCCGCATCTGTCTCACGATAGCAGCCCTTTATTCTGAGACTATGCCCTTTGCAGCTAGACCGTCCAATGAGAGGAAACATCCTCTCAGCACTTACCACGTAAAGCCCCTCAAAAATGAATCATTGAGTCCCCCAATCTCATCCTCTAAAAGACTAATATCTATTTTAGCTATTCCCTCTTCCTTTTTCTCTATACATTTATAAACTTTTGCTACTAACATTTACATTTTACACTCATTTTCTTCACATATTTTAATACTTTATAAGTCATTTTTTGTCGGTCTTTAAAAGTTCCACAATACTCTAAATTACCACTGATCTTTGCAATATGGTATGCCTTGGTTTTTACCCTTGTTATTTTTAAACTTTCTTGCTTACTCAATGATGATATCCACCCCCTTTCCCCCTCATTTTCTTTCCTTCTCTCTGGAATACATTTTGCTTGGGAGGCATTGAACATATCCTTAAAATGTCTGCTATTCTTCATCAGCTGACCTACCTTTTAATTTTGCCACCCTGTCCAGTAGGTCTCATTCTGTCCTCGTGTCTATGTAAACACTTTTGTTCAACAACAGAAAATTAGTGTGGGACTCCAGTTGCCATTATCACTCTTCCTTAGAGGATTCTTTACTATGAAATCATAGATTAATCCCATCTCATGACAGAATACTAAATTCAAAATAGCCTGCTCCCTTGTTGGTTCACAACATATTCCTCCAAAACACAAATTTCTATTACATTCTATGAATGCTCCCTCTAGGCTACACTTGCCAATTTGATTAATGTAGTCTATCTACATACTAAAATCAGTCATGATTATTGTACTTTTCTTGCAAGGCCCTTGTATTTCCTGTTTCAGATTATGTCTTACTGTGGAACCACGGATAGGGGACATATAGATAACTCCCACCAGGGATCTCCTTCCCTTGGTATTTCTTATTTAAACCCAGATTGATTCTACATCTTGATCTCCAATGCCAAAATCATTCTTAACCATAGCATTACTCTTTTCAGCTCATTAAGTTAGCTCCTGCAGTGCCATCTCATGGATCCTAATACCTGTCTCACTCATGGTCATACCCTCCTGTTCCTGACCACTGACCAAATTTGAGGTAGTTAATCTAAAGGCTGTGACTACCTCCTGATTTACAGCATCCAGGTATCTCTTGCCTCACCCTGATGTGCCGCAGCGTTTGAACAAACTTCAACACGTTAGCCGAGATGAACTTTCTTCAACACCAACATTTTCTACATACATGACCATTATGAACCACAATGGCTGCCAGCAGTTCCCATGTATTGTATTGCCTGGTCCTGTTATTCTTTTTTTTAAAATTAGATTTCTAAAAAAAACAAAATTTGATCCCTTGTTTTTTCAGCATCTCTCAGTCATACAGTTTTTGTCTAACAGATTCTTGTGGCACAGTGATAGTGTCCCTACCTCTAGACTAGGAAACTCAGGTTCAAATCCCATCCTGCCCTAGAGGTGTAGCATAACATCAGTGAACAGGTTCATTAGACAGTATCTACACTTTGCTAATGAAACCCAAGCTCAAGTCCCACCTACTCCTGAACGGTGCAATAGCAACTCTGAAATGTTTACACTTTTCTAATCCAACAGACCCAGCTGTTCAAGTCCCACCTGCTGCAGAGGTGTGTCATAACATATTTGAGCTATTTAGGGGCAGCCCCTGATGATAGCTCCTTACTAGCCAATTAACACATCTGATTTCCTGTTTTGTCACTCTGTTTCTATTCCTCCCACTTCAGTGCAGTCAGTTGCCAGCAGCCGAGTGGTTATTGATTCTGCTCTCAGGTAAATGCAATCCTTGCTCATTGTCTGTAATTTATATTCTCCCACCGAGTGCTACTGAACACAGGAAGGTTTTGTTAAAATTATACAAGGCACTAATAAGATCACAACTGCGATAACAAACAGTTCTGTGCCCCTTTTCAAAAGAAAAATATACTGGCATAGAAAGCAGTCCAGACAAGGATTTTTAACCTGATATGAGGTACGGAGAGGCGGTCTAAAATGGAAAGGCTGAGTCTACACTCATTGGAATTTAGAAGAATGAGGAAAAATGTTTTCTTATGGAAACTTTTAATATTCTTACAGTACTTGACGAGCAGATGTTACAAATTTGTTTCCCCTGGTAGGAGAGTATATAATAAAAGGAAATAATCTCAGAATAAGAGGTAGCACATTTAAGGTGGGTGGAGAGGAATTTTTCTTGTTCAGTAATCAATCTGTGGATTTTTTTTTAAAACTGAAGCCTGTTGACGCTGTGTCATAAAGCATTTTCCAGGCTGACAGTCCTTTTGTTTTAAATTTGTCGGGGAATTTAGTTATGGGGGGAAAAGGCAGGAACATGGAGCTGAGGATGGTCAGGTCAGCCGTGACATATTGAGCAGAATGGGCTAAATGGCCTACTTGGCCCTGATGGTCTAACAACAGACAATAGGCTTGTAAGCTTAAACTGTAATAGAGTGATCAGAACATGCTCAAAATTCTAAACTTCATAGACGCAACTTCTCTTATTCCTACTCATTCCATAAAATCTAAGTGTTATCAAACAAAACAATTAACTTCTGCTAGCTATTTAAAGTTTCTCAAATACTGGAGTGAATTTAACAGAAGCAGTAAGTAGCCGAGAAAGGGATAACAAAGTGTGGAGCTAATGTACACAGCAGACCAAGCAGCATCTGAGGAGCACAAAAGCTGACGTTTTGGGCCTGGACCCTTCATCAGAAATGGGGGAGGGGGATGGGGAAAGGGTTCTGAAATAAATGGGGAGAGAGGGGGAGGTGGATTGAAGATGGATAGAGGAGAAGATAGGTGGAGAGAAGGCAGACAAGTTAAGGAGGCGAGGATGGAGCCAGTAGAGGTGAGTGTAGGTGGGGAGGTAGGGAGGGGATAGATCAGTCCGGGGAGGATGGACAGGTTAAGGGGGCGAGATGAGGTTAGTAGGTAGGAAATGGAGGTGCAGCTTGAGGTGGGGGGAGGGGATAGGTGAGAGGAAGAACAGGTTAGGGAGGCGGGGACGAGCTGGGCTGGTTTTGGGATGCAGTAGTGGGAGGGGAGATTTTGAAGCTTGTGAAATCCACATTGATACCATTGGGCTGCAGGATTCCCAAGCGGAATACGAGTTGCTGTTCCTGCAACCTTCAGGTAGCATCGTTGTGGCACTGCAGGAGGCTCAGGATGGACATGTCATCTAAGGAATGGGAGGGGTAGTTGAAATGGTTCGTGACTGGGAGGTGCAGTTGTTTATTGCGAAGCGAGTGTAAGTGTTCTGCAAAGCAGTCCCCAAGCCTCCAGCTGGTTTCCCCGATGTACAGGAGGCCACAACAGGCACAGCGGTGCAGTATACCACATTGGCCCATGTGCAGGTGAACATCTGCTTGATGTGGAAAGTCACCTTGGGGCCTGGGATGAAGGTGAGGGAGGAGGTGCAGGGGCAAGTGTAGCACTTCTGGCCGTTGCTGGGGAAGTGCTGTGTGTGGTGGGGTTGGGAGTGTGGACTGACAAGGGAGTCACAGAGTGTGGTCCCTCCACAAAGCAGACAAGGGTGGGGAGGGAAAAATGTCTTTGGTGGTGGGGTCAGATTGCAGATAGCGGAAGTGTCGGAGGATGATGTGTTGTATCCAGAGGTTGGTGGGGTGGTACGTGAGGACAAAGGGGATTCTCTTTTGGTGGTTATTGCAAGAGCGGGGTGTGAGGGATGTGTTGCAGGAAATGCGGGAGACACGGTTGAGGGCGTTTTCAACCACTGTTGGGGGGGGGGGGGAGGGGGGGAGGAGTGTTGTGGTCCTTGAAAGACGAGAACATCTGAGATGTCCGGAAGTGGAATGCCTCATCCTGGAGGCAGATGTGGCGGAGGTGAAGGAATTGGGAATATGGGATGGCATTTTTGCAGGAAGGTGGGTGGGAGGAGGTGTATTCTAGGTAGCCAATGGGCTTGAAATGGATATCAGTTTCTAGGTCGTTCTCCGAGATGGAGACAGACGTCCAGCAAGGTGAAGGAGGTGTTAGAGGTAGTCCAGGTGAGCTTGAGGTTGGGGAGGAAGGTGTTGGTGAAGTGGATGAACTGTTCGAGCTCCTCATGGGAGCAGAAGGCAGCACCGATACAGTCATCAATGTAACGGAGGAAGAGGTGGGGTTTAGGGCCAGTGTAGGTACGAAAGAGGAAGAGGAATTGTTCCACGTAACCTACAAAGAGGCCTAGAAACCTCAGGTAATCTACCCTCCCAAAAAAACCTAAGAGATTGCCTCCCAATGACAGTCAGGTTGGTACTGGGTCTGACAGCCATCAGTCCAGAAGCATTTTAAACTCTATATTTCACAGCAGTTGTAGGCAGTTTTCATCTAACTTTTCCAGAAGCACAACTTTCATGCTGATATGCCATCTCTCTCTCTCTCCACACAATAGCAGCTCCTAATTTTAATGATGGAGCTGATGATCTAAAGGTCCCAAAGGGCCCTCTATATCTCCTACCAATTGGCCTTCCATCCTCCGGAGCCCACCTGCTGAGCTTAAATGAACAGTGAGCAATGTTTCCTTGGTCAGTCAGTTGGCTTGCTTTAAGAGTGTCACACCCACCAATGTGATGTGAAAGTGGAGACTATAAATGCAGCCAACTTCAAGGGCCATGCAAATCTAGTGACCACCTGACATGGATTTAACAGGAACAAAAACAAAGTTGCTGGAAAAAGCTCAGCAGGTCTGGCAGCATCTGTGTAGGAGAAAACAGAGTTAACGTTTTGGCTTGGGTGACCCTTCCTCAGAACTGGATATAACAGGGCTGTCCCTTTGTTGAGTGTAGAAAACACCACCACCTAACACCACTCCAAGCCCCTGTATGGGCACTAACCCCCACCTCAGCTTGTCCAATTATCCCTTACCGCCTCCAAGTTACACCCTCTTTTTACCCCCCACCCATCTGTAAACCCCAAAGGGGTGGTCACTCTGCTCAACACCAGCCTCAGGTGTCCGCACTTTCGTGTGCTTTGGAATCTGTAGCTAACGTTAGTGGATTTGGAAAGAAGTTTCACTTTTTTAAAAGCTCCAAATTAGACTGATGCCATATGCAAGCAACTCTAAACTCAGATACTCGCGCTCTCTCTCCGTGTAAAACACAGAATCCGCAGGATCCGGCTGCACTGCACCTTCTCTGGGCCATACAGTTGGTCGGCATATTCGTTCAGAAGGCTGTACGCTTCGGCCGTGCATTTCTTCTCATTCATATTGCAAGTGATGAGCAGTCCTTGCATCCCCACCTCCAGCTCCCTGCTCCCGCGGTGTTTCTTGGCCGCATGGCTCACGAACGCGCTCTTGTTTCTTTTCTTCGCCGTAGGCTCTGTTGCCATTGCTGTTCCCAAAAAAAATGCTGACATTAGCAACTACGGACTGCAATTTGAAACATGTGCAAAAGCAACCTAGCATGCTACAGTGTGAGTATTTTAACTGCATCATTTATGTGCACTGTACACAATAAATAACCCAATACACACTTACGAACTCCCGTCCAAACCCCCAATAATTCTAAAGGACTCCTCCTTTCAACATCATTAAGCCGCGACACGACAATGTAGAGCCTGCTGCTGGGTCCTAGTGCTAAAGGGAATCATAACAATTTGCCAATCGTTCAGGTTAATATTTTCTGAGATGTCCAGAATTTTCCAAAACGAAAGCCAAAAGACTACCCTCAGCCAAATTTGTTTCACCTGTTTTACTAAGTGTATGCATTCTCTTTAAATATACGTTCCACTTCTCCAATTTAATAAAATGGATGAATTGACAATAAAGCAGACAAAATAATAAGACAAAGTCTACCAGAAGGGGACTTAATACCATATATGTTATTGAAAATGAGTCCGTTTGAGTTTCCGAGCATTTTTTTTAAAAGCAATAAAGTGGGTTGTTCAGTTTTCAATCACCAGGTCGTGGTATTCTCCCCACTAGCAGCGTTCTTACAACAACTTGTACCTTTATGACACAAAGTACTAAAACGTCCCAGAAGTATTGTTACCAAATAACGGGGTGGGGAGATTTTGCGGGGATTTGAGAGAACTGTTTAATTTTCACCCAGAGGATTGTGAAAATCTGGAATTCACTGCCTAAAAGGGTAGTAGAAGCAGAAACCCTCAAGACATTTTTGAGAACTATTTAGATGAACACGTGATATACCACAGCATTTATATGACATTTGGCTGCAGGCCAAATGCTGTACAATAGGATTAGAATAGTCGCAGGTTTGCTAACTGACTTGGGCATTGTGGGCACATTTAAACAAGAAATGTGACTCTCTAAATTCTACACTTAACTACATTAAGGCATAAAAGAACTGCTGACCAATTTTTTTTATGGTCAAAGAGGGAGATCTTTCAGGAGCATCTCAAAAGTGGAAACAAGCAGAGAAATATTGGGAACAAAAACAGAAGTCACTGGAAGCTCCAAGATAACAAAGTGTGAAGCTGGATGAACACAGCAGGCCAAGCAGCATCTCAGGAGCACAAAAGCTTTTGTGCTCCTGAGATGCTGCTTGGCCTGCTGTGTTCATCCAGCCTCACATTTTATTATCTTGGATTCTCCAGCATCTGCAGTTCCCATTATCAGAGTCACTGGAAGCTCAACAGGTCTGGCAGCATCTGTGAAGAATGAAATCAGAGTTAACGTTTCGAGTCCGGTGACACTTCCTCAGAACGGTTCTGAGCTCTGTTTTTGTTCCTGATTTAGAACATCCGCCGTTCTTTCAGTTTTTATTAGAGAAGTATTAGGAATCTGTTAAAACTGGGGGCTTTGATAATCCAAGGCACAACCACCAATTGTGTAATTAAAATCAAGGGATCTCACCAGACTGGAATTGCTAGAAAAAATACACATTTTGTTTTTGCACTTGTAAGGAAATTTTGCAAGAATACCACATCAAGAAGAAAGTGAAGTATTATCAGTGCTTTATAGTGCTGATTGGTTAACAGTTGAACCCTGGAGAATGCACCCATTAATACTGATCAACGGTTAGTAGCCAACTTTTTGTTAGATAAATTTTCAACAAACCAGGTTATTTCTAACTGATTAGGCTTTTGATCTCAGAAACAAACCAAATGGTTCCTGCTTACTTCGTGGAGTTGAAACAGGAGCAGTGCATTTGATCAGTGATAATGGGAACTGCAGATGCTGGAGAATCCATGATAACAAAGTGTGAAGCTGGATGAACACAACAGGCCAAGCAGCATCTCAGGAGCAGAGCCTGCTGTGTTCATCCAGCTTCACACTTTGTTATCTTAGCAGTGCATTTGATGTTCTTTCTGTCTGCAAAGAACAAGGTGCTGTAAACTAACATATGCATGTAGCTTCCAGTACACACATGTAAGCCATACTAAAAACTCAACTGACATTCCTAGATAACAAAGTGTGGAGCTGGATGAACACAGCAGGCCTAAATTGGTTGTCACCACGATTCTTCACATTGAGGATTATCCAGCAAATGCTATCCAATTGCAGAACCACATCTACCATCAGACAGTTTTGCAAGTGTGGCTTGATTAAATACAGTCAGTACCTGGCCTGTCCCACGAAGGGACACTGTATTTGATTTGATCTGCCAGTCTTTGAGATCTATGACCTACATACTTGGCATCAGACTGGCACTAAAATTCATATAAAAACCAAAAGAACCGCAGATGCTGTAAATCAGGAACAAAAACAAAGCTGCTGGAAAAGCTCAACAGGTCTGGTAGCATCGGTGGAGGTTCGGGTCCGGTGACCGTTCCTCAGAACTGCGCTACATTCACAAAAAGCACCGGGAGGTTGGGGACGGCGGAGCTAAGGTCACGCAGCTCTTCCTTTCCGTCAAGCTTCTTATCGAACCCGTCAACTCTTCCACCGCCCCCGGCGACAGCAAACACCTTCCTAACCTCACCGACCTTCGACGAGACTGCCATACTGCGCATGCACGGGGAAGTAGGGCGGCGGGGTCCGATGTCGGACACTGCGCGTGCGCGGAGGCGAGGGCCAGGGTTATGTGCGCTTGCGCAAAGCGGTGGGTGGGGCTAGACCCGAAACGTCAGCCTTCCCGTTGTTCAGATGCTGCCCGGTCTGCTGTGTTCATCCAGCTGTACACCGTATTATCTCAGGCGTGAGGTTGGCCGTTAGGTGTTGGCTGGCGGCCGCGTTGAGCCGCCGACGGACGATACAACGTTTTATGTAGGAGGTAGAGCCTTCTGGAGCGACAGGGAGGAAAAATTGTAAGGAAAAAAAAGTCATGGTTGTTTTCTAACGAGATCCACTTGGGTCCCCGACACCCTCCCCACTTCTGCTCCCCATTTTAGAACATAGAACAGTACAGCACAGAACAGGCCCTTCAGCCCACAATGTTGTGCCGACCATTGATCCTCATGTATGCACCCTCAAATTTCTGTGACCATATGCATGCCCAGCAGTCTCTTAAATGACCCCAGTGACCTTGCTTCCACAACTGCTGCTGGCAACGCATTCCATGCTCTCTCAACTCTTTAGTTGAGGTCGTTAACAAAGTATTGTCCCACCTATTAAATCGGTGTTATTTTTCAGCATTTCCTCAAAAAATCCTTCACCCCACCAGTCTTGCAAACAAATGAAACAGCTCTGACCTCCCTTTATTCTCCTCCCAAGTCCTCGAGCATGCTGCCAAAATCATTAGAATGTTACAGAATGGAAAGAGACCCTTCAGCCCGTCGTGCCAGTGCCGGTTATCGTGTCCATCTGCAATATTCTAACCCATTTCCAACACTTGACCAGTAAATTTGTATGCTGTAGTGTTTACTATGTTTAAATGTTTCGAGGGTTCCCACATCTCAAGCGTTGGTTGCAGAGCCAGAGTTACAAGGTAGACACCATTCGGGCTCCTGGGCCTGTCTGGTCCAGGCGACTGCTTTCTCCCTTCTTTTCCTTACCCTTTTGTCTTCTTTTCTCGTCTTCCTGTTGACAGCAACAGAGGTGAGTGGCCGGAGCAAGATGCTTGGCAAGGCAACAGCCTGGCTTGGCGGTGGAGCCAGGGATTCCTGGTTGTGGTGGGCCCAGAGTGGGGCCTCCAGGCATTGACGAGGCAATGGTTGAAGCAGCAGTGTAGCAGGAGACTCCAGATGTCAGTGGGTCAGCGACTTCAGTGGAACCGAGAACTCCTGGTTGTAGTGGCAGCAGAGCCAGGGACTCCTGATTTGCAGCAGGCCTGGAGCGGAGACACTTGGTTATCAGTGTGGTAGTGGTGTCAGTTCCTGATTACTGTAGGCACACGTCTGAGGTCTCCTAGTTTTCATTGAGGTGGTAGCAGAGACGGGACCTCCTGGTTGCGGAAAAGTATTAGTCCACCACGGGACCCGGCATCAGCAGTCCATTGGTAGAGTGGGCCCAGCAACAAAAAGATGCCTGAAGAGTGGCAACTTCGTTAGTGGTCTGATATAGGTGGCAACGTGGGTGTCTTTGCTCGACCGGCTTGGCTGAGGACTCATGGTGGAGTATCGGAGCGAAGATGGACTTTTTTTCAGCTTTTGTCTTTTTGTTCTTTTAGTTTTGAAGTATTCGAATAGAGCAAGATTGTGGTGACAGTTGAAGCTTTTCACTGTATTTTACCATATCATTCATTGTAGAGTACAAGTGACTATAAATCATTCTTAACCATCATTCACAATCTGGATGGAAAAACAAATCCTCGTCCACTCTAAAACCCCTACATCTTAACTTTTAAAACTGTGACCCCTCTACTAAGGGGAAAACACTTCTCCCTATGTATGACCCTCATAACCTTGTGCATCTCAGTGAGGTCCCCGTCAGCCTTCTCTGCTCGAAATGGAACAACCCCAACCAATTTGGTCTCATTAGAGCTGAACTATTCCAGCCCAGGCAACAGCATGGTGAATCTCCTCTGCAGCCTGTCGTGCAATCGTGTGGTGACCAGAACCGCGCACAGTACTCCAGCCGTGGCCTAATTTATGTTACGTACTGAAACAAAACAGAACTTGATTTCCATGTCTGCGGTTCTTTCAGTTTTTATTTAATATGATGTACAGCCCCATCATAATGAATAGATTCAAGAATAGATTCTTTGCTCTTTTCAGACTTGTGAACAGATATCTCATTTCTTACAGTTGCTCTTTCTCTGTATCTTCTCTGCAGCTGTAACATTATATTCTGCCTTCTGTTCGGATACCGTGATGTACTTCTGTAAGGGTAGGATTTGTCTGGTTAACCTGAGAAATGATACTTTTCAATGTATCTCAGTATGCAATAACAATAAGTCAAATCCTTGCTCTTGTGTTCAATGCCTTGATCAATAAAGATAAATATTCTGTATCCCTTATTAACCTATCCTGTGTCTTCAGGCTCTGTGGATTAGTGCACCAAGGTCCCTTTGATTCTCTGTACTTCTAGGGACTGACCATGCAATATGTATTCCTTGGCCTTGTTTGTCCTCCCAAAATGTATCATCCACAGTTTTCAGGATTAACTTGCATTTGCCACTGTTCTAAGGCTTTCATCATCGTAGAATCCCTACAGTGTGCATACAGGTCCTTTGGCTCTACAAGTCCACTCCGACCCTCAGAGCACCTCAGCCAGACCCATTCTCCTATGACCCACCTAATCTACACATCCCTGAACACTATGGGCAATTTAGCATAGCCAGTCCACTTAACCTGCACATCTTTGGGCTGTGGCAAGAAACTAGAGCACCTGGAGGAAACCCACGCAATCACAGGGAGAATATGCAAACTCCACACAGACAGTTGCCCAACATTTGAATTGAACTTGGGTCCCTGGCACTGTGAGGCAGCAGTGCTAATCAGTGAGCCACTGTGCCACCCCTCTCCTAGCTATATACCATGCCATCAATGCTTGTCATTTGCAGACTTCTACATTTTACATTCATATTGAGACCCTTAATATACAAAGTAACAGTGATAAACCTTGCACCAAAACCTGTGGTAGCCTACTGGATACAGGCTTCCAGTCATGAAAACATCCCTTGACCATCATCCTCTGCCTCCTGTCACAGAGCCAGTTTTGGATCCAATCTGCCACATTGCCTTAGATCCTGTAGACTCTTATCTTTTTAACCAGCCTGCCATGTGAGATCTTGTCAAAAGTCTTACTGAAGTCCTTGTAGACTACATCATCTGCACTGCTTTCATCTACATACATAGCTCAAATCAGTTTAATCTTTCCTTTAACTCAATTTTTGAATGTCCCTCACAATACAGAAACAGCTGTTATCAGTCACAAATCTCACCCCAGGTGACTGGCAACAGTAAACATTCCCCCTTGGTCTGTCAACTGCATTTATCATCCTTCTCCATGTCTCTCTTCCATTATTTTGAATGTTTGGACCTGTAATCACATCTTATTTCTATCAGTTTCACATGCAACAGTTCCTCTACCCATCCCTCCACCCTTAGCTGTACTGCTCAAATCCCGTACAAATGTTTATCCCTCTCCCATTCCTTTTCATCATTTGCACATTGCAACAGCCAAAAACGCGGCATTTGTTTTCATTTGCAAATTAATGACATTTTACTGTACCTCAACATGTTCCTTCAGTTCTTCCACTATCCCTAAATCCCTCGACTGACATCTCTTACTGCGGAGCAGAAAATTCTTCTGGTTAATCGTTCTGGGAGGAACCAAAGCGATTGTCCTTGATCCCTGCCATTCTGCTAGCTGCTGATTCCATCCCTTTGAGAAAAATCTGGGGCTGAAGAAGACGTAGCAACCATAATGCCATAGTTGACCCTGAGATCAGCTTCTGACCTTAGATCTACGCCATCGCTAAGACCACATGCTTCTGGCACTGTGGAATCACCTGAATTTAACTCTGCCTCAGCTCTTGCTAAATACTTATTCTTGTCTTTGTTACCTCCAGATTTGAAGGCTCCAGTGCACTCTAGTTGGCCTATTACATACCGTCCTTCATAACATAAAGTCATCCAAACACTGCTGCTTGATCCTTAAAAACCCCACATCCCCTTAATCAATTCCAGGCAAATTGACCCAGTTAAATAATAACTGAGTTGTGATATTCTTTTTGTTTACTAAACCGTCCATGGTGTCACTCCTCCCGAGATCTGTAGTTTTCTCTAGCGCCTCAAGCATCCACATATGTGTTCATATAATCCTAATTGCTTTAATTTCTTGAACACCTCTGATTTTGATTGTTCAGTGATTTGTGGTTGAACTTGCAAGAAGAAAAATCCTGCTGGACCTTATCCTGTCCAATCTAGAAGTGCAGATGCATCTGTTTCTGACAGTATTTCCAGGAATGACCTCTCCAAAGTGGTGTCCACAATTGATCCCATGAGTCTTTATTCCCGTAACTATGATTTAATAGGTTTCTGTAATAAAGGTAACACTACTAAAATGATCTTGGAGAATGAAATGCCTGATATTGATTCCTCATCCTGCCAAGGTGTCCAACCTTCATTGAAGTAAGAATCAATGGATGGATTAGCATCGTTAGTATGTTGTGCATTGTGTCCTGCATGTCAACCTCCTTACCATTTACAAAAGCTGAGTGAATAGAATCTTAAAAGTTCTATCTTGAAGATGGTAGGATTTATCTAAATTTGATTGTTTGGATAATAGTGTTACAGTGACTAAAGTAGCAAATGCTGTAGATGCAACATATTCTATTTTTCTTTGTTCCATCTGGGTGAACTACTTCTATTGTCACCAAAGTTTTAGCAGTAGTATGTACTGCTCAATGGGGATGGGCCATGGAAAAGAATCATTTGATTTTTTTTCTTCAAGGGCTTTGCAGCTCTGTGTAAATGTCTGCTCCTACACCTTATGTCTTCACTTTGCACAGAAAAACAAACTGAGTTGCTGCATGTGAACCCCCGAAGATTGAGTATGTTTGAAACATACAAAAAAAGAATAGGTTAGTCTTCCTTTAAACCTGCTCTGCCAATCATATCATCATGGCCGAACTAATTTTAACTTCAACCCTACATTTCTGCATATTCAAATCCAGTCTAATAAAGCTGTAACCTTTAGGGCCTTTTCTCAAAGCTATTTATCAGCTAAGTGTTCTTTTATGTGTATAATTCCAAGTTCAAGAAAATGTAGATAAAGTTACAAGCTTAGGTCGTATTAGATCTATAAAAAGAAACTAAACTGCTGGTGGCTACTGATCTGAAAAACAAATTGCTGGAAACTCAGCAATTTCTGTTTTTGTTTGTTAATTATCCACAACTTATTCACAACATATATTGTGATTGATTAGTCACAGTTAAAACCAACACTGAGAGAAAAATAAGGGAGGATAGGCTGTAACCTTAACACACCACTCTGCTCCTTGATCAACATTTCTGTCACAGGCCTCCTGCAGTACTCCAGTGAGCCTCAGTGCAAGCTCAAAGAACAACATCTCATTTTTCATTTAGGAACCCTGCAACCTCTAGGACTTAACATCGAGTTCAGTCCTTCCATGTTTTTTACCCATCTCACACCCAGTACTTCTATGACATGGGTTGGTTTTAGCAGTCAGTCATTCTCATATACTCCTTGGTCGATTATTACGTTATATGGTTTGCACTCAGTACAACTGTCCCATTTTCTCCTACTCTTAGATCTTGATATCTCTTACTCAGTTTTTCTTCTGTCCTTGCTTGCATTCCATAATCTCATTTGTTTGCTTATTCCATTCATATCTCCGTCTCTGGGTTCCATCTCCACCTTTCTGCTCACCTCTTCCCTTCCCGAACTTCAGCTTCAGCATAAATACCACTTTCTCCTAGCAGTTAACCGTCTGATGTAGAATCATTGGATTCAGAACAGTAAAGCCTGCTTTCTCTCTACAGATGCTGCACACACCTGCTGAGTTTCTCCAGCAATTTCTGTTTTTGTTTCAAACCTCAGTTTCTGCAGTTTTTTTTAACCAAATTACTAATGATATGTTTTCTTCTTAGCCATCTGTTTTCCAATCAATTTAATTTATATGCAAATCTTGTTAAGGGCAATATAGACGACCAAAGATGAGGGAAGGAGCATACCTTCATCTTCATTTTCATTGCAAGGTTTTGCCCCATTTCATCTCTGACCCTTTTCTTTAGTGCAACAATGTCCTTCCTTGTAGTCTTGGATTGTTGCTTTTCGACAAACTCAGCAGACCGGACCTAGATATTTTCTAATCAATCTGCCTGATTCAGAGATAAGGACACTAGCACTGCGCCTTTAGAGCCTTGACCAGCTCGGCCATTTTTTAAATATAAACACATTTTTCTAATCAGCTTGTTCAGAGATTATTTTTAAAAATAGAATCCCTACATTGTGAAAACAGGCAACAGTGTTGTGCTCTGCCTGCCCCATTTTTGGAGCAGGTGCAACTTCAACCTGGACCAGAGATAGTAGGAACTGCAGATGCTGGAGAATCTGAGATAACAAGGTGTAGAGATGGATATATACAGCCGACGAAGCAGCATCAGAGGAGCAGGAAGGCTGACGTTTCGGGCCTAGACTCTCCTTCATCCACTTCTGAAGAAGGGTCTAGGCCCGAAACCTCAGCCTTCCTGCGCCTCTTGATGCTGCTGGGCCTCCTGTATACATCCTGCACTACACGTTGTTTTCTCGGTTCAGGTGTAGGGGCATTACCACTGCACCACAAAAGGGTTGTAAAGTCGGAAGGATTACCAAACCCAGCTTAGAAATGTTCTTACACATCTGTGGGCCGGGTGGGACATGAACTCAGTCCTCCGGTGTCCACGGGCAGGGATACCACTACAGCATGTTAGTGGCTTGTTGAATTCGGTAATTTGCGGGATCACCACCGTTCACTTGCTACAAAGTTCCTCCTTCAGAAGTCGCTGGCCAGTCTGATTAGCCAGCTGTGCTGTCACTTCCAGGAGCGCCAGAATTGCCGGAGAGAACGGAGTACACAAAAGTAAGTTTCGAAGATTCAAGGTGTGACGGTGTCTCAGGGAGCCCAGGGATGGAATAGAGCGGGCTGGAACGCCAGGAATAAGTATGCCCCATACTCAGGCAAAGTCGATGACGGGTCCTTGATGAAACCCATAGAGGTAGAGGAGGTCAAAGCTGCCATCAAGGGGATAGACGAGAACAGTGCCGCTGGGCCAGGCGGCCTGAAACTGCAGGACATAAGAGCACTCCATGAGGAGGAGGAAACTCGTCTACCCCGCCTCTTCTCCCTATGGCTAAAATCAAGCACGATCCCCGATTCACTAAAAAAGAGTCGAACGGTCCTGATTCCTAAGTGCAAGAATAAGGAACGCTTGAAAAACATTGATAACTGGCGACCAATAACCATCGGTCCAATGCTGCTCCAGCTGTTCACGAAAATAATGGCAAAACGCCTGAGTGAAACAGTCGAAATAAGCCCCAGGCAAAAAGGGTTTTTTAGCAGCCACTCCCTGATGCAATGAGAACATTGTTATCCTCGAAAATATCATCAAGGGAGCAAAACACAATCGTAAGGACCTCGCAGTTGTCTTTGTTGATCTAGCGAAAGCGTTCAACTCGGTTGGGCACAAATTATTAATCAAATCTCTGCAAAGAATGCAACTACCGAAAGCCTTTGTAAGTCTCATTAAAGACCTATACACTGGCAACACAACAGTGGTGGAAGGGAACGGTAACTTTACCACTCCAATAACCATTGAGAGGGGCACCTCCGCTCGGTTCACAATAAACAACTGCACCTCCCAGTCGCAAACCATTTCCACTCCCCCTCCCATTCTTTAGATGACATGTCCATCATGGGCCTCCTGCAGTGCCACAATGATGCCACCCGAAGGTTGCAGGAACAGCAACTCATATTCCGCTTGGGAACCCTGCAGCCTAATGGTATGAATGTGGACTTCACCAGCTTCAAAATCTCCCCTTCCCCCACTGCATCCCGAAACCAGCCCAGTTCGTCCCCTCCCCCCACTGCACCACATAACCAGCCCAGCTCTTCCCCACCACCCACTGCATCCCAAAACCAGTCCAACCTGTCTCTGCCTCCCTAACCTGTTCTTCCTCTCACCCATCCCTTCCTCCCACCCCAAGCCGCACCTCCATCTCCTACCTACTAACCTCATCCCACCTCCTTGACCTGTCTGTCTTCGCTGGACTGACCTATCCCCTCCCTACCTCCCCACCTATACTCTCCTCTCCACCTATCTTCTTTTCACTCCATCTTCGGTCCGCCTCCCCCCCTCTCCCTATTTATTCCAGAACCCTCACCCCATCCCCCTCTCTGATGAAGGGTCTAGGCCCGAAACGTCAGCTTTTGTGCTCCTGAGATGCTGCTGGGCCTGCTGTGTTCATCCAGCCTCACATTTTATTATCTTGGAACGCCTGGTTATGTGTGTTGTGTGAAAGGGGCATTCGGTGGACTGATCAATGCAGGGCACAGCCTGCATGCGACGTATCTCCAAACCCCCTCTTTTTCACGTTTCCTTTGAAAAGGGGTACTCTCCCCCACCCCGCCCTGCATCTGATAGTTCACGCCAACTGCATTTTGGTGTGGGTAGGGGAATATTGTGGTCAATTTAGCTTGAGCTTTTAGCAATGTCAGTTGATCCCTTGTTATTTACTTGTGTCGGACTGGCGAGGTAAAGAAGCAGCAGAAACACAACTGGGAAATAGCGAAAAAGAACAACCTAGCAGCGGGGTACAAGTGACAGGCAACAGCAACGCAACTAGGCCATGGGTGGAAAAAGTGAACCTGCAGCGGAGATAAATGGCCAACAAGTCAAGGACTGCTCAACTATGATGATGATAACTAATGTACCAGGATTTGCCCTGAAAATCTTCTAGTATTCATTCCTTGTCCCATCAGTACCCGTATGTCATCACTTGGTTGCAAAAGAAACGTTTGAACCTAGTGACAAAGGTCAATACTAGTTGGATATTCAACATGAATTAACAAGTACGCCGCAAGGTGCTGTAAAATATTTGATTCATTTTGATTTTGTGGTTATGTGTTCCGCAATCTCAAGTTTATACAAAACATTTGTCATTGTTCTTTCTTTCTAGTTTTACCGGGTGTATTGGCTGCTCTACTCAACGTGATGTAAAATGAATGCCCTAATAATTCGATTTGGTATGGAAAAGCTGCGAATAATAAATGTCAATTCATTGTATTTGGCAAGTTACAGTCCAAGACTTTTCTGGATTGTGAAGACACAATTCAGATCATCCTCAGATAATAAGACTTCTAAGCCTCAGAATTTCACAGACTATGAATCTATTAAACAGCAGTACAAACCACAAGTGCCAGAATACTTCAATTTTGCAAGTGATATCCTTGATAAGTGGAGTGAAATGGAAAAGGTACTTTTTAATCCTCTTGTATAATTTAGCTATAATTTATATTTTATGAAAATTTCTGTGAAATCAGAATGTTTTATGGGTTTATCAAATGTTTGGAATAATTGAATAGTTGGTTTAGTTAGTGCATTCTCTATTTTAGTAAGTTCTGACAACTGAAAGCTAAGACTTGCCAGTTACAGCCACTATAAAATGATTACTGCGTTAATGTGTCATGTTCAGAACGAGCAGAGGAAATGTATTTGACATAATTCAAAAACTACACAAATATTCATTTAAATTTGATTTCAAAATATACAAAATTGTTAGAAATGGATAATTTCAAGGACGGTGTTTCACTGATTAGATCTTGTGCTGTGAAAAACTAAACTGTGGCAATAATAATATGTGGGTTAAATTTTCTAAAAAAAATCTGCTGAATTTTTTTCCACTAAGCCTTATCCAAATGCAGTGTTTTCTTTAAGGTATGGTACCATCAGACACTTGTTTTCTCACGTTTGGTAATTCCACTGATATTTTAACAGGTCGGAAATAGGGGTTCAAATCCTGCTTTGTGGTGGTTGAGTGAACATGGGCAAGAAGTGAAATGGAGTTTCCAAGATCTTGACATCTACTCTAAGAGGGTGGCCAATGTCCTGTCAGATGCTTGTGGTCTACAATTAAAGGATCGAGTTATTGTTATCCTGCCCAGGGTTCCAGAATGGTGGCTTATAAACATAGCATGCATCAGAACAGGTAAAGGTGTTGTGGTCAACATGTCTTTTTGAGATGTGTTTTCAGCCAAAGACATCTGAATTGAATTGCTTTGAATTGAATTAGCTTTATTGTCACGAATTCAGTGAATACAGTGAAAGGGTTATATGTCACTACTTGCAGCACCATCTTAGGTACAAAGGTACCAAGGTGCAGTTTCTTTAGTTAGAATGTCTTAGAAAATAGAGAACTAAAATATCCACCATTGCAGAAACAAAAGTCCAGAACAGCAGTCTTCCAACCGTCCAACACTGGCACCTAGCCATCAATGCACACCATGCCCTGATTCCAGACCACGCCAGGTTTCACCTTGAGGATCATGAGGCTGAGAGATCACTCTAGACTGGCCAGCCGAGAGGAAACCATGCCGGGGAGTTGCCCTGCCACACTGGGAGGCCGCCATGCTAGGTTGGGAGCTATTGTTGGAGGCCAGGAGCTGTCCACTACGAGATGCTTCATACTATGTATCATCTAGCTTCAGGCTATTGATTTTGTGAGCTGCAGCAACAGTAGTAAGTGTACCGCAGACCTCTAGACCAGAATGCCTACAGTCTTGAAGCAGGCCATTCAGCCCATCGAGTTCACACTGACCCTCCAAAGAGCATCCCATCCAGACCTAATCGCCTATCCTGTTCCTGTACTCTGCATTTCACATGGTTAATCCCCCTAACCTGCACATCCCTGGACACTATGGGAAATTTAGCATGGCCAATCCATCTAAATTGCTCATCTTTGGACTTGTGGGAGAACATAAGAACTAGGAGCAGGAGTAGGCCATCTGGCCCCTCAAGCCTGCCCCGCCATTTAATAAGATCATGGCTGATCTTTGAGACTCAGCTTCACTTACCCACTCGCTCACCATAACCCTTAATTCCTTTACCTTTCAAAAATTTATCTAGCCTTGCCTTAAAAACATTCAGTGAGGTAGCTTCAACCACTTCACTGGGCAGGGAATTCCAGAGCGTCACAACCTGTTGGGTGAAGAAGTTCCTCCTGACCTCAGTCCTACATCTGCTTCCCTTTATTTTGAAGCTATGCCCTCTAGTCCGAGTTTCACCTGCTAGCGGAAACAGCCTCCCTATCTCCACTTGATATATTTCCTTCATAATCTCATATGTTTCCATAAGATCTCCCCTCATTCTTCTGAATTCCAATGAGTATAAGCCCAGTCTACTCAGCCTCTCCTCGTAATCCAACCCTCTCAACTCTGGAGTCAACCGAGTGAATTTCCTCTGCACCCCCTCCAATGCTAGTATATCTCTTCTCAAGTAAGGAGACCAAAACTGCACACAGTACTCCAGGTGTGGCCTCACCAGGACCCTATACAGCTGCAGCATAGCCTCCCTGTTCTTAAACTCCATCCCTCGAGCAATGGCAGACAAAATTCCATTTGCCTTTTTAATTACCTGCTGCATCTGCAATCCCACCTTCAGCGATTCATGCACAAGGACACCCAAGACCCTCTGCACAGAAGCGTGCTGCAATTTTTTACCATTTAAAACATAATCCATTTTGCTGTTATTCCTACCAAAATGGATGATCTCACACTTATCAACATTGTACTCCATCTGCCAGACCTTTACCCTATGACTTTGACTATCTACATCCCTCTGCAGACTTTCAGTGTCTTCTGCACACTTTGCTCTACCACTCATCTTAGTGTCATCTGCAAATTTTGACACACCACACTTAGTCCCCAACTCCAAATCATCTCTGTAAATTGTAAACAACTGATGTCCCAACACTGATCCCTGAGGCACACTGCTAGCCATTGACCACCAACTAGAAAAACATCCATTTACCCCTACTCTTTGCTTTCTTCTGGTCAACCAATCCTCTATCCATGCCAGTACATTACCTGTAATACCGTGGAAGCCAAATAACTTGGAGGAAACCCACACAGACATAGGGAGAATGTACAAACTCAACACAGACCGTCACCCAAGAGTGCAGTCAGACCCAGGTCTCTGGCACTGTGAGGCAGCAATGCTAACCACTGAGCCACTGTGCCATATTGAATAAGAAGACATAAACAGAAGGTACTG
Source organism: Stegostoma tigrinum (assembly GCF_030684315.1). Taxonomy (NCBI): domain Eukaryota; kingdom Metazoa; phylum Chordata; class Chondrichthyes; order Orectolobiformes; family Stegostomatidae; genus Stegostoma; species Stegostoma tigrinum. The sequence goes on along the minus strand of NC_081376.1, from coordinate 41,576,572 downwards.
AAATGTTCAGCAAGACACACAGCATCAGTGTAGACAAAAGACAGAATTAACTTTTAAAGCCTGTGACCTTCATCAGGACTGGAAAACATTACATATATAACAGTTTTTAAACAAATATAGGCAGGGATAGGGCATTGTAGGGAAGAACAAAAGTGAAAGTCTAAGTTTTGGTGGAAGGCAGGTGACATTTATTGAACAGAAAAACTATTACAAATACCTGCCTGAAACATGGGAGCAGTGGTTATAATCAGAAATTGTTGAACTCCACACTGAGTTTTGTATGCTTTTATAAATTTTAGGTTACACGCTTCCGAACTGTAACTATTAATTTGCCTAATTGCAAAATATGATTCTTAAGATTTCATTGTGCTTCATTGCCATAGTGTTAAGGCTAGAAAAACGTGGTCAGTATAGAAGTGAGGCAGCGGGCAGAGTCTCCCCAGCGTTTGAACCACATGGCCAATGGCAAGTCAGTCTGTAAAATGTGGCAAGAATGGAAAAATGTGATTCTTGACCAAGAACCTTGGAAAACTGAATCTTATTCTAAATGTAAAACAAGAACCCCACAAGTGGGCAGTGAAAGGCCTATTTGCATGCATTATTTTGTCATTATTACAGAATCTCACCTCCTATATCATAGTTTGTTACTTTCCCAGCCATCGGAGGAAAACAAGGCAACAACAATTTCTGACATAAAAGTTCAAGCAGGTGCCTGGCAGCTGCAACTCGTCAGTATCTTTTCCAGCCAGCATTCCCTGACACCTTAGGGCACACTCCATAGGCAGTGAACGCAAATGTTGGCATTGGCAAAGCACCAGTATAACAACTCAGCACTTCAATACTGCATTTTGGAGCTTGATGTTTATGCTTGGAAGCTACAAGTAGATGTTTAGCACAACAGTCACTCAGTCTGCATTTGGTATTCCCATTATTACAGAAGGATCACTAAATGGGGAGGAAAAATGTGTTTGGTTGCATTGATCAGGTGTGGTAAAGTTACTGCTCCCTCTGGTGCACTCTCACTGTGAAACTCATCTTTCCCTGCACTCCCCTTTTTTGGCAATATCTTAGTCTGCCCTGTCCCTTTAGGCACCCCTACAATGTGTAGGAGATGAAACACTTTTTTATCTCCCCCTTCTCAATATGCAGGGCCCTGAACATTTGTAGATGAAGGTGTGATTTAAATGTACAACTTTCAATTTAGCATCTTTAATTTGCTTCTCACAATATTGTATCCTGTATACTAGAAGACTGTGTAGAAATTGATAAATATTTTCTGAACATTTTTGTTCAATTTGGGAGTGTAATCCCAAGCTTCTTGCTGCTTGTTATTATGATGATCCTATGGTTTTAAGAGGTGTATTTTGTCCTTTTTATTAAATGAAGTAAGGTTGGAACAGAGATGCAAACTAGTCTGTTCCAGTCCAATAAAATAAGCAGCTTGTGAGGCCTTGGCTTTTTTTTTAAAATTGGAACAATAGAAATAGCATGAATGGGGGAGTCAAGCTACCACAGAACCAGCGTTTTAGTTTAGTTTTCAGTAGTTGTTGGGGTTTTGAAGCTGCCATACATCTCTCCCCTCTACGGCAAAATGCTTGAGTTCTCCCTGTCTGCCAGAATTTTCTCATGGTGTTCATCCTCCTGGACTGGAGAAACACTGCATGTCAGACAATCTATTTTACTGAGTTCGCCTTTACCAAGATGTGCTTATGGGATGCTACTATATTGGAATAGTTATTGTTTAGTAGTCAAATTACCCATTACTCTGTTAAGTTTTCCAAATGTAATTAAAATTTGCATTTTAACTGTCGGGGTAGGATAAAGTCTGTTCTTAAGCTGCGAAGCGTAATCAACACAGCACCTTATGCTTGCCTTTAAATTAGATAAAAGTTACGGCCTAGGCCATCTCCTTGATATGTTTGTAGGGGGTTTGGTCTGAACCATACATTGTTCCATTTCGCTGTACTACCTCCACTCTGACCTCTCTGACCTTGGCCTCTTGCACTGTTCCAACAAAGTTTATTGGGTCCTCAAGAAACACAAAGTTTTTATTTTGATTCAGCACTTTGCAATGTTCTGGATGCTGAATTCAGATATTGATAACCTCTGTCCCCTTTTTATTTTCAGACTTCAGGTGATGATTTGTTGAACCAATCTTTCATTCTACCTTTAATATAGAACTTCCTTCCCTTTTTCCTCTCCCCTTTCCTCCTTAACTGTGCGTCAGTGTGCTTGAACCTGTTATATCTGTAATTTTTCCAGCCCTTTTGGAAGGGCACAGAGCTAAACCCTTAATTCTTCCACTCTGACAGATGCTACTTTTGCTGCTGAGTATTTCCAGCACCTTCAATTTATATGATAGGTTTCCAGCACTTTATTTGGTCTTATTGGTAATACAAATCAAGTTTGTTTCTTTAAAACAATTCAAATCCGAATTGATAAATTCGAATTAATTCTAAAACAAAGTTTTTTTAAAATATTTAGGTGTTAATTTTTTTGTTTGTGCTCTGTTTAGGTACTGTACTGATCCCTGGCACAACCCAGTTAACAGACAGAGATATTTTACACAGGCTTCAAGCCTCTGAAGCAAGATGCATCATTACAGATGACAACATGGCAGTTGCTGTAGATTCAGTGGCGTCCAAGTGCCCTTCCCTCAAAGCAAAGGTGACAATATCACATACACAAAGAGAGGGATGGATGAACTTCCAAGATCTTTTCCAGTTAGTAATAACTATTTACATGTAGTTATTTTAAAACAAAATGTGTTTCATGACCTCAAAATAAACATGCTTCAAACATGTGTGTAGATAGTTGGTTATATACGTGTAGATACGTTTTCATTAAGGTATTGAGACCATTTCATATTTAGTCATTTTAGCTAGATTGAATTGGAATTATGAGATACTTTTCACTTCAAGGCGCTTTGAACGTTATCATTGTTTGGTCCCATATAATAAATAAATCCCATATTATTTTCATTTGAACATTTATACTGTGAATTTTTTCGATAATGTTACAGTAATTTTGCTATTCAAATGATTATAAAATCCGAGTGAAATGTTAAAGGATAGAACTCTAGATGCCGGGTTTTCAATCACCCTTTGAAAAGCACGGTATAAACGCAAGCTGTTTTGGAACTAGAGAGGGTTCAAGAACACTGCTGTTTTAATGAATACCTTTTCATCTCTATTGTGCACATTCAGTCTATTCTAATTGTGTTGGCAGTAGCAGTGGCTCAAAACTACCAACACTGTGCTAACTTATCTCCCAAAAACACCTCACTTCTTTCCTGTATTTACTTGTAGCATTCCCAGGATTTATCTGTATAATTGAATATGCGGTACATGTGGAACCCATCCCATTCTTTGCTTATTCAGTTTATAGAAATATAAATAGAAATCCCTGAGGCAGTACACTGTAAGGAAGCTGGAAGAATTTCTAACCAAGATCGCTATCTGATTTGTCCTTTGGCAGAAGCTGAAAGAGACATGAATGAACTATTTAAAGCCAATACAAATATAACTTCTAAAAAAAGTATCAGACTTTCATGTACTTCACTTGCGCGATTTACACATGATAAGCACGGCTATTTCAGCCTGAAATTAAGTGGAGCACTTTAAAGATGCTGTAATCAGTAACTTAGACATTAGTACAAATGTCAATGTTAGTGCTTATTGCATGTGATTGGTACAAACAAAATTTTAATATCATTTTAAATGGGGGTTTGTTAAGTAATACAAACACATAAAGTAAAGGAGGAAAAGTCACCAGGTCCATAGTACACAACCTTCCTCACATAGTATGAGTGGTCCCAGAATTATGAGCACCTGACTTTCGAATTCTCAGACTTGCAAACAAGATCCCATAAGGAGGTGTATTAATATTTATTGAAAGATCCAACATGTGAACATTTCCTCATTCTTAAAAGTGGCTACATTATTGTCCTGCATTTTGTTCCAACTTGCGTACAATTTGTACTCAAATACAGCTTGGGGACTGCTTGTAAAGCTAAATCTGAAGAGGCAAACTTGCCGTAAAAATATTTGTGTCAATTTCAGGAGAATCTCAAACAACCTTTGCGACACTGTATATTGTATCATCAGATTACACTTGTACACTTCTGTACTCCTTAAAATACATCAGATGATGTAAACAGCAATCTCCATTCATTTTTTAGATGCAGCAGACTTCTTTTGGCCTATTTCTAATAATGTTCAATGTTTCTATCTGCTTTTTTACAACACCCTTGAATCCTAGTTATGCTGTTGCACATATCATTCTCGTAGTCTTCCAATCACCACTCATTCACCAGCATTTTCTTTTTATTAAATTAAATATTAGACGCTGCAACATGAGGAAATCCAATAAATTCATACAAGAAAAAAAATCTTTGCAGTGAGGTTGTGTACAAATGTAAATCTGCAGTGTGTTCTCAGATTCTGGCATTAATATTAATTTAAGTATCTTGCTATAGTGGAAGTTGACTTGCACAGCCTATTTCCAGTGAGATGGCATGCCTTGAGTGTTCTTGTTTGTGAATTGTTCTGGATATTCAGTGCCTTTCATGAGTGTTTCACCATCTTTACAGATGAATTCTGTAGACACTTCTTATTGTGAGAGGAAGTATAAATGAGTAAATAATGTCATATTGAGGTAAAATTACAGAACAGCATTTATAGTTAGACTCAGACTCATATTTACAAGGAGTTGATAAGGAAGCCTTCAGCAGTTTACAAACATGGGCTAATGTCTGGGATTCAGGACTTCATTTAGTTTTGTTTAATCCATTTTCTGTCAAGTCCCTCAATTGGGAAGGCCTACAGAATGAAGGAGGCAGATATTGCAAGGAGAAGGGTTCCAGATTGCGTGGGGAGGAAATCCTGGGTCAAAATTACTGGAGCAGTAGGATTCCAGGATCACTGCTGTTCAACATCAACATAGCGAAGAGACAGTCTGGAGATCCCAAGGAGGGGCTGTTTGAGGCAAGATAGCTTGGCATGGTCAGTGAAGTGAAAGTATTTGTGCTTCATAAACACTCAACATTCAATCCAAATGGCTACCAAAATCTGGGGCATGCTGCCTTATTTAAGTATTACAATTAATGATCTTTCTTTTGGTAGCAAGTTAGAGAGAGAGAGTCATACAAAATAGAAATAGACTATTTGGCCGACCATGTCTACTCTGACCTACAAACATCAATCTGTACTAACCCATTTACCTGCACTTGGTCCATAGCCTACTGTGCCCAGTCAAATTAACATTAGCAGTTGGAAAAATAATGGAATCCAAACTGAAGGAGAGAATAGAACACCTAGAAGTGAAAAACAAACATAAACGTGAATCTTTAAAAGGAAAATCTTGCATGCCCAACTTTATTCAGTTTTTGAGGGCGTGGGAGATGTAGTACATGTAATTTATCTGGATTTTCAAAAGCCTTTCAATTAGGTGCCTTGTAGCAGACTAATTTATAGATTAGAGAATGTGGAGTACTTCCTTAAGGTGCCCCATTCCAGATTGACAAGGTCTGAGAATTCTTCTGGGGTAAGACACAAAATGGATCCCGAGGTAAAACTATTACTCTGACTTTGCTTCGAGTATAAGTTATTTATTCACAGTGGCAGAAGGTGACAAAATGGTGTTCCACATGGGTCAGTGCCGCGATCATGTTCGCAATTTACCTTAACAATTTGGACTTTTGTATCAAACAACACAGTCTGGAGTTTGAAAATGGCACCAACTTGGGAGTGTGGATTGATACTGTGGACCATTGCTAGAAATTACACAAGCATATTAATAAACATTCAGAATAAACAAATTGGCAGCTTAAGTTTAACAGAAATGCAAAATGGTACATTTTGATCAGAGTTTAAGGGAATCGTGGTAAAGAAACAAGGGGATTTTAGAGTACAATTATAGTAATGATAAATTGGCCAACAGGCTGTAAAGAAGATTTTATTTCTGGAAACACAGAAAAGTTGAAATGCTATTGCTAACCCTCTATTGAACCTTGCCTAGATTGTACATTGGGTGCTGCACACAGGTTGGATTGCACATTATGAAAATGATTTAGAAAGCAACGAAAATGGGGTTTACAAGGATGATTTCCAGAAATGTGATATATACATATTAGGAAAGAATGACACAGCCAAGTGTCTTTTCTCTTTGAAAAAGAAAAATTTCTGGTAACCTAATAGAACTCCTTTTAAAATGCTGTAAGATCTCTTAAAGAGTCAATATAAGGGAATGTATGTTCATTTCCTCAACAGAAACTAACTGACACCATCAATATAAGGCAGCAAGCAAAAAAATCCAACACAATCCAGAATTTACTTATTTATTGACAGGGTAGTGTGAATACAGCACTTGCTACTACAGGTAGTGGCGAAATGAATGTTTTGATGGACTTAAATGGAAGTTAGACAAGTAAACACAGAATCACAGAATTGTTTTGGCGCAGAAGAAGGCTATTTAACCTATTATGCCTGCACCTTCTTAATGAGTTTTTTTAAACTTGGTGCAAGTCCCCTGTCTTTTACCTGTAATCCTGCACATTGTTTCTGTTTTAAGTGACCAGCCTCGAGTGCTTCTATTGTATTTCTGTTCACCATATTTCCAGGCAATGTATTCCATAACCTAACTAATTACTTTGTTTAAAAACAAAAGCTTTATTTTCCCCTTCTGTTGATACAGCAAGAATAATGACATGGAAACTTATATTGTTTTAAATTTTATAACATGGGAGGAGGTTCAAGTTAGGCATAAACCAAAATGGAGTGGTCAAGCACAAGACTTGATCTCCACTGCATATCCTGTATAAAAACAGTTATAGCTCTCCTTCTTAAAATTTTGAATTCTTTCCTTCATCTTGTGTATTACTTCTTCCTCAATTTTAGAATCAAGAAGGTTCCAGCACAATGGGAATGAGGTATGTATTAGCTAGTAAGTTAACCAATTGTTATTCATAGTATTGGGCAAGACAGCATCTAATCATTAAATCACTTTTTATTTGAATATCTTTGTAAATGTAACTGTGTGCAAGTATGCTCTTTTAAACAAATAAGTAATTTGTTTTTTAAATCTTTTAAAAATCATTAAAATTAATCTAAGGTCTTTAATTCTACTTCCCAAGAAATGCATCAGAATACCACAAATGTGTAAATACCAAGAGTTTGGACCCACTGGCCATTTTCTTTACCAGCGGAACTACAGGAGCTCCAAAAATGGCCCTTCATACCCACTGCAGTTATGGAATGGGCCTTACAGTAAATGGAAGGTCAGAACTAACACGTACAAGTTATATGTATCTGATCATTTAGTATTGTTTTGGAACTTGGGTGCTGTTCTGTTAATAACAAAGGCCACTGTATTGTTCTTTTTGAACTGAGTCCTAAAATAATCACTTATTTTTTTTGCTGCAACAAATAATGACTTTACTCCATATGTTTATTATGATGTTTGGCCTCATGCATATGTTAGTAGAGCCTCCTGTTTAAGGAGCAGTTGGAGAAGTTTGCCTTTGAACAGAACAATGGAAGCCTGTGCTCCCAAGGTCTTCCAGTATTGGCAGTGGCCTTACCAGTAGCTGACAATGAACAAGTAAGGAGTTTTTTTATTATTTTGTAAAACTAAGTCTGCCAATGACAGGTATTAGGAAAGCAATACAATTGAGAACTCAGCTGAGTAAAGACGGTTCAAAGGGAGATGAAAAAGCGTACAAGAAAAGCAAAGAGAGATTATGAAAAAAGACTCGCAGTTAACACAAAGGGAACTCCCAAATTACTTGTGTAATCAGATCACTAGTTAAAGGATGGTGAAAAGAGCAGTAAGACCATAAGACATAGGAGCAGAAATTAGATCATTTGGCCCATTGGGTCTGCTCTGCCATTCAATCATGGCTGATAAGTTTCTCAACCACATTCGCCCACCTTTTCCCCATAACCTCGGATTCCCTTAATAATCAAGACCTACCTAACTCCGTCTTTACTGTATTCAATGGACTTACCTCCACAGCCTCCCATGGCAATGAATTCCATTGATTCACCACTCTCTGATCACTAAGGATCAGAAAAGGGATTTACACATAGAGGCAAAGTTGAAATATTAAATTAATACTTTGCATCTGATTTTATCTATGAGGCTCATGGGTGCCCAGACTACAAGAAGTAGGAACAGGATTAGGCCGTTCGGCCGCAAGCCTGCTCTGCCATTCAGTAGAATCATGGCTGAATCAACATTCCCCACGTTCACTTTCCTGCCTTTTCCCCATGATCCTTGATTCCCTACTGATAAGAATCTATCTATCATGGCCTAAGTATACACAAGAACTCTGCCCCCATAGCTCTCTGTGGCAAGGAGTTCCGAAAACATTCAACCCTCTACGAAAAGAAATTCCTCCTCATCTCAGTCTTAATTGGTGCCCCTTTATTCTGAGACTATTCCCTCTGGTTCTCAATTCTCCCATGAGGGGATACATCCTTTTAACATTAACCCTATGTGGCCCCTGAGGAATCCTATATACTTCAATGAGATCACTTCTCATTTTTCTCAGCTCCTGTGAATAGAGGCCCAACCTGTTTAGCTTTTACTCATAAGACACTCTCTCCATACCAGTGATCACCCTGGTGAACCTTCTCTGAACTGTCTCCAATGAAACAATATCTTTCTTTCAATAAGCTAACTTAAACAGCTCACAGTACTCCAAATGTAGTCTCACCAGCACTTTGTACAGTTGCAGCAAGCCTTCCTTACTTTGTACTCCAACCCTCTTGAAATAAGGGTCAGCATGACATTAGCCTTCCTAATCACCTGCTGCACCTGTCCGCTGACTTTGAGTTTCAAGCACAAATACCCTCAAGTCTCTTTATGTTTCAGCTTTTCTCCATTTTAATAACATTTTGTTCTCCTTTTCAAAGTGAATAAATTCACATTTTCCCATGTTGCACTCCATTTGCCAACTTTATGCCACATACTTAACCTATCTCTCTGTATCCCTTTATATCCCCCCCCACAATTTTCCTTTCCATCTTTTTTTTATTATCATCTGCAAATTTGGCATTAGTACAAAAACCAAACTTGTGACAAAAGCTCAGCATGTTTGGCAGTGTCTAAGAAGAGAAATCAGAGTTAACATTTTAGATCCAGTGACCCTTCCTCAGAACTGATGGTAGCTAGAAAAATGTCAGTTTATATGCAGATGATCGGGTATGAGAGGGGTGAAGGACTAAAAAATACATGGGGATAGAGTCCAGAGAGAGAACAGTTGGTCAGATAAAGGAATGAATAATGATGTGGCTAGGAGAGTGAACTGCTGTTAATGGAGGCTGTTAGTGACCAACAATGATGTGTAATGGCAGACTATGCGATAACAAGGCCTGGTGTGTGCTGTTGGTGGATAGGACATGGGAGAGTTCAGGCCCTAAAATTATTGAACTCAGTATTAAATCCAGAGGGCTGCAGATCCCCAAGTGGAAAATGAGGTGTTCTTCTGCCAGAACACTGCAGCAAGCCTGAGAGAGAGATGTTGACCAGGGAACAGGGTGATGTGTTATAGTGGCACGCAACTGGAAGCTCAGGGTCTTATTTGTGGGCAGAACGTGGACCTTCTGCGAAGCAATCATCTAGTGCATTTGTCTCCCCAATGTAGGGGAGACCACATTGTGAGCATCAAATGCAGTAGACTATATTATGCAATGTGCAGGGAAAGTGCTGCTTCACTTGTAAGATATGTTGCACACTTAAATACGGAGGTGGGAAGAGGTAAATGGGCAGATGTTGGAGGGTAAGGAGCTGTGGGGGGTTGTTGGGAGTAAAGGCAGAGTGGACTTGGCTGTCCAGGAGCGAACGGTCCATGCAGAAGGTGGATAAGGGAGAGAAGGCGATATCTGTGTGGTAGTGGCAGCTCACTGGAGTTGGCAGAAATGGCGACTGATGTTCTTCTGGATATGGACATTGGTGGAATGTTAGGTAAGGACAAGGGAAACCCTGTCGCTGTTGTGGGAAGGAAGTGAGGGAATCAGGATGGACATGCGGGAGATGGGTTGGCCCCAGTGGAGAGCCTGGTAAACAGTGGTGCTCAGGAATCCTCCGTTGAGGAAGAAGGTGGACATTTTGGAAGCTCCCTTGTCAAAGCTCGCCACATCCAAACTTATGTGACAGAGATAGAGGATCAGGGAGAATGGAATGGATTCTTTACGTGAAGCAGAGTGCGAGGATGTATACTCCAGGTAGCTGTGGGAGTCGGTGGGTTTATAGTGGATAATAGTGGCCAGTTTTTCCCCAGAATTGGAAACAGTGATGTTGAGGAAGGGAAAGGAGGAGTCAGAGATCAATCAGATGAAAGTGAGGGCAAGTTGGAAATTGGTAGCAAAATTGATTAATTTTTCCAATTCCGTACGAGAGAAGGAAATAGCATCGAAGATATCATCAGTATATCAGCGAAGGATTTGTGGGTGGGGCCTGAAATAGGACTGGAACAAGGAATGTTCCACTTAACCCACAAAGAGACAGGCATAACTGGGGCCACTGTACATACCCATGGCCACCCCTCTGACCTGAAGAAAGTGAGAGGAATTAAAAGAGAAGTTGTTCAGGGTGAGGTCAAGCTCAGCCAAGCAGAGGAGGGCGGTGTTGCGTAGGGACAGATCAGGCCTTTGCTCCAGGACGGAGTGTACAGCCCTGAGACCAGTCAATGGATCCAAAATGTTAACTCTGATTTTTCTTCACAGATGCTGCCAGACCTGCTGAGCTTTTCCAGCAACTTCTGTTTTTCTTTCTAATTTACAGTATCTGCAGTTCTTTTTGTTCTTATTTAGTATTTAACTCATTGCCATATCTCTTCTCGACATGCCCGCCTTGAAGAAGTTCTGTTCCTCTCTCAAATGGCATTTCCGTTCCGATCCTTATTCTTGTACACCGATATTAATCTCACTGTCAGTCCTGTTGTTTGATCAGATATTTGCTAAAACTTGTTTCCAGAATCATATCACATTATTCAGTGACTGCCTCCAGCTCAGATTTTCCCCACATGGATTCCAACTCAAGTTTCATCCCTCATGCTTTGAATCCACTCAGGATCACAGGTGTCTCCGTGATTAAAGTTTTTGAGAAGATTTGTAGCTTGGGGTGTAGATGAGGTTGTAGACTTGCTCACCGAGCCAAAGTGTTGGTTGCAGACGTTTCGTCACCCAACTAGGTAGCATCGTCAGTGAGCCTCCAGTGAAGTGTTGGTGTTCTGTTCTGCGTTTTGTTGATATTCCTCGGTTTGCTGGTGTGGTTGGCACTACTTCCAGTTGTGAGGAAAGATTGGAGTAGTTATAGTTGTCCTCCTTGGAAAGGTAGCTAAAAGGAAATTTGATAAAAATTTTCAAAATTTTGAGGGGTCAAGGAGGGTCTGTTCCCGCATGTAAAAGGATTGAGAACCAGAGGCCACGGTTAAAAGATAACAAAGTGGGAAGCTGGATGAACACAGCAGGCCAAGCAGCATCTCAGGAGCACAAAGGCTGACGTTTTGGGCCTAGACCCTTCTTCAGAGAGTGGGATGGGGAGACGGTTCTGAAATAAATAGGGAGAGAGGGGGAGGCGGACCGAAGATGGATAGAGGAGAAGATAGGTGGAGAGGAGAGTATAGGTGGGGAGGTGGGGAGGGGATAAGGTCTCTCTCCCAGAAGTTACCCTCCAGACCAACCTCAGGGAATCTCTCTCCCACTGACACTCTCTTGTCCTCTCCCAGAAGTTACCCTCCTCCCTCCAGACCAACCTCAGGGAATCTCTCTCCCACTGACACTCTCTTGTCCTCCCCTCCCCACCTATACTCTCCTCTCCACCTATCTTCTCCTCTATCCATCTTCAATCCGCCTCCCCCTCTCTCCCTATTTATTTCAGAACCCTCTCCCCATCCCCCTCTCTGATGAAGGGTCTAGGCCCGAAAAGTCAGCTTTTGTGCTCCTGAGATGCTGCTTGGCCTGCTGTGTGTATCCAGCTTCACACTTTGTTATCTTGGATTCTCCAGCATCTGCAGTTCCCATTATCTCTGGCCATGGTTTTAAAGTTTTCTGCGAAAGAAATAAAAGTAAGATGAGAAAAAAATTGCACAGCAAGTAATTAGAGTCTGAAATGCAGTGTCTGGACGTGTGGTGGAGGCAGGTTCAATAGTGACGTTCAAGAGGGCATCAGTTAGATTAATTGTTTCTATTTAAAGAATATGGATTCCTGAGAAAGCTTGTAGATTGGTGCTGAATCAAAAGCTCAGCTGGGCTGAATGGCCTCCTTATGCACTGTAACAATTCTGCAAATAAAGATCAAAGAACAGAACCTTGCTCAATTGGGCACTTCACAACGTTTGATGTCTTTTTAAGGATATCAGTTTCAAATAATATTTTCTGTTTGGCGGTTTTTTTCTATTCCAATTTAATCTACTCATCTTGCTTTTCGCTTTTGGATGCAGGCTGTTCATTTGCTCTGCCACATGCCTCGTCCAGGGGACCATCTATTAGTTCTTCTCTGGATCCAGTATTATTCTTCGGCTCTGCTCTACTTTTGCATTTAATGTCTTCAGTCTTCTGCCGTAGCACAGATATTCCCTACTGTTCTTATCACCTTCTTGGTTTCACCCGCATAATGCTTTCTTACAATTTTAATGTCATAATCTTAAACGTTAACTCTTTCTCCACCAACATTTCTAGATTTACTGAGTATTTCCAAAAATTTCTGTTTATTTTCCTGATCAAGAACTGAATCCAGAATTTTCCAGGAAGTTGTCGTTGTATGATGCACACTGTCTTCTGGACAGAATCTCCATGTATTTCAGTTGAACAAAGTTTTATTATTGTAAAAATTTCATTTTGTCCCAAACCAAACAAATTTCAGCATTAGCTGGGTTTCCAAAAATATATTTGGTCATAATTCAGCAGGATAGCAAACTGATTATGATAAAATTCTTTACCAGGTACTGGTTGGATCTCACTCCTTCAGATGTGATGTGGAATACCTCAGACACTGGCTGGGCCAAGTCTGCATGGAGCAGCTTCTTTTCGCCTTGGATTCAAGGAGCTTGTGTTTTTGCCCTTCAGATGCAACGGTTTGATGCGAAAATTACTTTGGAAGTAAGCAAACAGCCATTAGCTTTCAATTTTAAAATATATTGTATGTATGCTGCTGCAACCAATTGTAATTGATCAATCCCGTGATCAAAGCACTTCTTTTTCTTCCATGCCAATATATGGTATTCCTGATCAAAGCGCAGCACTTAATTGCAGACTTGTGCTTTGGACGTACATTTTTTTTTAATTTCAGTCATTCTGCTGCATGTTTATAGCCAGAGGAAAAGCATGCTTTGAAAATCTAGATGTCCACCTACAAATTACAGGTACTTTTGTTTTTCATTTGCCCTGAATTTATGATCAATTATGAAGTTTTGAAGTTAAAGAACGTGGTCATTGGCTCTGTTTATTCTGTTCTTTAATGTGAATGTTCGTCTTTGTGACCATAATTTCCTGAAGTTCCCCCAAATCCTAGCAACAGCAATCTTCTCATAGGAAATAGTAAACTACAGAATAATGGATGTTGTAAATGCCTTTAGCTGTTTGTCTGCGTGTGATTATTCTTAATGACGCAGTCTCAGCAGCCCTCTGTGTTACAGAATTCCACAGATTCACTACCCTCAAAAGAAATTCTTCCTCAACTGTCCTGATTGAACAACCCCTTATTCTGAGATTATGCTGAATGATTTTAGACTGTCCCACAATGTTGGCCCTTACTTCAAGGAAGTAGGGAAGGCTTGCAGCAACTGTACAAACTGTTGGTGAGACCGCATCTGGAGTACTGAGAGTGGTTTTGGTCCCCTTATTTAAGGAGAATATCAGTTCAGAGAAGGTTCACTAGAATAACCCCTGGTATGGAGAGATTATCTTGTGAGCAAAGGCTAAACAACTTGGAACTGTATTCACTGGAGTTTAGAAGCATGAGAAGTGGTCTTGAGACATGTAAGATTCTTAGGGCTTGACAGAGTTAGTACCGAGAGGAGTTTCCCCTCATGAGAGAGTCTAAAATCAGAGGTTATGGTTTCAGAATAAAGGAGTACCAATTTCAGACTAAGATAGGGTGGGATGTCTTCTGAGAGTCTTTGGGGCTCCTTGCCGCAGAGAGCTGTGGGGGCAGAATCCTTGTGTATATTTAAGGCTGAGATAGATAATTAATCAATAGAGGAACTGAGAGTTATGGGGAAAGGGCATAAAAGTGGTGGTGAGGAATGTCAGAACAGCCATGATCCTGTTGAATGGTGGAGCCAGACTCAAGGGGCCCAATGGTGTATTCCTATTCCTATTTCTTATGATCGTATCGGAAAGATGAATCAATCATGGCTGACAAAAGAAGTTAAAGATTGCCTTCAAACAAAAAAAAATGTGGCCATGACCAAAAATTGTGAGCAATTTAGAATCCAAGAAACGATGATGAAGAAAATAATTATCAAAAGGGAAGAGAGAATGTGAATACATGCTAGCGCAAACTTAATGAACAAACAGCAGCACAACGCAGGAACAGGTTTTCTATCCACCAAGACAGTGCCAACACATGATGTCTTTCTGAACTGAAAACCTTTTTCCCTGTACACTCTGAATCCCTCTATTCCATGCCCATTCATATATCTGTCAAGATGCCTCTTAAAAGTTGCTATTGTCTCCTCCTCCTGCATCTCTTCTGCCAGCGCAGTCTAGGCACTTACCACTGTCGTTTTTTTTTAAAAAGCCTGCCTCTTACACTGCCTTTTACCTTAAACCTTTATCCTCTAGTAATTAATACTTGTACCCTAGAAAAAAGACTGCATATCCATTCTGTCCGAGCCGCTCATAAATTTGTAAGCTTCTATGAGATCACCCCTCAGTACTGGGCTCTAAGATCACTTTCAAGCATGTGGGAAATAAAAGATGCTAATGATTAGGGGAGCACATGAAATGTTGGTCTTTGTCACAAGGGGATTTGAATGAGGGAGTAAAGATGTCTTGCTGCAAACGCATAGAGCCTAATGAAGATGTACCTGCTATATAATGTACAGTTTTGGTTATCTTATTTAAAGAAAGCTATATACCAAATCCTTATTATCCATAGGGGATAAGAACATGAAGATCTTGTGAAGAGCAAATGTGCACACTGCTTCAGTGTACCTCTCCTACCCACCGCACAGGAATGTATAATCGGACGAAATGTGTCAGTAGAGAAAAAAAAATAGGGTCTGGGGCCAATCTTGAATATGCACTGTTAGTGTGTAACAAGGATTGACTACTTGGAGAGAGAGCTGCAGAGTTTAGTCTTTGAGATGACAGGATTGTTTTATAAGAGCTTGAAAAAACTAAGTCTGTATTTTCAAGAGTTTTGAAGAATGAGGTGAGCTCATCAAAAAATAGACTTAGAAAATTTGTAGAAGATGTGATAGGGTGAAAGGTGATGAGATGTTTCCCCTGGTCAGTCTAGACCAGGGAACATAATCTCAGAATAAGGGATAGACCATTTAAGTCTGAGATGTGGAGGAATTTCTTCACTCAGGGGGTCATCAGTCTTTGGAGTTATCCAAAGGGCAGTGAAAGCTCAGTCATTGAACATTTTCAAGGTAGAAATCAGTAGATTTCTGGATATTAAAACAGGTTAAAGAATATGAAGATAGAGAAAAGTAGCATTGCATTAGATGATCACCTAAGGTCAAAATAACGATGGAGCAGGCTTAATGGGCTGAATGACCCACTCCTGCACCTATACTCCTTTGTTCCTATGATATTATTTTAATTGGCATTTGGGTGATTTTATTTTGAAATGTTCTTTTCTTAGGTTTTATCCAAGTATCCCATAACAACCTTCTGCTCTCCACCTACTATATATCGTATGCTAGTGCAGAATAATGTCAGGAGGTACTGTGTAAATTTTCTGATTATTTATTGCTTACTATCCATTTAAGCTAAGCTTGTATAAAAATCAAACCTACGTAAATCATTCAGTTGTCTGCACTCCTGCACAGGAGCTCCTTAATGGCATGTATAGCTCCACCCTGATTTGATGCAATCAATTTGACTAACTACAGTACTACTTTTGTAGTTTTATTTTTCTTAAGGTAACATTCTCCAGATATTTGTTGATAAATCAAAACCTTTCCAGTTTGATAAGAATTTACATTGAGGTCAATGCGCTCATGAACGTTGTATATTGATATATTGCCTGTAAGAGGGTCTGTTAACTCAGTTTACTGAATGGCTGGCTGGTATGCAATGCAGAATGATGCCAACAGTGTGAGTTCAATTCCTTCACTGGCTGAGACTACCATGAAGAACTCTCCTCAATCTCTCCACTCACCTGAGGCATTGGTGACCCTCAGGTTAAGCCACCACCAATTGTGTCTCAAATGAAGTTATGACTTTGGCAGGACATATGTGCTGCTGTGTGCAGTTTTCACATTCTCCCCATGCCTGCATGGGTTTCTTCCGGGTGCGCTGGTTTCCTCCTGCAGTCCAAAGATGTGCAGGTTAGGTGAATTGGCCATGCCAAATTGTCCATAGTGTGCAGGGATATGCAGGCCATGTGGATTAGCTATGGGAAATGCAGTATTACAGGGATAGGGTAGGGTGTATGTCTGGATGGGGTATTCTTCAGAAGGTCGGTGCAGACGTGATGGGCCAAATGGCCTGCTTCTACAATGTAGGGTTTCTATGATTCTCTTCTATGATTGTATGAATAGAGGAGCTGAATTTTATATAATTAAAGACTCAAGATAGTTCTACAGCAGAGGGATTTGCAAGCCCTCTTGCACATACCACAAAAAGCTAGCATCCAAGTTTGGTGGGTGATAGGAAAGGCAAATTGAATGTTGGATTTTATCGAGTTTTGAGAAGATTTGTAGCTCAGGTTGAGGTTCTGGATGTGAGTTTGCTCACTGAGCTGGAAGGTTAGTTTTTCAGACGTTTCGTCACCATTCTAGGTAACATCATCAGTGAGACTCCGACGAAGCGCTGGTGTTATGTCCCACTTTCTATTTATCTGGTTAGGTTCCCTTGGGTTGGTGATGTCATTTCCTGTTCTTTTTCTCAGGGAATGGTAGATTGGCTCCAAATCAATGTGTTTGTTGATGGAGTTCCGGTTGGAATGCCATGCTTCTAGGAATTCTCGTGCGTGTCTCTGTTTGGCTTGTCCTAGGATGCATGTGTTGTCCCAATCAAAGTGGTGTCCTTCCTTATCTGTATGTAAGGATACGAGTGATAGTGGGTCATGTCGTTTTGTGGCTAGTTGATGTTCATGTATCCTGGTGGCTAGCTTTCTGCCAGTTTGTCCAATGTAGTGTTTGTCACAGTTCTTGCAAGGTATTTTGTAGATGACGTTCGTTTTATTTGTTGTCTGTATAGGGTCTTTTAAGTTCATTAGCTGCTGTTTTAGTGTGTTGGTGGGTTTGTGGGCTACAAATTTGGATTTTATTTCAAAGGGAATAGTGTATACAAGTAGGGAGGCTTTACTAAAACTATATAAGTAACTAATCAGACCACAGCTCGAATACGATGAACAATTTTGGACCTCTAATTTAAGGAAAGATATGTTGGCATTGCAAACTGTACAGAGAAGGTTCACTAGGCTGACCTGAGTATGAAGGAACTGTCTTATGAGGAGAGGCTGATTAGGTTGAACCTATACTCATTGGAATGAGAGGTGTTCTTATTAAAACATACAGGTTTGTAAGGGGCGTTGACAAGGTGAGTGTAGAAAGGTTGTTCCTCTTTGGGAGAGTACAGGATCAGAGGATGTAATCTCAAAATAATCTCAAAATATGTCTACTTGAAAGAGATGAGCAGACGTGGTGGCTAAATGGCCTGCTTCTGCTCCTATATCTTAAGGTCTTACAAGGCCAGTTGTGTTAGGCACAGGATTGTAAGAATCCCAACGAAGTAGCTGACCATTTTAATGTCATGTCCAATCAGAGTCAACCTTCCTGCTTTAAAGCTGAAACTGGAAGTTAAATGTTAGTCAACATTGTTAGGTGCATTTTCTATGGCAAAACCTCAACAAATCAATTTCCACTTGCTAACCAATCAACACTCTCCTCTTATGTAGTGTAAATGTTGACTTTCCTCTTGAGCTTTTAGTGTAATGAAATGCCCTGATGAGTGCAGTACATAAAGTTTCAACACTTTTTTTTCAGCAATACTCAAACATATAATCTGTTTCTAAAATTAAAACATAAATGTAATCTATGGCACAAGAGACATTAAGTCTGTGTTAATGGAAGGTAATGGCCTAGTTGTATTATCACGAGATTATTATTTCAGAAATTCAGCTAATATTCTGGGGTCCTGGGTACAAATCCGACCATGGCAGATGGTGGAATTTGAAATCAGTCAAGAACCTGGAATTAAGAGTGTAATGACAACCATGAAACTATTGTTGATTGTCAGGAAAATCCCATCTTGTTCACTAAAATCTTATAGGGAAGGAAATCTGGCTAGCCTACATGTGTCTCCAGACCCACAGCAATGTGGTTAACTCTTAACTCGCCTCTGACCAATTAGGAATGGGGTATTAATGCTGGCCTAGCCAGCAGTGCCCACATCCTGTGAGAGAATAAACGAAAACGTTCCGATAACAAAACATCCAGATCTTCTCATCAGCGTTGATGCTTGTGCATCATTGAAGCTGCTGATGCATTTGCATTTTGCATTTTTTTCAGCCAGAATTTGCCAAGCATGCATTTCATAACTTGCATTCAATTGCTGACGATCCAGATACTGGATGATTTGGGCCAATGTTTTTCATTCCAATTCCTTTTTATGTTATGATAGATTGAGAATTTAATTTCACAAACAGTAAGATTGATGCTTCAGGCTTTCTTCAATACTTGTGACCTCACATATTTTCTTTCAATTTAGTTACAGATTCAAACGCCTCCAGCACTGTGTGAGTGCTGGAGAGCCCATGAACCCTGAAGTGATGGAGACTTGGAAGAAACATACAGGCTTAGACATATATGAAGGATATGGCCAGACTGAGACTGTAAGTGTTTTGATATTGAGTGGCAGTTTTTTTTCTCTAATGCAGGCTAAAAGGAACCAGCCAGAGTTTTGCAGTGAAGGAGAATGCCTCTAAGTTCAGTTTAACTTGAACCTATAACTTGAGCACACGCGTCCCATAACACTGACAGACTTGTACAAATCCTGAATTGCAGATGTTTGGGACAAAATCAACATGGAGAGCAATTTCTTGAAATCTATGGTCACCAGACTTAGATTAGATTAGATTCCATACAGTGTGGAAACAGGCCCTTCGGCCCAACAAGTCCACACTGCCCCTTGAAGCATCCCCCACATAGCCCACACATCCCTGAACACTATGGGCAATTTAGCATGGCAATCCGCTGAGTCTGCACATCTTTGGACTGTGGGAGGAAACCGGAGGACCCGGTGGAAACCCACGCAGACACGGGGAGAATGTGCAAACTCCACACAGACAGTCACCCGAGGCTGGAATCGAACCCAGGTCCCTGGCGCTGTGAAGCTGCAGTGCTAACCACTGAGCCACCGTGCCACCCCAGGGGTTTTGAGGGGTGACCGGCCTTTCTAGACTGTAGTTGCAAGCTTGAGGCCAGTAGCTGCAATATAGTTTTTGCCAGGCAGTGGGCTGTTTATATCAACTGTTTTGAACTGTAGTTCCACGACTCAGCTCTACTGACAACTGATCTTACATTCCTTTACATTATTGTATTTTAATCTTGCTTGTAGTTTCTGATTGTTGGAGTATTAAGCATTGTAATTCTAATGTTTTTGCTCTGCCCATGATCATTATTTAGGTCTTAATCTGTGCAACATTTAAAGGCATGAAAATTAAACCTGGTTCAATGGGAAAGCCATCTCCAGCATATAATGTGCAGGTAAACAAGTGTGTCCTAAACTTCCATTGAAGATGCAAATCCTGAGTTGCAGCGTTAATTTTTCCAGCGCTGTTTAACTGTTGCCCTGTGATTCCTATGAAATGCATTCTACAAAAAAATTCAAAAAGTAACTGAATTGTCCACTTCTGACAAACATAATCCTGACCACAATGAAAAGGTTCCTCGTGTAACCTCTGGTTCGTTACAGTCACTTTAAATCTGTTTACTCTGGTAACTGACTATTCTACCCAAGAGAATGTTGCACCAATTTTATAGCATCTTCCAATCTTTAGTGAGGCTTTCATTGATGCAGTACCTTAAAGATCCTCAGGGTATCCTGAAACATTTCACAGCCAACTATTTGTTTATTTCCCTATTCTGTAAGAAACACAACAGTTAATTTAAATAAAAAACAAAAAAACATAAAATGTGTCAAGTGACCAATTCTTATGTATTGTTGGCTGGGGAGACTGCAATGCCTCCTGTGCGTTTAAAATATTGCAGCACATTCTGTTAGTGCTGCAGTGAAATTCCACGCTAGATAATGTACTCAAATCCTGGAATATAGGCAAGAACATACAAATGAGCCACACAGGCATGAATAAACTGTTTTAAATGCAATGAGCAAATGTATAATGTTGGGTTCACCCATGCCAGCCTCATGGGAATGATATGAACAGAGGATGAAACTGGTCAATGTGGACACGGCTCATTCCAAATGTGCTCTCACCTGAACTTATTTCACACTAAGAATGAGTTGGCCCCTCTCCTTTGACAGACAGAGGTATCTTTCCACATGGAAAGTTTGCATGCAAGACTGATGTAATTGATGCTGCCAATCCAATCTGGCTTGAAATCAAAGGAGTCCAACATCATACCAAACCTGAGATAACAAGGTGTAGAGCTGGATGAACACAGCAGGTCAGGCTAGTCACCTTGTTATCTCAGATTCTCCAGCATCTGCAGTTCCTACTATCTCTCCCATCATACCAAACCTGGCAGGAGGCAATGAGTAGTGAAAAGAGACAAATGTCTGATTTTAATTTCTGCCAGTTTTCCTTCAAAAACCCAGAACAGCATTACGTTAATATTTTGCACAGAAAATCTAAACAAAAAAGCACTTCAATTGCGTGTCTACTTAGTAAGTTTTTTTTATTGAGAGCCCTTGATGTTATTTGCACACTTTCATAATTCTTGTTATTCCTATTTCAGATTATTGATGAGAATTACAATGTAGTTCCTCCTGGAGTGGAAGGTGAAATTGCCATTCAAATGAAGCCTGTTAAACCCTTTGGCCTCTTCTCTGGATACATTGTACAGTAATTCTCTTTCAAGTACTTAGCTGAAATCATCTGAAACTTTCCCACTATATAATGATTTGTTTAATGTGTTTTATGTTAGTTGCTGAATGTGATGTTCCTGATTTAGTGAGGCTGCTTAATTAGTGGTGTATTAAACAGTGGAATTAAGTGAGATTTACTCATTTCATTTTGAAGCCGTGAAATCTAAAGATTGGAGGCATTCCTCCAATGTTTGGAAGATTTCAAAATGCTAACTTTTGTTAGCACAGCAGCAAATATTTTTCAGGCAGGTCTTTGACTAAGTAACGATCAGGTAGTGTACATTTACCCCATGTCTGATTATGAGTAACCTCAGCAGAACCTAGGGCACCAGTCTAAAACAAGCCCCCAATTTCTTGATAAGATACTTCATGTATTGGTGGGAAAATTTAACAGGGAATGTCGATGTCGATAAGTTGCAAGTACAGAATTGAAAGATACTTGTCAAATTATTGTAAGAAGTAGAGTGAACCCAAGAAGATTGTCTTTCAGGTGGAGTAAATGCTGCAGAGAGTAAGAATCTCCCAGTACTTGACCACCACTAAGTTCCTAGATGAACTTTTCAAAATGTAGAGGAGGTGGCCATGAATGCAAATACCTTCTATTTAGTGGACTCTGAATGCACAACAGTGAAGGAGCTTCTCCAGGTTAGGTAAGGTATAATAACCTGCCAAGACAATATATTAAAGGAGAGGTCTCATGGTAAATTAAGTTACCTCTCAGTCAACACTTTTGAATTGGGATTATTCATTCAGCTTCTTCTGGCACACTTTTTTTCCCCCTTGCCATTCTGCCCAATCCTTCCTACTATAATACTGAACCTGCATTATTTTTCAGAATTGATCTCCTTTCTCTCGCATGTCTCTCCAACCTCAATTTAGCCATTCTCCCTCATTCTCTCATCAGTTTTCTTGAGCCAATTTTCATTGAACTGTGGACCACAATTTTCCTTCTATAAACCCATGCTGCATGACGTCATTAGTTCCCTCCCAGCATTTTCCTTCTTGCATATCCCAATTTCTTTACCACCATCTTTTAATACCCTATGGAAGCAATCAAGTTTTAGAAATTTGACGATTTTAAGTCCCATTGTTTCAGCAATTTATCATTTTAAAATAAATTATACTGAATGTACAGAGCTGGAGTAAATTTTCTCTGCCCAAAACACCATTTTAATTTTATTTTAAAATCTGCTTTAAAAAATTGAATTTTGTCTCTTCAAGAGGTGTTTATCTTTAATTTAGAGTCATTGAATTTTATAGACAGAAGGAGGCCATTCAATGTGTCGTGCCTGTGTCACTGTTCAGAGAGCTACCCAGCTAGTCCCGTTCTCCAACCCTATGCCTGTAGCTGTCGAAGTTCATCACTTTCAAATATATTTCCCGGTCTCTTTTAAAATCGCCAATGGAATTTGCTTCCGCCACTCACCCAGGCAGCCCAGTTCAATTCCTAGTAACTGAGTAAAGAGGTTTCTCCTCACCTCACTACGAGCTCTCTTGCTGACAATTTTGAAATTGTGACTCTAAGTTACTGACATACCAACCATTAGAAACAAATTGTTCTCCTTTACACTGTCAAAATTGTTCATAATTTTGAACACCTCAGTTAGCTCTTAATCTTCTGGACTACAAGAAGATTAAGCCCAATTTCTCTAATCTTTTCTTGTACATAAAATCTCTTATTCCTGGTATAATTCTAGTAAAATTCCTTTGCAAACTCTCCAAGGTTTTAATACCTTTCCTTTAAATAAGATGCCCAGAACTGAACTCAGTTCTTGTACTTTATGCCTGGACCAACTGACCCTTGTACTTTCTTAAACACCTACCCTGTTGGCTTCAAGGATCTATATACATGCACACCGTGGTCCAGCTGTTCCAGAGTTCTACCCAGGGTCCACCGTTCATCAGGTATTCTCCTATATTGTTAGTCCTCCCAAAATTCATCATTTCACACTTTTCTGGATTAAATTCTATCTACCATTGTTCTGCTGATTGGACAGGCCTGTCTATATATTCCTGTGTACTAAAGTTAAGGATTTTAATATAAGTAAATAGCTGACAAAGATTAGGTTTAAGAAAGAATCAATGGCTTTGCACAAATCTAACCTCAGAATAGGTCTATCAGAGATAATAAGAACTGCCGATGCTGGAGACAGAAATAACACAGTGTGGAGCTGGGTGAGCACAGCAGACCGTGCAGCATCAGAGGAGCAGGAAAGTTAGCATTTCTGGGACCCTTCTTCAGGGTCCAGACCTGTAATGTCAACTTTCTTGCTCCTCTCATGCTGCCTGGCCAGCTGTGCTCCTCCACCTCCACACCATGTTATCTCAGATTAGGTCTTATGCATTTCAAATGATTTTCTAGTACCTATTTAGTTGCCTATTCGTATATTTTTCCTTAAAAGTTTCAGATATTCCATACAGAAAATTGGGCTTATTAAAGGTATTTTTAATCACAAAGTATGCTAGTTTTATTAACTATTATTAAACTTTTATTAATTATTATTAAATTACTTTTGAACCTTGAGCTGCTCTCTTTATATGTTGCTAGGATGATCCACAACGAACTGCAGCAGTCCTACGAAATGACTATTTTCTGACTGGAGACCGTGGTCAAATGGATGAGGATGGATACTTCTGGTTTGTTGGAAGATCAGATGATATAATTTTATCAGCTGGGTATAGTGATCTAATTATCCACATCTAATTTATTCATTGTTTCAAATAGAAGCTTAGCACATCACATATTTTACATTGCAGAGATAATCTTATTAATTTGCTGAATATCACAGATGACAATTTGTTTTTTTAAATTTTGACTTGAAAATCAAGTAGTTGAATTCCAGCAAAAATTAACTGCAGCAATCCAGTACTTCTTTGTGAAATGAGTTTGTGTTTAAGGTGATTGGTTCACAAGGCTGGAGGTTTTATAAATTAAAAGTGACACAAGCACTCAACTTCTAAAGAGCTAATAAAACACATTAATAAAAGAAGTTTTAATATATAATTGTGATGAGGGATAGAAAATAAGAAATACCCAACAGTAACTTATATGGTTAAATATGTTGAGAACTCAGAAAGTAATTGTGGAATGACTTTCCAAATACATGAACAGTCATTTCTGCTATAAGGCAATTGTTGCATGTTGAAGAAAACCATGCTGTGAAAATAATGGGACATTTGGGAAAAGTGGGGAAAATCACTCAAAAGCCTAACACAAAAGACAGCACAGTTTGAATAAATTATTAAGTCATATCTAATAATGAAATAACAGTAAATTTAAGACTTTACCTTGAAAAAATGACTTGAGCGGGGAGGAAGCTAATGCAGGGGCCAAGGTCATCATCATCATCGTCACCTTCAGGTGCAGTTGTGCTTGCAGGGTTAGGGCAAAAAATAGTTATATTGTAATACAGCATGGAAATAGGCCCTTTGACTCAAACTGGTCCATGCTGGCCATGAATCTCACTCAGCTAGTTCCAATTGCCCGCATTTGGTCCATATCCCTGTGAACCCTTCTCATCTATGTACTTATCCAAATGTTTTTTGAATGAGGCAATTGTACCTGCCTCAACCACTTACTCTGGCAGCCCATTCCATATATGCACCACTCTCTGCTTGAAGAAGTTGCCGCTCACGTCCTTCCTAAATCTTATCCTCTCACTATATAGTCATTCCCCTTTCACTTTAATCCAGAAGTGGATGGCTGTTGTTCATTATCTTCTGACTATTTCTTGAGTGTTCACTTAGAAAAGACATACAGTTCTTGCTGCTTCGCCTCTTCTTTCATAAAGAAGCTGTTTATAGGGGGTCAAGTAAGATCTTATTCCACGAACTGCTAGTCTGTTGCATTCTGCAGCAAGTTGTTGTAGATCAGCTATAAAGAGGTCTTAGCAGTGGGAGTCAAGCAGCTCTTTAACATCCTCACTCTTCACTTCCTCAAATCCAACTTGCTTTGCGAGATCAACACAACATTCTTTGATTCTTGGGAGTTACTCTGACGGACCAAATCATGAAAAAAATCATGCAGAAGCGTCCACCAAACTGCATGCAAGCGGTCCTTACTGATATCATTCTAGGCCTCCACGATAAGGTCAATTGCATTCTTGACATTAAAGCTCTTCCAAAATTGAAGAGCACTGTCCTTATCCCCCTTAAATGTGAGCTTTAATTAATAAGATTTAAAAGCTGCTATTGCACCCTGGTCCATAGATTGAAGAAGAGAGATTGTGTTTTTGGGGTATAAGCTTGGCACATTACTATCCAGGATGAGGATTGCATGTGTTCAGGACAAAGCCCCTGAAATGATCATGTGTTGCCAGTGCAGAGACTCTTTCAGCGTTAATATTGCACATGCTCAGGACAAAGCCTGCAAAATGATCATGTGATGTCGATGCGTACTCCTCCACGCACTGATGGAAACGTGTTATAGCCAACACAAGTGCGCATTTTAGAAATAGCATTCCCTTATTTGTCAGTCGTGTTATAGCCAATTCGCGTTGCTGGAACACACATTATGTGCTCCTGAGATGCTGCTTGGCCTGCTGTGTTCATCCAGCCTCACATTTTATTATTAGCAGGACTGACTGTATTGAGTAACAAAAGCTAGATGTGTTTCCACCAGTCAGCAGTTTCTCCTCCTGCTAGCTACGGGCATAATTGAGTACGAATGGGATCCCCAAAAGTTATGCAGTCATTATGGCCCTCAATATCAATAAATTCTGAGCATATTGGATCCACACGTTCTAGGCCAAAATAAACTGCCAGAATTAGCAACTCCGGAAGAAACAAGAATCCCCCTCGTCCTCACAAACCACGCCACCAACCTCCGGATTCAATCCTCCACATCATCCTCCGACACTTCCACCATCTAAAATCCGACCCCACCACCAAAGACACTTTTCCATCCCCACCCTTGTCTGCTTTTCGGAGAGACCACTCTCTCTGGGACTCCCTTGTCCGCTCCAAACTCCCCTCCAACCCCTCTACACTGGGGAAACCAAGCAGAGGCTTGGGGACCACTTTGCAGAACACCTATGCTCGGTTCGCAGTAACCAACTACACCTCCCAGTTGCGAAGCATTTCAACTCCGCCTCACATTCCTTAGATGTCATGTCCATCCTGGGCCTCCTGCAGTGCCACAATGATGCCACCTGAAGGTTGCAGAAACAGCAAATCATATTCCACTTGGGAACCCTGCAGCCCAATGGTATCAATGTGGATTTCACAAGCTTCAAAATCTCCCCTCCCCCACTGCATCCCAAAACAAGCCCAGCTCGTCCCTGCCTCCCTAACCTGTTCTTCCTCTCACCGATCCCCTCTCTCACCTCAAGCTGCACCTCCATTTCCTACCGACTAACCTCATCCTGCTCCCTTGACCTGTCTGTCCTCCCCAGACCGACCTATCCCCTCCCTACCTCCCCACCTATATTCACCTCTACAGGCTGCATCCCCACCCCTTTAACTTGTCTGTCTCCTCTCCACCTATCTTCTCTATCCATCTTCAATCCGCCTCCCCCTCTCTCCCTATTTATTTCAGAACCTTCTCCCCATCCCCCTTTTCTGATGAAGGGTCTAGGCCCGAAACATCAGCTTTTGTGCTCCTAAGATGCTGCTTGTGTTCATCCAGCTCCACACTTTGTTTATCTCCGAGTTAGCAACTAATTTGCTAGACTTGGGAACTAATTTGTGTTTGCATTTTGACTCATTTAGTAACTGGAATGGATCATCCACTCAATCCTGTCCTTTATGTCAACCAGCAGCCAGTTAAAAGTTAGCACTGGCAAAGAACTACTTTAAAAATATATTCATGACATGAGTTTTGCAGACTAGGGCAGCATTGAATACCATCCTTAATAGCCCAGAGGACAGTTAAGAGTCACCCACGTTGTGAATCTGGAGTCATATGCAAAGCCAAACAAGTTAAGAAGGGCTGATTTCCTCCTCTGAAGGATTTCCGTGAACAATCAACAATGTTTACATGAAATTCAGAAGTCTGGCAGCATCCATGGGGAGAAAAAAGTTAACGTTTTAATTCAGTGATGAGATAAAAACACTTTTTTCTAAGTTACTAGTCCAAGTAATGTGACTCCTTTTCTGTGAAAAATGTTATAGCTATCGTGTTGGACCATTTGAAGTAGAAAACGCACTGATAGAGCATCCAGCTGTTGCCGAAACTGCTGTGGTTAGCAGCCCAGATGTTATCAGAACAGAGGTATGCTTAGAAAATAACTCCAATTTAATTATGCCGTTCTATTTGTTACCTGATGTTCTTTTTGAGATGAGATAGGAGACGTCATTAGCAGGATTTAACTCCTAACAAGATCACTTTGAAGCTAGGCAAGATTTTACATAGGCATAGAATTAATCCAGGCCTCCTTGATTTTATTTGTAGTTTGCATTTTGGGGAATATTTAGAACTGTAAATTTGACAGCCTGGCCTTCTCACCCTTACAGAACTCAACAAATGTAATCTTTTTTTAAGAAATGCATGATTCATTGGCATAACAGATTATAGCAGTTCTTAGCTGGATGGTCAAACTTTGAATAATCTTATTTTTCTGATTTTAAAATGCTTTTCTTTTAAGGTTGTAAAGGCATTTATCGTTCTAAGTTCTTCTTATACATCTCAAGATCCTGATGAATTAATTAAAGAATTACAAGATCATGTTAAGAAAGTCACAGCACCATATAAATACCCAAGGAAGGTCTGTATTTTACCCGACCTTGACCTTAACTCTGTCCTATTTTTCGAGATTAAAGTATTCGGTATTAATAACAGATTGTATGTAATTCTTGCAAGACTGTGCCGTAGTGATAACGTCGGTAAACTAGCAGCCTGTAAGAACCAGGAACAGGAATAGCAATTCAGCTCCTCGCACATGCTCCGCTATTTGATACGATCATGGCTGATCTCAACTTGGCCTCAACTCTACTTTCCTGTAATCATGACCCTTCAAACCATTGCTAATTTAAAAAAATGTCTGTTTCCTCCATAATTTATGCAATGTCCGAGCATCCGCCACACTCTGGTGTAATGAATTCCAGTGATTCACAGTCCTTTGAGAGAAGTAATATCTCCTCGTCTCTGTTTTAAATCTGCTGCCCCTTATTTTAAATCTATAACTTTTCATTCTACATTACTCCCCTGAGGAAACATCCTTTTTAACATCTACTTTAGCAGCTTATGTACCTCAATTAGATCTGCTCTCATTCTTCTAAACTCCGGAGAGTGTAGGCCTAAACTGCTCTCTATAACACAAACCCTTTGTCGTTGGAGTCAATTGAGTGAACCTCCTCTGAACTACCTGCAATACAACTCCATATCTTCCTCATGTAATGGTACCAAAGTTATGTGCAGTACTCTATGTGCGATGTCACTAATGCCTTGTACAGCTACAGTAACACTTCACTACTTACCTGGAGGCACAGGCAAATGCTCTGAGGACATAGATGTAAATACCATTATGGTAGCTGGTGAAATTTAAATTCAGTTAATAAGAAAAAATAGATTTGAAAGCTAGTTTTAATAACTATCATTCTTTGTCAAAAAGTCTCACTGAAGTCGTTAAGGAAGAAGATTTGCATTTCTTATCTGGTCAGGCCTACATGTTATTCCAGATCTGCAGAAATGTGATTGACTCTTAACTGCCCTCTAAAATGGCCAGGCTAGCTACTCAGTTTAAGGGCAATTAGGGATTGGCAACAAATGTTAGCCTTACCAATGATGCCTTTATCCCATCGGGTGTAAAGACAATTGACAAATTTTTTAATGGTGTGCATTTTTACTTAAGAAAACTGTTATCTTCTTGATTTTGATCATAAATGTTCAAATTTTTAAGTTGAAAATCTGAGTTATTGCCAAAAAGAATGAAGCTATATCGCAGGTTTAACACAAAAGAATTTTTATGATACAAGAGCCAAACAAAGCAAGTTGTAAATAACACCTTGGTTACCCACATATACCTTAAAATTCAAAATCAGCATAATTGAAATATGAATTAACTGGTGAATTGTGGTTGATTGTAAGCTATAAATTATGTATTAAATGGCACATTCAACATATTAAAATGAATTAGCTTGGTAGTTCACTCAGCACGTGTCATTAGAACATAGAATATTACAGCACAGTACAGGCCCTTCGGCCCTCGACGTTGTGCCGACCTGTCATACCGATCTCAAGCCCATCTAACCTACACTATTCCATGTACGTCCATATGCTTATCCAATGACAACTTAAATGTACTTAAAGTTGGTGAATCTACTACCGTTGCAGGCAAAGCGTTCCATACCCTTACTACTCTCTGAGTAAAGAAACTACCTCTGACATTTGTCCTATATCTTTCACCCCTCAATTTAAAGCTATGCCTCCTCGTGCTCGCCGTCACCATCCTAGGAAAAAGGCTCTCCCTATCCACCCTATCTACCCTTCTGATTATTTTATATGTCTCAATTAAGTTACTCTCAACCTTCTTCTCTCTAACGAAAACAGCCTCAAGTCCCTCAGCCTTTCCTCGTAAGACCTTCCCTCCATACCAGGCAACATCCTAGTAAATCTCCTCTGCACCCTTTCCAAAGCTTCCACATCCTTCTTATAATGCAGTGACCAGAACTGTACGCAATACTCCAAGTGCGGCTGCACCAGAGTTTTGTACAGCTGCAGCATAACCTCATGGTTCCGGAACTCGATTCCTCTATTAATAAAAGCTAAGACACTGTATGCCTTCTTAACAACCCTGTCAACCTGGGTGGCAACTTTCAAGGATCTGTGTACATGGACACTGAGATCTCTCTGCTCATATACACTACCAAAAATCTTACCATTAGCCCAGTACTTTGCATTCTGGTTACTCCTACCAAAGTGCATCACCTCACACTTGTCCACATTAAACTCCATTTGCTACCTCTTAGCCCAGCTCTGCAGCTTATCTATGTCTCTCTGTAACCTACAACGTCCTTCGTCACTATCCACAACTCCTCCGACCTTAGTGTCGTCTGCAAATTTACTAACCCATCCTTCTGTGCCCTCATCCAGGTCGTTTATGAAAATGACAAACAGCAGTGGACCCTTGTGGTACACCACTAGTAACTGGTCTCCAGGATGAACATTTCCCATCAACTACCACCCTCTGTTTTCTTTCAGCAAGCCAATTTCTGATCCAGACTGCCATATCTCCCACAATCCCATTCCTCCGCAATTTGTACAATAGCCTACTATGGGGAACCTTATCAAACACCTTGCTGAAATCCATATACACCACATCAACCAGTTTACTCTCATCTACCTGTTTGGTCACCTTCTCAAAGAACTCAATAAGGTTTGTGAGGCATGACCTACCCTTCACAAAACCATGCTGACTATCCCTAATCAAATTATTCTTTTCTAGATGATTATAAATCCTATCTCTTATAACCTTTTCCAACACTTTACCAACAACTGAAGTAAGGCTCATTGGTCTATAATTACCAGGGTTGTCTCTACTCCCCTTCTTGAACAGGGGAACCACATTTGCTATCCTCCAGTCATCTGGCACTATTCCTGTAGACAATGACGAGTTAAAGATCAATGCCAAAGGCTCGGCAATCTCCTCCCTGGCTTCCCAGAGGATTCGAGGATAAATCCCATCCGGCCCAGGGGACTTACCTATTTTCACCCTCTGTAGGGTTTCTAATACCTCTTCCTTGTGAACCTCAATCCTACCTAGTCTAGTAGCCTGTATCTCAATATTCTCCTCGACAACATTGTCATTTTCTAGAGTGAATACTGTCAAAAAATATTCATTTAGCGCTTCCCCTATCTCCTCTGACTCCACACACAACTTCCCACTACCATCCTTGATTGGCCCTAATCTTACTCTCATCATTCTTTTATTCCTTAAATACCTATAGAAAGCCTTAGGGTTTACCCTGATCCTATCCACCAACAACTTCTCATGTCTCGTCCTGGCTCTTCTGAGCTCTCTCTTTAGGTCTTTCCTGGCTACCTTGTAACCCTCAAGCGCCCTATCTGAGCCTTCACATCTCATCCTAACATAAGCCTTCTTCTTCCTTTTGAGCAGATTCAACTTCCTTCGTAAACCAAGGCTCCCGTGCTCTACAGCTTCCTCCTTGCCTGACAGGTACATACTTATCTCGGACACTCAAGAGCGTTTCCTTGAATAAGTTCCACGTTTCTAATGTGCCCATCCCCTGCAGTTTCCTTCCCCATCCTATGCTCACTAAATCTTGCCTAATCTCATCGTAATTGCCTTTCCCCCAGCTATAACTCTTGCCCAGTGGTATACACCTATCCCTTTCCGTCACTAAAGTAAACATAACAGAATTATGTTCGCTATCGCCAAAGTGCTCACCTACTTCCAAATCTAACACCTGGCTGGGCTCATTACCCAGTACCAAATCTAATGTGGCTTCGCCCCTTGTTGGCCTGTCTTCATACTGTGTCAGGAAGCCCTCCTGCACACACTGGACAAAAACTGACCCATCTATAGTACTCGAACTATAGTGTTCCCAGTCAATATTTGGAAAGTTGAAGTCCCCCATGACAATTACCCTGTCTCTCTCACTCCTATCGAGAATCATCTTTGCTATCCTTTCCTCTACATCTCTGGCACTATTGGGAGGCCTATAGAAAACTCTCAACAGGGTGACCTCTCCTTTCCTGTTTCTAACCTCTGCCCATACTACCTCAGTTGACGAGTCCCCAAACATCCTTTCTGCAGCTGTAATACTGTCCTTGACCGACAATGCCACACCTCCCCCTCTTTTACCAGCTTCTCTGTTCTTACTGAAACGTCTAAATCCTGGAACCTGCAACAACCATTCCTGTCCCTGCTCAATCCATTGTTTTCAACAACAATATTCTTCAAAAACCTGTATTGTTTACAAAGAATTTCTTTCTTCTTTTAGGATTTAGCCTGATTCCTAGCTGACAGCAGGGCATTAACAACCTGAATTCCACAGACATAGTCTTCACCAAAAATAGCACACTTATACAGAACTTGCTCAACACTGCTAATAATGCTCTAGATGGTGTAGATCAAATGTTATCAACAAGTAACAGAAACAGTTGAAACAACTGTATTCCACTGTTCTTAACTTGTATCTTCTTCAACCAGCCTGTGTTGTACTAACGGGATCATCTTCTGAGCTCTGGTGGTTTGTGTCCTTTTCACGTGGTTTAAACCAATTTCAGTCTCCACAGAAGTTTTGGTTTCCAATGTTACCTCCAGTTTTAGCCCTAGGAAACTGATGAAAAAATTTAAGTTAGCAATCGGTCCTGTTCTAGTATTATGATGAGAGGAACATTTTAAACGGATATGAACTACATAATGGGGGTTATTTTAAAGTAGTCTGTCCTTTAGATTAGATTGTACATATTAAATCAACGATGGCCTAGTCAAGATCTTCAGTGCCAGATGAATACATGGCATTTCTTGCTGAAATTACATCATGCTTGAATATTAGTATATGGAAAATCAGGAATCAGTTTTTTCTTTTCTCCAGACATTGGTATTTTTTTCAGTAAAATCAGTTTCTTTAAATACTAAGTAGTTAAACATCAACTATCATTTCTTTAAGCATTAGCTATTTAATGCAGCTGCTGCTTCTGAAGTGCTCAACAGGTGCCTTCTTCAGCCTCTGACATCCCTGTTCTGAAATTTACAAAGTTATTGATAAAGAGCTTTGGCCTTTGTGAATGCACAGTATTCACGGATTTTGTTTTTGTTTCCCCGCAGATAGAATTTGTGAAGGAACTGCCCAAGACTGTTAGTGGAAAAATCAAAAGAAATGTGTTACGGAAGGAAGAATGGGAAAAGAAACCTAAGGCTTAAATCATTATTGCATAACATTTTAAAATGGAATCATTAATGAGCAAAACATGTTTATTAAACGAATGATTTGAAGAAAACATAAATGACATGTTATCTGATTAATTTGTTCAACTCAATGAAAGAGGTATATATTACAAAGTTGCAGTGTGTCCTCCTATCCACTATCTGTTAATATTTAAGCCACTCGTCCTGCACCATTTTTGTGCCTCACATGACATTGTATAGTTGCTACTTCAGTTTGAGTGATTTCCTATTTTGAAGAATAACTCTATTTCTAGTAAACAAGCTTTAAGATATTGTAGCCAAAATTAATGAGCAAACCATTTTTAAAAAATTTAATAAAAGTAAAGTCAAAGAAGAACAACATTGAAATTTATTTTTAAATTAAATTTGAGTGATACCAAGTTCTGAATTAGCTTGTGTGCTGTGTGTAGATTCTTATTCAGTGGGGGTCAAAGCAGAATTCATTCCCCTTTTATAAGCCATAGGTGAAACTTTGGTTATCAGTTATTGACCGCAAGATCTATACACATTGAGAGTTCAAAGCCACCTTTAAAACGATTTTGCAAGAAATATGTGTGAATTATATTGTAAATGGCAGAACCCTTAGGCACACTAACATTCAGCTGGATCTCGGCGTGCAGGCCCTCTGTTCCCTGAAAGTGGCAACACAGGTAGCCAAGGTGGTTAAGAAGGCATGTGGCATGCTTGCTCTGATCGCCTGAAACGTGGAGTACAAGAGATGGCAAAACATGTGGGAGCAATATAAAACCCTTGTCAGGCCACGTTTGGAGTATTGTGTGTAGTTTTGATCACCACACTACCAGAAGGATGTGGAAGTTTTGGAGAGAGTACAGAGGTTCACCTGGATATTGCCTGGTCTCCACGGCATTGACCAAGAGGACAGGTTGAAAAGACTAGAATTGTTTGCACTGGAAAGACGGCGGCTGAGAGGAGACCTGATAGAGGTCTGCAAAATAATGAGAGGCATAGATAGGGTGGAGACTTTTTGCCAGGGTTGGAGTTTCAATTACAAGGGAACACAGAAGAGGGAGAAAAAGGGAGATGTGCAATGGAAGTTTTTCACGCAGAGAGTGATAGCAGCCTGGAATGCACTACCAGAAGAGGTAGTGGAAGTGGGCACATTGAAGACATTTAAGAGGGACCCAGTTGGGTACATGAATAGGGAGGGAATGGAGGGATACGGATCGAAAAATAGTAGGGTTGTTTTTAGATTAATTAGGGCATGATGTTCGGCACTGACTTGGAGGGCCGAAGGGCCTGATACTGTGCAATACTTTTTCATTTGTTCAAGAAGTTTATCTTGTACCAGAAATATGACTGCGAAATGTTATGTTTTTAATTAGTCATAGTGATATGAGGAAGAAACTGTTTTCAAACAGCAAATGGTTAAGATTTGCCTGACTTGAATATCTTTGGAGACAGGTTCAGTTAAAGTATTCAAAAGGAAATTGGACTGTTATCTATAAAGGAGCAAGGTGCAGGACGGTGGAGAGAAGGTTAACTAACACTTAGTGATTTGGTGTGGACATGATCTCCTGTATTGTAACAACGCTGAGAGCTGAATTTTATCATAATCGGCTGAGTGTTGATTTTGGGGAGTTTCATGGTGTGTTTTATCTCCATGAGTCCCAGCAGATTCTCCCACACAGATAACATGAGCTCACCTCTGTATGCATTCATCTTGTCACTATGGCACCACCCTTGCACTAACTTCTGAACACCAATGGAAGAAGTACATGCTATTGCCCAGAACATCTAGAATTGCTGCCATTGGTGCCATGCTTAAAATGCAGCTATATACAAGTCGGTCACTGCAAGCCCGGAACTGTCATTCACACCTGCTTTGTGAGAAGAATTGTAATCGAGGTGTCCCGACTTGCTTTTTATTTGGCATTGCTTTGCTGACAAGGACCTGTAGATCCTGGTGGATGGGGTGGTGGAGAAGAGGGACATTCTCTTTCCTCAGGAGCACCAGAGGAGACCACAGAACCAGAACTTCCCAGCCCAATCTAGATTCAGCACTTGGATCAGTGTAGTCTCCACAGAAGGACACCCATCAGTGCAGGCAAAAGGTTAATGACCTCAGTGTTCTGAAAGGGCAAGTGCCACCATATTTTCTCTGCTATCTCACACTCATTTTAACTCTGTTACTACACCCAGCTCCTAAATCTCATGGTCTACCACTCTTAGAATTGCATGCAGCATTTTTCTTTAATCACTCTCACCCACACCAACCCTCAGACTACTAACCCTGCATGCTATCTGCTCTTCCAGACAGGCACTATTTTTCACCCACCTCCATCAGCACAAACAGCTGTGTCAGCCACTTTCACCTCACTCAATCCCTCCTTTAGCCTCATTCCAGGAGAGAGAGTCAAGACAGGCAGTGGACTATCCAACTGGGAGAATTCTGCACTTAGGAAACACAGAAGGGAGATAATAAAGTCGTTCAAATGTGTGCTGAACATAGTGATATCAAAGAAAAATTGAAACAGAACAAATGGAAAGAAGCAAGAGGCTAGAAACAGGTTATCAAAAGACAATCTGAAATTAATTCTTGGGAGATTGGCATCTCTGGCATGGTTGGTAATTACTACCCAAGGAAACTATTGTAGTTTATCTCTTGACAATGTGGCCACAACGTAGGAAGGACTGATGCGGTGTCGGTGAAGGGATAGCAATATATGACCAATTTAGGATTATGTGTGACTTGGAGGGGAGGTTCCAAAGTGATGGCATTCTCGTGAATCTGCAGTCTTTAATAGTTTAAACAGTGCCGCCAAAACCATAGTCCAACTATTAGGGAAGGGATGGCTGTTTAGCCTAATGGGGAAAATGCACATCAAGCAGGCTGCTCCATCTGGATGTTTGATCTTCTCAAGTTGCTGTTTTAGCTGTGTGCATCCACTTAAGTCAAAACAAATCTGAAATCTGAAAAACACATCACAAATATGAAATGTGGTTAGTAGATAGTGGTGATGCTTACCAGAGTCAAGAGCTAACCCATTGGTCACAGAATATTCTGTCTTTGCTTTATCCTGGGCATGCTCACCGTCCCCCTTGCACTATATATGCACCGATAGACAAGAGGGCAAAGGGACAGATCATTTGTTTGGGTGAGTACAATTAAATGCCAGATTTTATGCCAGATCCCCGGTAAAAGCATCCCTGCTCATGTTGCAAATAAAGTTTCCCGTTTTAGCAAACAGGCGTAAGCTTTGTTAGCCCACATGTAGAAACTTGGAATGCTTTTCATAGATCAAGGAGGTCATCCAGTTATAAAGCTCCTAGTGTATTCAGTTAAGATATAAGTAACAAACTTGAAAACATTAACACAACTTTATACAGCCCGAGAAGAGTGTGACGATATGTTGGTCTATTGTTGGCATGGAGATACAGCAGGAATTGTTAACTGCCAATCTCAGCTCTCAGACCAGTAAACTCTGATTGGGCAGGATGTTACCAGTGGGAACACAGTGGAGATTGGCAGTCTCTGTGGCCTCTTCCTCCCCAATTAAAAATCTGCGATGTGTGAGAACAGTAAGAACTTGGAGCAGGGGTAAGCATTTCAGCTCCTTAAGACTGTACTGTTACTTAATATGATCATGGCTAACCTTATCTTGGCCTCAACCCCAATTTTCTGCCTGCTCTTCATAATCCTTCAACCTACTACTAATTAAAAATTCTATCTGTTTTTAAATTTACTCAATGTCCTGGCTTCCACCAAGCTCTGGGGTAATGAATTCCACAGACTCACAACTCTTTGAGAGAAGTTAATTTCTCCTCATCTCTGTTTTAAATCTGCTACCCCTTATCCGAAAAACTATGATCTCTTGTTATACATTGCCTCACTCAAGGAAACATTCTTTCTACGTTTACTTTGTTAATCCCCTTTAGCATCTTGTGTACTTAAATTAGATCTCTCTTTCTTCTAATCACCAGAGAGTATAGGCTCAAGCTACTCAATCTCTCTTCATAACACAAACCCTTTGTCTCTGGAATTATCTAGTGAAACTATTCTGAACTGCCTCCTGTTTGTTTTTGTTCCAAGGGTAGAAATGTTAACTACTAAAGAACGTCAGTTTAAGGTAAATGGGGGTAAGTTTAAAGGAGAGGTGAGAGACAAATTTTTAACACAGAAGGTACTAAATGCCTGGAGTGTGCTGCCAGAGAAAGTGGTGGAGACAGATACAATAGCAGTCTTTTACAGACGTCTTGACAGATAAATGAGTAGGCAGAGGATAGATGGATATGGACTACACAGGGGCGAAAGATGTTTCAGTTTAGGAAGGCAACATGTATTGTCGCAGTCCTGGGAAGCCAAAGGGCCTGTTTCTGAGCTGTACTATTCTTTGTTCAAAACAACTGTTGTCTAGTTCCTCCTTCAAACAAGTTAGACAACTTCAACCAGAATGTTTTGAATGAATTTTCCCAGGCGTCCCACAAAAGCGAAGTGATCAAATCGTCCTGAACACAAGCCGGTACCAATACAAAACAATCCTGATTTTATTAGGACACAAGTTACAAAAGCTTTTCCTACAAAACAATACTACATCCAATCCTATTCAGCCCCTTAAGTTTACAGTACTTCTTGAGTCTCTTGTGTATTTGTATAGCCAAGCTCTCTGTCTCTGGATCTGTGGCACTATGAAGCTGCTTTGTGTCTTTCTCTCTCTCTCCAGACAGTCAGCATTTTTCTGCCTTTGGCCATGCTGGAATCCTCAGAAGGTCCAAGAGAGTCCAATAGTGCAGTCAGCAGGTGAACCCTGTTTTTATACCTTTTTAGATGGTTTTCTGGAACTGACTACAGTTCTGGCCAATCAGGGAGGTTTGCTTAAGAGTTTGAAACAGTGTCAATCACTCAGATGACAACGAAGTGTGGACTGGGTGAACACGGCAGGCCAAGCAGCATCTCAGGAGCACAAAAGCTGACATCTCAGGCCTAGACCCTTCATCAGAAAAGGCGGAGGAGTAGAGGATTCGGAAATAAATAGGGAGAGAGGGGGAGGCAGATCGAAGATGGATAGAGGAGAAGATAGGTGGAGAGGAGGCAGACAAGTTAAGGAGGCGAGGATGGAGCCAGTAGAGGTGAGTGCAGGTGGGGAGGTAGGGAGGGGATTGGTCAGTCTGGGGAGGATGGACAGGTCAAGGGGGCGGTACGACTTTAGTAGGTAGGAAATGGGGGTGCAGCTTGAGGTGGGAGGAGGGGATAGGTGAGAGGAAGAACAGGTTAGGGAGGCAGGGTCAAACTGGGATGGTTTTGGAATGCATTGGGGGAGGGGAGATTTTGAAACTTGTGAAATCTACATTGATACCATTGGGCTGCAGGGTTCCCAAGTGGAATATGAATTGTTTCTGCAACCTTCGGGTGGCATTGTTGTGGTACTGCAGGAAGCCCAGGATGGACATAACATCTAAGGAATGGGAGGGGGAGTTGAAATGGTTGGCGACTGGGAGGTGTAGTTGTTTATTGCGAACCGAGTGTAGGTGTTCAGTAAAGTGGTCCCCAAGCCTCTGCTTGGTTTTCTCAATGTAGAGGAGGCAATAAACATAAAATAAATAAAAAGGAGGCAATAAATGGGCTGAGATAATGGGAACTGCAGATGCTGGAGAATTCCAAGATAATAAAATGTGAGGCTGGATGAACACAGCAGGCTAAGCAGCATCTCAGGAGCACAAAAGCTGACGTTTCGGGCCTAGACCCTTCATCAGACTCTGATGAAGGGTCTAGGCCCGAAACGTCAGCTTTTGTGCTCCTGAGATGCTGCTTGGCCTGCTGTGTTCATCCAGCCTCACATTTTATTATCAATAAATGGGCTGTCTTTGTCTGTTAAATAATTGCTCAGTATATGTCTGTTGCCTTTGAATTATGCTGACATCATGAGCACCTGAGTGCTGTGTTTGCACTGTGTCTGGTGTGTGGGTTCTGTGACTTCAGAGTTTTACTTGGCCAATGCACCCAGCATCCCTTGCTGTTTGGCCAAGTTAGCAATCTATCTGTGTTAGTCCCTTCTCAGACAAGAGGATGCAATACTCCAGATGCAATCTCGCTAATGCCTTGCACAGTTGTAGTAGCACTTCACGATTTTTATACTCAATTCCTTTCTCAATAAATGCCAAAATTCCATTTGCCTTCCTTATTACTGGCTGTACCTGCATCTAAGCTTTCCACAATTCATGCACAAGGACACCCAGATTCTTCTGCACTGAAGCACTCTGAAGCTTTTCTCCATTTAGATAATAAGTTGCCTT
Organism: Stegostoma tigrinum; assembly: GCF_030684315.1. Taxonomy (NCBI): domain Eukaryota; kingdom Metazoa; phylum Chordata; class Chondrichthyes; order Orectolobiformes; family Stegostomatidae; genus Stegostoma; species Stegostoma tigrinum. The sequence continues at coordinate 41,537,235 of NC_081376.1, read as the reverse complement.
TCCATTCCTGCAACCAAAATGGATACCCTCACACTTATCACTTAAACTCTTCTGTCAAATCCATCAGTTCATTTGCTTAACATTGTCCATAATTTCATATTTCTTCCTTGCAACTTGCTCCTCCACTTATTTTAGTGTTATCTGAAAATTTGACTACAGTACATTCTATCCCCACACCCAAGTCATGAATATGGATTGTGAATAATTGGGCATGAGAACCGAATCCTATAGCACTCCTCTCATTATATTTTGCCAACAAGAAAATCACCCATTTATCCCAACTCTGCTTTCTGATGGTTAGCCAATCCTCTATGCAAGCTAGTAACACACCCTTAAGTATAAAATGACTTCATTTTACTACATAAAGCACTGACTTCTTGATCCTTTTAGTCACGTCATGTTCTGTACTATCAAAGAATTACGTACTTGACTGAATTATTCAAATGTATTTTCTAAATGCGTTCATCTGAAAACAGGAGCCTAAAGTTTATAGTCTTGGCTATTACAAACCAAAAATGAACATGTACTGGTTACTTGATCCCATAAGGCAATGTTTCACAAGCATTTTTGCACTGAGATCATACCCAGAGGCATAGTAATTATTGAGACCCGTCAGTGAGCCATAGATCTTGAGGAAAGGTGTCAGAGAAAAAGACCAGAGATAATAGGAACTGCAGATGCTGGAGAATCCAAGATAATAAAATGTGAGGCTGGAAGAACACAGCAGGCCAAGCAGCATCTCAGGAGCACAAAAGCTGACGTTTCGGGCCTAGACCCTTCATCAGAGAGGGGGATGGGGTGAGGGTTCTGGAATAAATAGGGAGAGAGGGGGAGGCGGACCGAAGATGGAGAGAAAAGAAGATAGGTGGAGAGAGTATAAGTGGGGAGGTAGGGAGGGGATAGGTCAGTCCAGGGAAGACGGACAGGTCAAGGAGGTGGGATGAGGTTAGTAGGTAGATGGGGGTGCGGCTTGGGGTGGGAGGAAGGGATGGGTGAGAGGAAGAACAGGTTAGGGAGGCAGAGACAAGTTGGACTGGTTTTGGGATGCAGTGGGTGGAGGGGAAGAGCTGGGCTGGTTGTGTGTTGCAGTGGGGGGAGGGGACGAACTTGGCTGGTTTAGGGATGCAGTTGGGGAAGGGGAGATTTTGAAACTGGTGAAGTCCACATTGATACCATTAGGCTGCAGGGTTCCCAGGCGGAATATGAGTTGCTGTTCCTGCAACCTTCGGGTGGCATCATTGTGGCACTGCAGGAGGCCCATGATGGACATGTCATCTAAAGAATGGGAGGGGGAGTGGAAATGGTTTGCAACTGGGAGGTGCAGTTGTTTGTTGCGAACTGAGCGGAGGTGTTCTGCAAAGCGGTCTCCAAGCCTCCGCTTTGTTTCCCCAGTGTAGAGGGAGCCACACCGGGTACAGTGGATGCAGTATACCACATTGGCAGAGACCACTCTCTCCGTGACTCCCTTGTTCGCTCCACACTGCCCTCCAACCCCACCACAATGGAGAGACCACTCTCTCCGTGACTCCCTTGTTCGCTCCACACTGCCCTCCAACCCCACCACACCCGGCATCTTCCCCTGCAACCGCAGGAAATGCTACACTTGCCCCCACACCTCCTCCCTCACCCCTATCTCAGGCCCCAAGATGACATTCCACATTAAGCAGAGGTTCACCCGCACATCTGCCAATGTGGTATACTGCATCCACTGTACCCGGTGTGGCTTCCTCTACATTGGGGAAACCAAGCGGAGGCTTGGAGACCGCTTTGCAGAACACCTCCGCTCAGTTCGCAACAAACAACTGCACCTCCCAGTCGCAAACCATTTCCACTCCCCCTCCCATTCTTTAGATGACATGTCCATCATGGGCCTCCTGCAGTGCCACAATGATGCCACCCGAAGGTTGCAGGAACAGCAACTCATATTCCGCTTGGGAACCCTGCAGCCTAATGGTATCAATGTGGACTTCACCAGTTTCAAAATCTCCCCTTCCCCAACTGCATCCCTAAACCAGCCCAGTTCGTCCCCTCCCCCCACTGCACCTCACAACCAGCCCAGCTCTTCCCCTCCACCCACTGCATCCCAAAACCAGCCCAACCTGTCTTTGCCTCCCTAACCTGTTCTTCCTCTCACCCATCCCTTCCTCCCACCCCAAGCCGCACCCCCATCTACCTACGAACCTCATCCCACCTCCTTGACCTGTCCGTCTTCCCTGGACTGACCTATCCCCTCCCTACCTCCCCACCTATACTCGCTCCACCTATCTTCTTTTCTCTCCATCTTCGGTCTGTCTCCCCCTCTCTCCCTATTTATTCCAGAACACTCACCCCATCCCCCTCTCTGATGAAGGGTCCAGGCCCGAAACGTCAGCTTTTGTGCTCCTGAGATGCTGCTTGGCCTGGTGTGTTCATCCAGCCTCAAATTTTATTATCTTAGAGAAAAAGACCTCCTGGACTCTTGATTGGGGGTGGAAGAACTTGCAATCGCCAGGTTTCAACTCTTGGATCACACTTGGAATTTCCTACCTTAGGCCACATTGGCCCCACCTCTTGTCAAATGCATGATAATCTTTTTACATTAATATACCTTTTTAGACTCACAAGTCCCCTTTTATGTATGCATATATTTAATGGTTTCCTGAACTGGATAAATTTATGACCAACTAATCAGAAGCAGTTTGAAAAATCTGGTTAGTCTGTGTGTCAATAATGTTCCTAAAATGCTGAAAATTGAGTCTAATTTTCCTCTCCTGACAGTGTCCCACACAGTCCTACTACTTGGCTGAGCTTAACAATTTGAACATTGCAGCGAATGTCAATCCTGGTTGAACTTTGAACTTGGCTTTTCAAATGTTCAACTCCGTGTTGTAAATCATTAAAATGTTCCATGATCCCAATTCTTGCACAAAGCTTTTGTCAATAATGCATTTTGTCTTTCCAGTTTCATCATGTGTCTTGGCTTCTCTATTCCATGTGAAGTAAAACGAATGCCTGACTGATTCCATTTAGAATGTTGAAGCTACACATAATGAGTGTTAACATACCGTGTTTGGTTAGTCACAATCGAAGAGCTTTTACGACATTGAAGACACAATTAAGATCATTCTTCGCAAGTAGTAAAACATGTAACCCTAAGAATTTCAAGGACTATGAATCTATCAAACAGGAATACAAACCAGAAGTGCCAGAATACTTCAATTTTGCAAATGATGTCCTTGATAAATGGAGTGGAATTGAAAAGGTATTTTGTTATCTCGTACGATAGATGGAGTTCATTTTTAGATGTAAGAAGTTGTTTCTGTGAAATTTGAAGAAGTTATAGAAAACATTCATAAGAATGTTTTAATTAGCTACATGTGGTACAATTTAGGCATTCTATGTAAAATTATTTATTTTTAATATTGAATTATAACCATTTAGAATTATAGACATCATGGCCACTTTTAAACAATGTAAGCCTTCATTTGTAATGTTGAGAATTAGCAAAAATAACTTTCCTGATTTGACTGATATTTTGAAGCTACACAATTTATTCATATATTCATTCACATTCAATTGAACATTTACAGTGGTATGAAAATAGTAATTTCATTGCTAGCTTTTCACTGCCCAGATTTTGTGTACAAAAACTCGATTGTTGCAACAATTAAAAGTTATAGAGAGCTATCTTTAAAAAGATGCACAGGCTGTAAGCCTATTCATTAAAGTGTAATGTTTTCTGTGAAAAATATTTGAGGTATGGTGTCATACAGTCATAGAGTCATACTATACGGATCAAGACCATTTAGTCCAACCAGTCCATACTGAACACAATCCCAAATTAACTAATTCCAGCTGCCTGCTTCTGGCCTATGTCCCTCCAAACCTTTCCCATTCATGTATTTGTCCAATAGGCACTCTTGCGTTTTTAAGCGCTTGATGGAATTCCCATTGGTATTTACACAGGCTGAAAACAGAGGTTCAAATCCTGCCTTCTGGTGGCTGAGTGAATATGGGCAAGAAGTGAAATGGAGCTTCCAGGACCTCGAAGTTCATTCTAAGAAAGTGGCCAATGTCCTGTCAGATGCTTGTGATCTACAATTAAAGGATCGAGTTCTTGTTGTCCTGCCCAGAGTTCCAGAATGGTGGCTTATAAACATAGCATGCATCAGAACAGGTAAAGGTGTTGTGGTCAACATGGTTCTTGAAATTGGTGTTTAACAAAAATATTTTTCTCCCTTCTTCCTACAAGGGAGTTCTGATGAACTTAAGCAAATTTCTTCTAGTTGATAAATTTGGAAATAATTTTGGTTAATCTATGCAATTTTAGGAGAAACAAATTCTGAGCCCAGTGTGATGGAACTGAATTAATGCCTTAGCAACAGACATTGAACCTGAATGCTTCACTGATTACGTATTTTCCAATATATATATGAAATTCAGCAGCTTCCCACTTATTGGATTTAATTATTTATGCAAGCATGGCATGGTGACTCAGTGGTTGGGGTGGCATGGTGGTTCAGTGCTTAGCACTGCTGCTTCACTGCACCAGGAGCCTTGGTTTGATTCCACCCTCAGGCAACTGTCTGTGTGGAGTTTGCACACTCTTCCCCGTGCCTGCGTGGGTTTCCTCCCACAGCCCAAAGATGTGCAGGTTGGGTGGGTTGACCATGCTAAATTTCCATAGTGTTGAAAGATGTGTAGATTAAGTGGGTTACAGTAGAACAGGTTTGGGTGGGGTGCTCTGAGAGTCAGCATGGACTTGTTGAACTGAAGAGCCTGTTTCCTCACTTTAGGGATTCTGTTCTATGATCCTCCATTGATGGTGACACCACAGCTTTTTTGTTTCAATATAAGTATTTTTGAAATGGAATAGAGATTTAATGATTTAATATCTCGTTAACCAGTGTTACTGCAAGGAGATAGAGAACAAACCAAGTTAGCCTTTCTACCTATTTATTCGCAACACCGTATAATTAAAACGTTCAAAGATTCTCAAAAGTGACCCTAAAAGTTCTTAACCAGGCTTTTTGAACAACCAATCCCATCTCTGTGAATAATGAGTTCTCTATCAAGTTTGAAGCTTAAACAAAAAGTTTTAACAATTTATTAACTATTCAATAACTTTATCAGAGCAAATTTAACAATAAAGTACTCTAATTGATGTCTGTGTTTAAATCCAATAACCTTTGTTTTCAGCCCCATTCACAAAAAGACAGACAAACAAACAGAGATAAGGCATAACTAAAAGAAAATAACAAAACTGGTCAGTTTACTTCAGTGGTTTTCACAATGCTTTGTTCTGCAGGTATATTGAATTGTTTCTTGGTTGATTTTCTGAAGATGCTGATCAGGGCTACTCTTTCAGCCCATTCACAGCAAGCCACTGATACTTATAACTTAGTTTATATTGTCTGAACTTCCAATATCTGAAATCAGGAAATAAGGCAGTGAGCTTTTAAATCTTAGATAATAAAATGTGAGGCTGGATGAACACAGCAGGCCAAGCAGCATCTCAGGAGCACAAAAGCTGATGTTTCGGGCCTAGACCCTTCAATCTTCATGCTGTCAAACAGCCGAACAGCCAAATTCCTTTTCACAGAAAACACAATACAATACTCGGTTCAAAAATCTGGCCTCGCCCTGTCAAAATAACATCTGCCACAAGGTCCCAGTTGCCATGCAGCACCTGTCATCTGTTTGAGCATAATGTTTCTTCCAGAATTGCTAGAACCAATCTTATTAATGGTCACATTAATCATCAATGCTGTCTCCCAATGTCAGAACAACTATAGAACGTTTTGATCAAGAACCAAACTGTAATTAACTTCTAGGGCCAGCATCAAATACAAATAAACTGGTTTGTTTTGTTTTGTTTTAACATAAGCTGCAGCCCATGGTCCAACAGTTCTACTCACTGTTCTCTGTCCACAGCTCCAAACAAAAATTGGTAAAACAAAGGTAATGAAAAATCAGTGGGGATTCTAACACCAGGTTTTGGCAGTAGATCTTTCACCTTTATTGATAGCACAGGAGCTTACAATTCACCAGTGGATTTGGAATGCAGTCCAAGATGAGGGAAGATCTTCCTGTAGAATATAAAGATGACAGCAAAGGATATTGAGTAGTCGCAAACTGCATTAAAGTTAATATTTGTGTTTGAAGATGCTGGAGGTGGATTCTTGGAACTACTCACTACAATTGGTTGCAAATTAAAACCATGTTCTCTCATAGATAGGCTGAACAAAAACTGAAGTTGCTGGAAAAGCTCAGCAGGTCTGGCAGCATCCGTGAAAAAATCACAGTTAACATTTGGGGTCCGATGCCTTCTTCAGAACATTCTGAGAAAGGGTCACTGAACCCAAAATGTTAACTCTGATTAATTTTTTCACAAATGTTACCAGTCCTGCTGAGCTTTCCAGCAACTTCTGGTTTTGTTCCTGATTTACAGCATCCACAGTTCTTTCGGTTTTTATTAAGGATGGTCTGAATGTGCCCAGCCTCTGAATGATGTGGGCAATAGTGAATCAGTTGGGAAGCATTGTGAGTCCAGAAAGATTAAATACAAGTGATGATCTGGTGAAGTGACCAAACAGGTGAGGTGAGAATAACAGCCCTTCACATCTTCTTCCTTGAGTGCTCTCACACTGAGCTTAAACTATCTCAGATTTAAATAACCTTTCAAGGTTCCAACCAAACACATCAGGTCTGGTATTTTTAAACTAATCTCCCTGCACTGGGGAAATCTATTTCTAACCATTCTGAACTATCTCCTTTCATCAAGAGAGACTACTTTACGCATCTAGATTCCATCAGGACTTCTACAAACTGAAACCAAATGGTTTTTCAAGCTTATGGGTGTTGTGCCTAAAAAAATTACAGGTCCTTTTAACGTGAATCACAAAAAGTTAGTTTGCAGATGCAGCGGGTAATTAGGAAAGGAAACGGAATATTGTCCTTCATTTCTTGAGAGATGGAGTTTAAAAACGGGGAGGTTATTCTGCAGCTGCATACAGCTCTGGTGAGGCTACTCCTGAAATACTGTGTTATCACTAGGAAGGAGGTATTGGCACTGGAAGAGGCGGAGTTCACTAGATTGACTCTGGAGTTGAGCAGGTTGATGTATGAATAGAGGTTGAGTAGACTCGGACTATACACATTAGGATTTAAAAGAATGAGGGGAAATCTTATAAAAACATATAAAATTATGAAGGAAATAGACAAGATAAAAGCAGGGAAGTTGCTTCCACTGGTGTGTGAAACCAGAACTAAGTGGGCATAGCCTCAAACTAAAGGGGAGCAGATTTAGGGCTGAGTTGAGGAGGAACTTCTTCACCAAAAGCGTTGTGAGTCCCGAGGAACTCCCTGCACAGTGAAGCAGTTGAGATGACCTTGTTGCATGTTTTTAAAGCAAAGATAGATTTTTGAACAATAAAAGATCAAGGTTACAGTGAACAGGTGCGTAATTGGAGTTGAGTCCATGAAAAGATCAGCCTTAATCTTACTGAATGGTGGAGCAGTCTCAAGAGGCCTGATGGCCTAATCATGTCCTATTTATGAAGCAGCTTAATGTACTTCAATATTTATTATGTCCATCCACACCCAATGCAAACAAAATGCCTTTACTGTCCAGGAAGACTCTCTCTCACTCATATAGAGGCAAAACACTGTGGATGCCAGAAATCTGAAACAAACAGAGAGTGATGGAGAAACTCAGCAGATCTGGCAGCATCTATGGAGAGAGAAAAACAAAGTCAATGTTTCAAGACTAGTATAACTCCTATTTGGAACTGTAAATCACAAGTAAATCACATACCTAATATCACTTTAAATATATATGTATATCGATTTTTCCTTTCTTTTCTTGTGTCTAAGAGACCTATTGTCCTTTTGTTAAATGTACATTGGCAGCCTCTTGGTGAATGTGTTCAGTGACTGATCATCATGGTAACCAAATTGCAAAACCACAACCTCTGCTTAATCCTGTCAGGTTCCACCATGCAATGTGAGTTTCGATCACGGGGGTTCATGGCAAAATTCACATAATATCTTTCCTTCTCCAGGTGGCATGTTCAGTTATTCATGGGTCACTGACCCACGTGATATAATTATAAAACAGGGGACGTGGAATCAAATCTAGCTCAAGCTGGAAAGATACCAAGCCAGACGCTTTGGTTTATGTTTAAACACGTTAGCCATTTATCCAGTTGAACTAACCATTCTCCAGATAACCTTTACCCCTATTATTTTCAGACTTCAGATGCTGATGAAACACACCTACTTTCTACCATATCACAGAACTTCCCTCCTCTCTCCTCCCCTTATTCTCTGCACTTCAGTCTGTAATGTTTTGCCGTTCTTTTAGGGGTGGGGGGCACTGAGCTGAGCCCTTAATTTTTCCACTCCAAGAGGGGGTGCTTGATCTGCCAAATATTTCTTTCATCTTCAGTTTATATGACAGGTTTCTGGCACACTCTGTGTTTTTGCTGCATGTATAATACAAATCAAATGTATTTCTTTGAAACAATTCAAATCTGATTGATAAATTAGTTCCAATTAATTCTAATTAAGTTTTTGCAAATATTTCGGTATTAATCTTTTTGTTTGTGCTCTGTTTAGGTACTATACTGATCCCTGGCACGACCCAGTTAACAGCCAGAGATATTTTACACAGGCTTCAAGCCTCCAAAGCAAAATGCATTGTTACAGATGACAGCCTGGCAGATGCAGTAGAATCAGTGGCGTCCAAGTGCACTTCCCTCAAAGCAAAGATAGTTGTATCAAAAAAACATAAACAGGGATGGATAAACTTCCAGGACCTTTTCCGGTTAGTAGCAATTAGTTTTATATGGAATAATTATAAAACAGAACAACCTCAAACGAAACGCTCATGTATATCCATAGATATTAAAGATATTTCAATATTTCAGTAAGTTAATTCAATCAATTTGGCACAAAACCTTACAAATACTTCTAATTTACTAACTACAGTCATTTTGTAGTAGAGAACTTGAATATTGCTAGTAAAGTCACATTTCGTCAAAGGTTTTTGTCTTGCACTCATCAGAATAATTTGCAAGAATAACTATGAAAGGGGAAAATAACATCTGTATTCTGTAAAAGGAGGATGCTGATTAGTTGGCAAGTGGATTCTTGGGACCTTGCAATGTGAAATATTTTCACATACCGGAGGCTAGATATATTAACAAACAGGGCTATCTCTGTTCTTTAGAGACGGAAAAAAATAATAAACACTGTTGCTGTTTCTACTCAAAACAACTGGTGATTTTCTTGTTCATATCTCAGGCTAATGCCTTGATAAATCAGAGCCAACTAATCTTGTTTAAAATTTAAACAAACTTTGGCAGTCAATTGTCAATCATCAACTAAGTAGTACATTCTTCATGGCAATGAATCTACTAATCCAAGTCCACTGCAAACCAATCGACACGCTCATTCAATTGAAATATTGTTTTCCATTTCGTCAGTATTTCTTGTGAATTATCCTGATGAATGCAAGATGAAAAGCTTCAACAAAATGTGTTTTTGCAGCAATATTAATAATTAGTCAACTAACTATATAAATGAATGAAGAAATTAACTGGGAGATTCTTAGCATATCATAAACTTTAAGCTCCATAACTGTCCTGCTTTACTGAATGTAATAAATTAAGTGCTTTGGGTCAGTTCTTCAAAAGCTTCTGGGACAGCCATCTAGAATGGGAGTAAGATTCTACTCATCTTTATATATCTGTATTACCTGCTGGCAAGTTGGTGCTGTTGTGGTGACATCACTGGACCAGCAATCCAGAACCCCAAGGTAATGTCCTGGAGATGTGTGTTTAAATCCCATCATGGCAAATTATGAAACTTGTATTCAATAAGAATCTGTAATTTGAACAACTCTTGTGGTAGAGTATGTATTGCTTAGCCAGGAAGCCCATGTTCAAGTTCCACCTTCTACAGAGAGGGGTCATGACACTTCAGGGAAAACACAAGTATTGATTGTTGCATTTGGAAGAGGTGGGGGCTAGAGTGCCTTAGTTACTCCTCCAAAGACATTTTGATTTGACCTCTCCCTTTTTCCCTAACTGTCCTCTAGTTTGGCTGCCCCCTGGTGGACAGTGCTTGCTAATGATCAATTCTTCAATTTGTCAAAGTGGTGATTTGGTGATGGTTATACTGAAAACGAAAGATTGTGGTTCCCACTGTGGAATTTAAATTGGTCATTGTCCTCCCTCCCCGTCATCACCTTAGTTCAGTACTTCCCAAACATCTTTCCACACTATCCTATTGGCATGACCCTTGGCTGAGAACTGTGAGAGCTGCCCTCCCCCCCCACTCTAACAATGGACACATCCTTGGTACAACTTAGTCAAAGTCTTTGCTGGGTCCTTACTACCCCTACATTAGGAAGCCTTGTCTTAGTCTAAATCATCACCAGTAATTTTAGTGCTACAATACAAAATTCTTTCCCACATCGAGGTGTCATCTTGCCTTACTTAAGCAAGTTGACTGGTAATTATTTTCCAGCATCTCTAACTTAAATGAATCAAAATGCTGTTATAGCTGTTTCTTTAAAATTTGAGTTCTTGCCTTTATTTGTTTTCTCAAATAAAAAACTTGCAACACAAAAGGCAATGAGGTGTTTATTGATTAATAAGACAAAGTAACAAATTGCTAACTAATTGTAGTGTTTGGGCAAAACAACTCCTATAGGCTTAACTAGCCTTTAATTTCTTTTTTTCAAATGCATGAGAATATAAGTTGCTTTAAAATAATTATGAGTACCCTTTGAAAAAAATTGCAAACAATTGACAAGGGTCTTAATTCTACCTCTTAAGAAATGCATCAGATAACCACAGATGTGCAAAAACCAAGAGCGTGGACCCGATGGCTATTTTCTTTACCAGTGGATCTACAGGACCTCCAAAAATGGTCCTACATACTCAATGCAGTTATGGAATAGGCCATACAATGAATGGAAGGTCAGAGACTAATTCAATTAATCTGGAGTACGTATGAAATATTGGTATCGTTAAATCTGGACCTTATTCTGTTAAGAGCAAAAAATGTTGTAAAGTTTTTTTTGAAACAAGATTAAACCTAAAACATCAATCACAAATGTTGTAAAGACCGAGTTTACTGTTTATTTTTCTTCTTAGATTGTCTTCCTGAACTAAATGCTACCAAAGGTAAAGTCACCACGGTTTTATCAGATCACAAGGTTACTTTCTCATGACACAGCGATGGTGATGGTTTATCTTGAGGGTCACCACACCTCAAACGATGGAAGAGGTTGAGAAGGAGAATCGTTCATGGTAACCTCAGCCAGTCCAGGAATTGAACCCATCACAACCCAGCTGGACAGCCAGCTGAGCTATAACCAATCCCCCAGTGCTACTGCACGCAGGATATTGTTGTCATAATGTTCTCAGAGACTACAGTCTTTGCAGTGTCTAGTGCCTTTAGATGCTTCCTGATTTCCTGAGGAGTGAATTGAATTGGCCAAAATGGTATATGTGATTCTTAGGGACCTCAGGAGGAAGCCAAAGTGGATCATCCATTTGGCACTTCTGCCTGAAAATGGCTGCGAATATTTTCAGCTTGTCACATGCATCGATATGATGGATTTCCCCTTCATTGAGAGTGGGGATATTTATGGACCTACCTCAACCTGATAGTTATGCAACTGTCCATCACCTTTTGTGACTGGATGTGGCAGGTTGCAGAGCTTTGATCTGACCTCTTGGTTGTGGGATCATTGAGCTCTGTCTATTGCAACCCGCTTGCACTGTTTGGCATGCAGGTGATTCTGTATTGTAGCCTAACCAGGCAGGCATACCATATCATTGATATACGTTACAGAGTTGTTTCAAAGTAGAGGGAGGCCATTTGGTCTATTGGTCTACACCTCTTCTTGGACTACATCTGTTGCTGCTCCTCGTCTGGCCTCCTGCTTACTTCATTAAGTCCATTGGCTTGATGCTAATGGTAGAATGAGGGATATGCTGGACTGGGAAGTTGCAGATTTTGTTTGAATGCAGGTTTGTGGGAGCTGATACCCCATAGAACATCATGAGAGCCCAGTCAGAGCTGTTCCAAATCCATCCTATTTAGCACAATGATAAGGCCGCACAATGTGATGGATGGTATCCTCAAGGCAAAAATGGGACTTTGGCTTCACAAGAACTGTGCAGTGCTTACTCTAATCTATACTGCCATGGGCAGGTGTGTCTGTGATAGGAAAATTTGCATTAATAGTCTCCAATACTAGACACTGTCCAATAGATTATTCGTTTTGTTGGTTTCGTCCATCACATGCCACATACCCAGTCTGAACAATGTGTCCTTCAGGACTTATCCAGGATATTCAGGAATGAAATGACTAAGCTACTCGATGAATGACATTGAACTCTCATCCCACTCTGTGTCATTCCTGCCCTAAAGTGTTACCTCCAATTGGTATTCAACATGGAAGAGTGTTGATTCATCATCAGAGGGAGTGGTGTACGTGGTAATCAGTGGGACGTTTCCTCATTCGGGTTTTGGCCTGATGCCACAAACCTCACACAATCCAGAGCCATTGTCTCAAAGCAAAGACCACCTCACTTCATAGCACTGTGCTGTCATCTCTGCTGGGTCTGATCTGGCAATAAGGCAGGTCATACTCAGGGATAGTAATGATGGTACCTGGGACATTATCTAAGATATTATTCTGTGAGAATGACAAAGTCAGGCTTTTGCAAAAGCTAGTTTGTGGGGCAGTTATCCTGCATTTTGACACAAGTCTCCAGAGGTTATTGAGGAGGGCTTCACAAGGTAGGGCATGCTCTGGAGCTAGTTGATTGTGGAATCCATCAGTCAAGGCAGTGTCCATCAAACATGACCTGTCCTCACTTAGCAACCACTTCTGACTGTTTTGGTAGGAGTCCAGGAAGCTAAAATGGAGATAAAGGATTGCACTATTCTTCATTGTTTTTCATTGACTCCTTCTATGATTCCTCCTTTCTCCCATTCATGCACTTGGAGCAAGCAGCCTTACCACTGGTCAACACTTAATTTATTTTGATCTTATCTGTATACAGTAGTTCAGTGTTATGCTCACTACAAGCATCCTCACTATGCTATTTGGGCACTTTGCTTCAGGTATTTCAATTAACAGGAATTTTACTATGAAAAGGGTTCCATTTTGTCTGGATCCAAAGGGAACTTCAGCATTAGCTAGTCTTCCAAAAGTACTTTTTGTTATAATGCAGTGGGACAGAAAGTTGATTATGATAATGCCTTCTCCAGGTACTGGTTGGATCTCACTCCCTCTGATGTGATATGGAATACCTCAGACACTGGCTGGGCTAAGAATGCATGGAACAGCTTCTTCGCACCTTGGATTCAAGGAGCCTGTGCTTTTGTCCATCAGATGCCACGGTTTGAACCCAAAATCATATTGGAAGTAAGTGAACAGTCTTTTTCAGTAACTTGTGATCATAAGTATATTGTTGACTCTGATTTTATAAATACACTCGGTGTGCAGTAAACCACTTCCACAATGCCCCTTTTATTCACTTCCATGGTATGATATTCCTAATAAAAGCATCACACATCATACAAACTCTTGCTTCTGCCAAAAAATGTTTTAAGTGAGTTATTCCATTTGACTAATCACAAACTGTAACTGCTAGCAAAAAACATGCTTTGAAAGAAAAACGCCTCTGTGAAAATTTGGGTTATTGTTGCTAATACTGAATTTTTAATCAATTAATGAGTGGCTGAGGATTGAAATATGTTCGTTGACTTTGATTATTCTGCTTTAGGTTATAAATATGTGTCTTCATGAGTTTCCATAATTTCTGCCAGCATCACTCATCTCTAAGGAAACAGTCTACGAAGGGTTAATTTATTTACAAATAATTTTTATTTTAATGTGCATAAAACTGGTGGTTACAGATCAGCTACAAGGTTGGATAACTGGAGGTCCGTCCACAATAATTACAGGTTTTCTTTCTGCACTTAAAGAGAAAATGACCCTTAAATGCTCTGATTGCAGAGCGCTTGATGGGTCACATTTCATATGTATGCCAGAAGTATTTTCACAATGCTCAGGCTCACAATCTCTTTGTGCTTGAAGTAGAATTGCCAGAGCTCTTTTGTTCCCAAAGCCTCCTGCAAGAAGTTTGGTTTCTACCCTTATGACAAGCATTATTCTTCCTCTCAAACATTCTGTACTGCAAGCTGTTTTTCATCAAAGCTCACATTCCCCTATGTTACTGGATATATCTCTCCCAGTAGCGGTCTCACTTTTCCACAGGAAATACAAGAAAAATCATACCCTTTTGTTTCACCACATGACAAAACAATTATTTTTTCTTTGTTTGCAACTTTCTTACCTCCATTATCATCAATAATACTGTTGTTACTGTTCTTGGGATTTCTCTTATTTTTCCAAAATTGAACTTGGTGAACAGGCTGTTAACATTTGTGTATCGAGGTCTTATGATTTCCACACAGTCCTAACAGGAATTAGAACAGTAAGTCTAGCAATGGCATTAATAAGTATATACATTGATTTACAATGCACAGCACCAGCGACCTCGGTCCACCCTCGATTCCAGCCTGGATGACTGTCTGCGCAAAGTTTGCATATTCTCCCTGTGTCTGCATGGGTTTCCTCCAGGTGCTCTGGTTTTCTCCCACAGTCCAAAGATATGCAGGTTAGGTGGATTGGTCATGCTAAGTTGTCCACAGCGTCCAGTAATGCGCAGGCTGAGTGAGTTACCCGTGGCAAAAGTGGGGTCACAGGGATAAGGTAGGGGGATGGGTCTGAGTGAAAAAAATCCTGAGGGTCAGTGTATACTTGATGGGCTGAATGGACTACTTCCCCATTGTAGGGCTTCTATGATTCTAGATATTTCTGAAAGAGGTGTTACATTGCCAACTTTATGTTTTTGTTTCTATTACATATTTTACCTCATTACCCTTTCAGGACTTTGTGTCAAGCTATTTGTTTTTGGGATTACATTTTAACCTGACTGAGTGTCACATACCCTGATTCCCATGTCCCACAGTTCTGCACTTCTTTCTGTTTTTGATGTGACTGTGAGGAAAGGTGGGAACCAGGTCTTGCCAAATCAAAAATAGCCTTTTTGGTACAGTGACAGGGAGGTTGTACTGAATTTTATTTATTTTTTTTAAATGGGAAGGTTTATTTTTCACTATGTATTGTTTGTGAAGTCCAGAACATTCCTGATGTTGTTTGAAGATTGCTACTTATTATTGCATTTGGCTTTGAGAAGATAATTGATTGTTAAATGATCCTTTCCTAGGTTTTATCCAAGTACCCAATAACAACTTTCTGTTGTCCACCCACTGCATATCGTATGCTTGTACAGAATGATCTTACCAGGTACATTATTAAATTTCTAATTATTCTTTGTTTTGCATCTGTTTGGCTGTGCATTTCTAACAACCATGCAAAAAAAAACACACTATTGTCTGCATTCATACACAAGACTCCTTAGAACCATTCACAGCTCCCTCCTGATCCAGCACAATATCTCTTTCTTTTCATTAACTCCCACATTGTCGTTGATAATTTTAGTTTCTTCAGATTTGTTCTCTCCAAATTACTATCTCCCATTAAGACCTTTATTGCAGTTTATTTAAAGGCTTGAATTATGTAGTTATTGCTAGCACATTTTTTAATTCTTCAATTCAACAAAAGAAATTGATCCAAAACTTAGAAAGCAAGAACAGTTTCATACTGTAATAGGTACACATACCAGCCCAGCATATCAAAAATAATGTAAGATCACTGATCTTGTTTGATTATCTTTTGTAATCTGAATTACTCTGTTCTGAATTGATACTCCAGATATCTTACTTTATTCACTTTCAATTTGAATGTTCCTATTTTTAAGAAATAAGAACTGTCCGGATCTGAAGTTTGAACTTCCAATAGACAGTTATTTGTATCCAGAAGCCTCAGAAATTTCTGAATTAGATTTGGAGACTGCAGAGTGTTCTAATGATATACCTGAATAGTTTGCAGAAATGTTAGATAGAAAAATTACAATCCTGATTCCTGTGTAACAATACAACTGAATCCTTTGACTCTCCAATGATACCACTGCAGCAAGAAACCTGCCCACCAATCTCCAAGCTCTTAACAACCACACCCCAGTTACCTTCGCAGAACCCCACAAAATGCCAGATCCAAATGGCCCTGTCCCCTGGAAAAACCCATCACCTAAACTGACCAGACTGCCCACTACTGGACTAGAAACTTTTATCTTCCAATTCCCACCCTAACGAATCCACCTCAACTTGATTTA
Source organism: Stegostoma tigrinum (assembly GCF_030684315.1). Lineage (NCBI taxonomy): Eukaryota > Metazoa > Chordata > Chondrichthyes > Orectolobiformes > Stegostomatidae > Stegostoma > Stegostoma tigrinum. The sequence goes on along the minus strand of NC_081376.1, from coordinate 41,520,925 downwards.
CCACCGTTACCGGATTACCACCTCCCAGTCTTACCTCTAATCCTGGAACCACCATCTAGCACCCTACCCTTCTACCTAAATGCCACCATTACCCCTTACCTCTCAGCCACCTGTAATCGCCTACTCACCTTATGTACTTACGCTACACACTTGGGTTCCTCTGTAGCTTCTCTAGGAGACTGTGGGATATTTAAACTCTCTAACGACTGGAATACTGCACTGCAAGCTGTAAAAAGAAGGTGAGTCTTCTATGGTGCTGCTCACTGCAAAATTTTTTGTGCTTCATGCACTGTGGGATCTTCCATGAGGCAAAAGGGGAGGTGATGGCCTCGTGGTATTATCACTGGACTGTTAATCTTGAGACCCATCTAATGTTCTGGGGATCTGGGTTTGAATCCGACCACAGCAGCTGGTGGAATTCAGCAAGTATCTGGAATCAAGAAGCTAATGATGATCATGAACCCATTACCAGTTGTCGGAAAACCCATCTAGTTCACTGCCATCCTTACCTGGCCTGGCCTATGTGTGACTCCAGACCCACAGCAATGCAGTTGACTCATAATTGCCATTCTGGGCATGGGCAATCAATGCTGGCCTAGCCAGTGATGTCCTCATCCTGTGAATGAATAATGGGGAATAAAAAATGGGGTCAGAAGACAGGCCCAAGGCATGAAAGTTTTTGTCTCAAGTCAACAATTTTCCAAAATATAAATGTAGCTTAATTTACAATGACCTAAATATATTCTAATATTCCAAAAAAAGCAATATTTTAAATTTGGGTTTCAATGCACGGTATATTGAGAATTTGTCTAAACATACAAAAAGGTCAGTGCTAAACAGTTGTGGTTTCACTTTCTAATTTTTTAAAAATTTAGTTACAGATTCAGAAGCCTCCAGCACTGTGTAACTGGTGGTGAGCCCAGCAGCCCTGAGGTAATGGCCAAATGGAAAGAAGAGACAGGCTTAGACATCTATGAAGGATATGGCCAGAGTGAAACCGTACGTACGTTAAGCCTGAGTAAGAGGTTTTGATCCTTAAATGAAGTAAGAAAGAAATCAACCAAACAGCTTTTTGCAATGAAGGAATGTACCCCATAATATAGAAAAGTGGTTTCTTGAAACAAAATACTGCATTATCCAGAGTGCAAAAGAAGGTGTAGAGCTGGGTGAACACAGCAGGCCAAGCAGCATCATAGGAGCAGGAAAGCTGCTTGGCCTGCTGTGTTCATCCAGCTCTACACCTTGTTATCTCAGATTCCCCGGCAACTGCAGTTCCTATTATCCAGAGTGCAAAGCTTCTTTTCTCCATTCCCAACCATTTCCTCAATCCCTCCACATCTGTTCACTGCACTCTCATTTCCACTGAGTGTGAGAAACTTATGAACCTCTTTGATATTGGAATTGAAAGCAACACTCTGATGTGAACATGCTTGTAGCATTTTTGTCTCTGTTCCACAATGTTCTGGCTTCAAACAACAGCCCAGGTTCTGAGCACAAATAAAAAATCAAAGCTGCCACTCTGGTGCTGTACTGTCAGAGATACCAGATTTTAGGCGAAATGTGAAACTGGCTGGCTAAGCCAATTTTTTAAAATTCCCAGCATTATTTCAACTTGCACCCAGCAAACCTTAGCCAAGGCCACCCCAACAGCTCTGAAGAGGAAGACTATAAACCCTCACATGAAACACTAACGAAGCCTTCACTGGTGGCCTCCGCCAGCCGATAGATTTTCCGCTTAGATTTGGACACATTCTAGTGAGCACATCACTGATACCTCTCCACAGTCAGTAGGGGAAGCAATGCCTGAGGTCGCTGACACCAGAAGGACTGCTGGAGACCAGGCACTTGCTCAGACCCATGCAGAACATATGTGTGTCCTGTATTCAGCCTTAAATTAAGATGGTCAACCTACAGAGAGAGACAGCTGGGCCACAGACACCAATAGGCTGAAATGAGAATGGAGGAGTTTCATTCCCATGGTAGCTCCAGCATAAACCTACTTGGCTATCACCATGGAAATAGTGATTGTTGCCTTGGAGACCTAGGTGCTTCAGAATATTTGGCGCTGCTCGATATGTGCACAGGCCTGCACTCCATTATACCAACCATGGGCACTTAGCATCAATGGCAAGGTGAAAGGAGTACAATGGACCATGGCCTCAGAGAGGAAATAGAGTGGAGCCCAGTAGGCATGCAAAGGGAGAAACTGTCTCCTCCCAACGCTCTCCCAGACACTCTTTCAGTATACTCACCCTTCAATCTGCCACCTGCCTGTCACCCTAATCTCTGCAGTGGTAGGACGGTGAGCCCACATATGGGCAAGAGACTTCCAATAGGCATGGATGTCTGGCCACTGCTACCTCAATGGGCCAAATGCCTCATCCATATTTATCCTAGTGTTTCCTCAACTAAAGTAGACCATTACGGGTGGTGGGAGAGAGTGATATCAGAAGGCTGCTTGAGTTTGTAATAGAAGCAACTGTGTTTTCCAAATCTCTTTGTGTTCAAGTTTGAACCTGTAGAAAGTCAGTTCTCAGGGATTCAGGTATGGATGCCCTCTGCTGGCTAAAAACAAAACCAGCCAATTTGTTCTGAAGACAAACAATGCTGGAGACTGTGGGCCAGACGGTATCCATGGAGAGAGAGAGCAAGCAAATGTTTCGAATCTAGACTACTCGCCATCAGAGCTGAAGTGAAGTGTGGAGGAGACAGCATTTATGCTATAATTTGGGGGGGGGGAGGTGGTTGGCGTGGGGATGGTGGGTGTAGGTTGCTGGTGGAGAAAAGATGTTGACAGTTCAGATTAAGTAATGAGAATGTGAGAATGGCAGAACAATGGTGTGTCTAACTGCCAGACTTTTAAGGGCGGAGGGTCTCACTGGGTTGGGGGGAGGGGACAGAGGACATGATTACAGAATGTAACAAGCTAAATGAAAGGGAAGGAATGGTGCACAATTTGAAAGTATTGAACTCAATATTAAATCCAGAAGGCTGTAAAATGCCTGGTCTGAAGATGAGATGTTGTTCCTCCAGTTTACGCTGTGATTCACTGGAGCACTGCAGCATGCTGAGGAGAGACGCGTGGGCGTGCGAGCAGGATGCTGTGTTAAAATAACTGGCTACAGGAAGATGGAGGTCATTCCTGTGCACAGACCAGAGGTGTTCTGCAAAGCAGTCACTCAGTCTGCATTTGGTTTCTCCAGTGTAGAGCAGGCCATATTGGCAGTGAATGCAATACACAATGTTGGAGGAGGTACTTCACCTGGAGAGACTGTTCAGGCCCTTGGATGGGGAGCAGGGAAGAGGTGAAGGTATAGATGTTGCACCTTCTGCAGTTACGTGGGAAGATGCCATGGGGAGGGGGCATTTTGTTGGTGGTTGTGGAATGGACTAGGGTGTCCCAGAGGGAACAATCCCTGTGAAATGCAGACAGGGGAGTGAGGGGAAGACATGTTTGGTGCTGGCATTCAGCTGGAGTTGTCTGAAATAGCAGAGAATGATCCTTTGAATGCAGAGGCTGGTGGGATGTTAAGTGAGGATCAGGGGGACCTGATCACACTGTTGTGAGTGATGGGAATGCGCGAGGGCTGAAGCACGGGTGGTAGGTTGGATGCGGTTGAGGGCCCTGTCAACCACAGTGAGTGGGAAACCACAGTCATAGAAGAAGCAAGCCATGTCAGCAGCGCTGTTTCGGAAGGTGACATCATTCAAACAGATACAACATAGGCGAACAAACAGGGAGAACGGGATGGAGTCCTTGCAGGACATGGGGTGTGAAGAGCTGTAGTGAAGGTAGCTATGGGAGTCAGTGGCTTTGTAGTGGATGGTAGTGGACAGTTGATTCCCCAAAATGTAGCCAGTGAAGTCAAGGAAAAGAAGGGAAGTGTCAGAAATGGATGATGTGAAAGTTATTGAGGGGTGGAAATGTGAAATGAACGAAGTTTTCAAGGTCCTGGTGGGAGCATGAAGTGGCACCAAAGCAGTCATCAATGTACCGAGAAAAGAGTCATGGGAAGGGGCCAGTGTAAGACTGGAACAAGGATTGTTCCAAATACCCCATAAAGAGGCAGGCATAACTAGGACCCCCACTCCTTTGACTTGGCAGAAGTGAAATGAATTAAAGGAGAAATTGTTGAGTAGGGAACAAGTTCAGCCTGGTGGAGGAGAGTGGTTGTGGATGGGGATTGTTCAGGCCTCTGGTTGAGGAAATAGCCGATACCTGTCAGTCCATCCTGGTGGGGAATGGATGTATAGATGAACTGGATATCCATGGTGAACAGGAGGCAGTTAGGGCCAGGGAACTGGAAATTGTCAATATGGTAGACTGCATCAGAGGAATAGACCATAGATTATTACAAAGCCCCTAGATTAACATTGGAAGAAGAATTAGCGTCAATAGTCTTCCTGCTGACCACAGATGATTGGTACCAAGGCCTTCCCATCACATTATAATACTCTTCACCTCCTGAAAATGGCTCTTCAACACAGATAAACGCCCTTAACAGGAGCCAGCTAAAATTAATTAAATAGGAGTAATGATAACCAAAAAAACTGTCCTGGACATCCCTCGTAAATATGATGGTCAAGAAGGCATAGCAATGCCTCTTCTTCCTTAGGCAGCTCAGCAAATTTGCCATGTCCATAAGGTCCCTCACCAACTTCTACAGATGGAACACTGAAAGCACACTGTCTGGATGCATAACAGCCTGGTACTGCATCTGCTCTGCCCAGGGCCATAAGAAACTACAGAAGGTGGTGTAAACAGCTCAGACCATCACAGAAGACAACATTCCATCCATAGACTCTATTTACATGGCTCATTGCCACAGAAAGGTGGCCAACATCATCAAAAACCCAGCACAGCCCAGTAATGCTCTTCCACGACCTCTTCCTTCAGGCAGAAGATACAGAAGCTTGAATGCACTCACCAGCAGGTTCAAGAATAGCTTCTTCCCTGCTACTATTAGACAGATGAATGGTTGTGACGGGGCAGGTGTTGCGCCTTCTGCAGTTGCTTGGGAAGGTGCCATGGTGCGGAGGTATTTTTATTGGTGGTTGCGGAACGGACTAGGGCGTCCCAGTGGAACATCAAATAATGCTGATCTTGCTAGTGTTGAACTTGCCTTGCACTTGCCTGTGCAATGTAACCTGTTTGCCTCTGTCCAAGCTTTTATTTCACTCTATAATCTGTATGTCCTTGTTGACTATAATCTGCCTGTACCACTCGTAAACAAAGCCTTTCACTGTACTTAGGTACATGTGACAATAAATTAAATTAAATTAAATCAAATCAAATTGACAGGTATAGATAAGGTGTCTTTTCCCTATTGTGGGGAATTTCAAATCTTGGAGGGCATATTTTTAAGGTGAGAGGAGAAAAATTTTTTAAAAACATGTGGGGCAATTTTTTTTTTACACAGAGATTGGTTCATGTGTGGAATGAACTTCCAGAGGACTTGGTGGATGTGGGTACAGTTACAGTGTTTAAGAGACACTTAGATAAGTACAAAAATAAGAAACGTTTGGAGGGGTATGGGCCAAATGCAGGCTGGTGAGACTAGTTTAGTTTGGGATTATTGTCAGCATGGACTGTTGGACCGAAGAATCTGTTTCCAAGTTGTATGGCAAAATGACTCTGTTAAGCCTGAACCCAGGAAATTGGCCAATCAGAACTCCCAATTTTTAATATTTTGCTGCATGCTTACTCTGAAGAAAATTGTACTTTTGCTATTTAAGGTCACATGGAACTATATTTGTGACAAGAGTCGAACATTTATTTCTCAGCCATGACTGATGTACAACTTTTTATATGGCAGCCGTTTCAATGTTTCTGCAAGAGAGAAATTAGGAACTGCAGATGCTGGAGATCCGAGATAACAGAGTAGAGAGCTGGATGAACACAGCAGGCCAAGCAGCATCTTAGGAGCACAAAAGCTGACATTTCGGGCCTAGACCCTTCATCAGATGCCCGAAATGTCAGCTTTTCTGCTACTAAGATGCTGCTTGACCTGCTGTGTTCATCCAGCTCTACACTTTGTTATCTCAGTGTTCCTGCAATACGCTTTTGACATGCACACCACTACTTCACACTGCATTGTTCAGAATTCTTTCACCCACATTATACTCCTGAAATTAGCTGGTTTCCTGTCATAACTCAATTTACAGCAATGTTTGGAAATGTGTTAACAGTTTTTTAAACCATACCCTAAGTCCATTTAATTCAATGTTGGTTCGCTCAGCCCTCTCACATTTATGATAATAATAGTTAGTTCGTTAAGATTATGTGGTAGTGAAATCTTAAACAGAACTCAGAATGTATTTCGGAGACAGTAAGAACTGCTGATGCTGGAGCCAAAGATAACACAGTGAGGATAACACAGCTGGAGGAACACAGCAGGCCAGGCAGCATCGGAGAAGCAGGAAAGCTGACATTTCAGGTCGGGGCGAATGTAATTATTGGTGATGAAAGTGATATATTTGAAAGTGATTAACAACTGTGCTGTAAATGTGACACAAATATTATTGTAAACTTAAAAATAATGACACAACTTGTCATTGCTGATGCTGGGTGATGGAATGTTACAGTTGTTCAATGATATCACCACATCCTTCTGTTTATTACAAGGGAATTTGAAAGGTGTGTACGTAATGCCAACATCTTTGCTCTTTACTTCAAATTTGTATTTGCATAATTCAAATGAACCACTATATTATTGCAATATACTAATAAAATTATGGCATTTTAACTTAATTATTTATTTTTGAAATTATTTCAAAATATTTGGGCAGCACGACGGCTCAGTGGTTAGCACTACTGCCGCACAGTGCCAGGGATCCGGGTTCAATTCCATCCTTGGGTGACTGTCTGTGTGGAGTTTGCACATTCTCCCAATGACTGTGTAGGTTTCCTCCGGGTGCTCCAGTTTCCTCCCACAATCCAAAGATGTGCAGGCTAGGTGGATTGGCCATGTTAAATTGCCCATAGTGTTCAGGGAGATGTAGATTAGGTGGGTTACAGGGGGATGGGTCTAGGTGGGACATTCTGAGGTTTGGTGTGGATTTGTTGGGCCGAAGGGCCTGTTTCCACACTGCAGGGATTCATTCTATTTCAAAATGACAGGATTGATAGAAGCATACTTTAACAGGAAGATCGAGAAATATTAGGCTGCAAAACTTTTTGAGGTGAGATGGAATTCATAATCTCCTCACCCTTTTCTGCACTTTGTGGGTAAACAATAGTTGCCTGGCTGTCAGATCAAAGTTCTATGTTATCAGCATTGGTCGTGTTGGAATTACTAGAAGAATGCAGATATAGCAGATTTCAGGAGCCTTGCAGCATGATTTGCAAATTGTAAACTGTAGAACAACATGCTACAATGTAGTACACTACGTAACAAAACTGGTATGAATTATTTTTCTATTCGCTCATGGGCATCTCTGGCTAGGCCAGCACTTATTGCACTTTACATACTTTGTTTCCAAAGGATGAAACACAAGCCAACTCCTTTCCTTCTTCTGTGAATGAAGTTACATTGAGTGTAGAATCTGTGCGTTTTATATATATATGAAGATAATCTTTATAAACGTTATTTATTTATTCACTTGTGGGTATGGGTGTCGTTAACTGAGCTAACCTTTATTGGCTGACCCAGTTGCCCTTGAGAAGGTGCTAGTGAGCTGCCTACTTCAACCACTGCAGTCTGTGTGCTGTGGGTTGACCCACAATACCATTAGGGAGCGAGTTTCAGGATTTTGACCCCACAACAGTGAAGGAACAGCGATAAATTTCCAAATCAAGATCTTGAGTGACTTGGAGGGGAACTGACAGATGGTGATGTTCCCATATGTCTGCCCGCTAGGTTGTAGTGGTTGTGTTCGGAAGGTGCTGTTTAAGGATCTTGGGTGAATATCTGCAGTGCATCTTGCAGATGGTACACACCACTGCCACTGAGTATTTGTGGATGTGGTGCCAGTCAAGCTGGTTGTTTTGTCCTGAATGGTGTCAAGCTTCTTGAGTGTTGTTGGAGCTGCACCCATCAGGCGGGTGGCAAGTATTCCATCGTACTCCTGACTGGTGACTTATAGATAGTGAAAAGGTTTTGCATCATCAGGAGGTGTGTTACTCACGGCAGTATTCCGAGCTTTCGAACTGGTCTTGTAGCTAAGTATTTGTATGTCAAGTACAGTTCAGTTTTTGATCAATGGTAATCCTCCAGATGTTGATAGTGAGGGATCCAGTAATGGTCATGCCCTTGACTGTCAAAGGGCAATGATTAGATTATCTCTTCTTGAAGATGGTCTTTGCTTAGCACTTGTATGGTGCTGATGTTGCTTCCTACAGAAAGTAATGGAGACCAAGTCGCAATTTCTTTTTCTGTGAATGAAATTAGTGCCTTTGGAGTATGGAATATATATATCATGTATAATGAAAATAATCTTCATCAAAGTATTCTTTGTTAATGCTTGGAAATGGGCCACTTCTGCATATTTTGTGTATGTATGTTCCCAAGACAAGAGATTTTTTTTTCTGTTTTCTTTCATGCTAGCATTTGCTATGATTTGTGTAAGGCTAACAGTTTAGCATCAGTTCATGGGCATTGTATTCTGTGGATGTGAGCAGAAACATTTACAGCACAGAGTCATGTGCTCCAACTGGTGCAGTTACAGATCTGTTACCGTTTATCCAGTTTTATAGGATCTATAGCCACTACTCCCCCACTGACAACTACAGTTATGTCCTTTTGCAGTGCTTAGCTATAATAAACCTGGAACATATTTTATTCTTGTTTGCATTTTGTGTTGCTTTGAACTATTAAATGCAGCTTATAACAGCTTTTACTTTGCTATCATATAGGTCTTGCTCTGTGCAACACTCAAAGGCATGAAAATTAAACCTGGTTCAATGGGAAAGCCAGTTCCATCAATTAACGTGCAAGTAAGTTCTATTGATTTGTTGCTTTTCAATAGCCATTAAAGATTCAAATTCTGAACCGCAGTGTTTCTTTTTCAATCTTCTTTGCATCAATTGCTCATTGTATTTCTGAAATTAGAGCAAGAAATGACAGCACATCACTCCAAAAAAGCAATTCTTATCCGTAATTAAAGTTTGTGCATTCGAGGTCCTCATGTAGCCTTTGGTTCTTTTTCCAATCATCTTAATTCTGTATACTGTAGTCACTGACCTTTCTACAATTAAAGTTACCTTTTGGAAAAGCCATGGATCTTCCAATCTCTAAAAAGGCTTTCATTAATACAGTATTTGTAGAAATGCCCAGAATGTCCCAACATGTACAACAACTGACAAATTACATTTTTGTGGTAATTCACTGTGGTTCCTCACTCTCCTGTAACAAAACAGATAAAATATGGACAGTAATGTGCCTTAAACACAACAGGAGAGTGACCAATCCTTATATTTTGTTGGACTTTGGAGATGTAAACTGCAGCATCTCCTCTGTACTTTTCCAAATACTGCAGCACACCTCAGTACTTAAATTCACTACTTTCTAATTCCAAGGTGAGACTACTACCAATGAGCCAAGCTGGCAAGAATAAACTATGTTTTAAATGTTGTGAGAAAGTCTGTACAGTTGGTTTCACTAATGTCTGCCTGGTGGAAATGCTATAGATAGAAGCATAGAAGCATGGTCAATGCGGACAAAGCACATCCCAAATATTTTCCCATCAGAATGTACTTCCAATGTATTATGAGAGAACCTTTCACCGTAGACATAGCCTTGTGTAACATGGAAATGTCAGTTCATTCATGCCTTTGGCACTGCACCTTCAGTTTAACTTGAAATCAAAGGATTCCAACATGGTGCCAAACCTTCCAGGAGAACTAGGCAGGATATAGTATTATGGCAAGAGACCACAGTTTATATGTGCTGCAAGTTTCTAATGTATTAGAATTTGGGAATGTGGTTTCTAAAGTACAGGTAAATGGGACTTTGGTTTTATGTCTGTGAAGGAGACTTGTTTCTTTTACAACTTCAGAAAGTTGTTTTTTCTGAACAGGCAGTTCCGAACAGTCTTTCCAAAAAAACATGAGACTTAAGTTAAATAGCTGAGCTACCTGTAAAATTATTTGCTGAAGCATTTCAAAAGCTAAACTTCTTTGATAGTGAAAATAACAGATGGCCAAGGCCCACAATCAGGTTTCAGTTGAGAAGATAAGGTTCATACCAGCAGCAGAGCAGTTTAGTTTGTGGCAGACTTCAGAGCTAGAAAGAAGTCTTAAACTATGTTAGCAGTTCAAGTAGACTGGGCATTACAGTTAGGAAAACTCAAAGAGGTGATCAATGTCTGTTCATTTTGGGTGGAGACAGCAATGAAAAGAATCACATTTGGTAAATGTGCAGGAAGTCCAACAGGAGACATTTGCAACCTTGTCAGTTGGTTAAGAAATCAAAATCTGAGATGAATGTCTGTAAAGAATGGTATTGAGTTTTTTTTTAATTAATTCATAGGATGTGATCACAGCTGGCTAGGTCAGCATATACTGTCCGTCCCTAACTGCCCAGAGGGCAGTTTAAGAGTCAACCACATTGCTGTGAGTCTTGGAGTCACATGTAGGCCAGACCTAGTAAGGACAACAGTTTCCTTCCCGAAAGGATATTTGTAAACCAGACGGGTTTTTTCTCCAAACAATCAACAATAAATTCACAGATGTCATTAGATTCATAATTCCAATTTTCTTTTTGAAATGTGAATTCAAATTCCCTCACCTGTCATGGCAGGATTCACACCTGGGACCTCAGGACATTACCTATGTCTCTAGATTAATGTTCCAGTGATAACACCAATAGGCTATTGCCTTCTCTATGTTGAATAGTTGAAAATAGTTCAACTGTTCTTTGTGATCTTTAAGATAAGATGTTCTTCAAATTGTCATGTATATAGCTATGCTTTTGTTTTCTTTTGTGTAAGAAGGTAATTTTCTTTTTTTGAAGTGCATTTGATGGCTTATATGAATATGTTCGGTGACTGACCATCAGAGTCACAAAATTACAAAAAATAAAACTTACGGTCTATCAAGTTGTGTTTCACTCTGGAAACTGACTTGTTCAGTATTTCATCATCTAGATCATAACATTTCTTTTTGTAAACATTCCTTCAGAACGTGGAACAACTTCGACAATGCATGTGGTAAGTGGTATAGTTTACAGTAAATCTGAGCACAAAAACATTCCAAGCAGTCAACCTAATTTTTTTTTATGAATTGGTTATCTCTGCTGCCATTTGCACATTTTTTTAATTGTTATCCTTGTTTCAGATTATTGATGAAAATCACAATGTGGTTCCGCCTGGAGTGGAAGGTCAAATTGCTATTCAAATGAAGCCTGTTAGACCTCTTGGCCTCTTTTCTGGATACATTGTACAGTAATCATATTTTAAATATCTAACTGAAAGCTATAATTATTTCATGTGATGGACTTTGGCTTAATTGATAAATTTGTCAATTTTTGGTTTCATGAATCTTATTAATTCACGGTGAATGAAACATTGGAACTTTAGCAAGATTTACTCAACCCATTTGACCTCTCAAATCTAAAGATGAACGTGTTCTTCATATCATTGGTCAATCTCAACATGATAACTTAATATTCTGGACCAAAGCAAATATTTTCGTGAAGTCCAGGACAAACAGGGTAGTTATCTCTGGATTACTACCAATGCCATGTGATAATGAAATAAGAAACAGGGAGAGAGTGCAGTTAAGCACATGGCTACAGGACTGGTGTAGGAGGGAGGGCTTCCATTATGTGGATAATTGGAGCACATTCCGGGGAAGGTCAGACCTGTACAGTAAGGATGGGTTGCACCTGAACCGGAAGGGCACAAATATTCTGGGAGGGAGGTTTGCTCGAACTATACTGCGTGGTTTAAACTAGATTGCCAGGGGGTGGGGAACCGGATTTATAATTCAAAGGATGAGGTATTCAGTCTTCCAATGGACACAACAGGGAGTGAGGTTGTTTATAAAGAAATGTGGTCGATGAAGCATAATTAGGAACACAGAGATGGTTTGAGGTGTGCATACTTCAATGCTAGAAGTATCAGAAATAAGGCAGATGAACTGAGAGCATGGGTCGGTACTTGGAACTACAATGTTGTGGCCATTACAGAAACTTGGGTAACTCAGGGAGAAGAATAGTTGTTGGAAGTTCCAGGAGTTAGATGCTTTAAAAGAAATAGGGAGACTGTAAAAGGAGGCGGGTGAGTGGCATTGCTAGTCAGGGCTAGTATAGCAGCCACTGAAAGGCAGTTCGAGAATGATATGTCGACAGAGTCAGTTTGAGTTGAGGTCCAGAACAAGAAAGGAGCAGTTACTTTATTGGGGGTTTCTACAGACCCCCTAATAGTTGCAGAGAAGTAGAGAAGCGGATTGGGAGGCAGATACTGGAAAGGCGCAGAAGTCACAGGGTTGTAGTCATGGGTGTCTTCAACTTTCCAAATATTGATGGAAACTTTTTAGTTGTAATGGATTAGATGGAGTGGATTTTGTCCAGTACATTCAGGAAGGATACCTGACACAATATGTAGATAGACCAACACAAGGAGAGGCCACTTTGGATTTGGTGCTTGGCAATGAACCAGGCCAAGCGTTAGACCTATTGGTTGGACAGCATTTTGGCAGTAGCGATCATAACTCTGTTACTTTTACAATAGTCATGGAAAAGGATAGGTACATACAGCAGGGTAAGGTTTATAATTGGGGGAAAGGTAATTACAACTTGGTTAGGGAAGAACTGGGTAACATAAATTAGGAACAGAAGCTGTCAGGGAAGAGCACTATTGAAATATGGAGATTGCTTAAGGAATGCATACTGCATGTGCTCGATGTGTTTGTCTCTAGCAGGCAGGGAAGATGTGGTCGAATGACCGAACCTTGGTTCGCAAGAGAGGTTGAACGACTGGTTAAGAGGAAGAAGGATGCTTATGTAAGGTTCAGGAAACATGGAACGGAAAATGTTCTAGAGGGATACTAGTTATCCAGGAAGGAGCTGAAGAAAGGAGAGCTATAAGGGAGCATGAGAAAACCTTGGCAGATAGGATCAAAGAAAACTCCAAGATTTTTTACACATACGTGAGGAATAAGAGAATGACCAGAGAAAGGGTAGACCTGATGAAGGATTGTAAAGGGGATTTGTGCATGGAGCCTAAAGATATAGGAGAGGTCCTTGATGACTACTTTTCTTCGGTATTCACAACTGAGAGGGACCTAGTGGTAGAGGAGGACATTGTGAAACAGGCTGGTAGGCTAGAGGAGGTTGATGTTAGTAAAGAAGATGTGCTCGGAATTTTGAGGAAGTTGAAGATAGCTAAGTTCCCTGGGCCTGATGTGATTTATCCAAGGATTCTATGGGAAGTGAGGTAAGAGATCGCAGGGCCTTTGGGATGATCTTTTTGTCCTCATTGTCCACAGGTATAGTGCCAGAAGACTGGAGAGGCAAATGTCATTCCCCTGTTCAAAAAAGGGAATAGAGATAACCCTGGAAATCACAGGCCAATTAGTCTTACATCGGTGGTGGGCAAATTATTGGAAAGGGCTTTAAGAGATAGGATTTATGATCACTTGGAAAGGCACAGGTTGATTTGTGATAGTCGGCATGGATTTGTGTAGATCATGGGTGGCACGGTGGCTCAGTGGTTAGCACTGCACCCTCACAGCATCAGGGACCCAGGTTCGATTCCAGCCTCAGGTAACTGTCTGTGCAGGGTTTACACATTCTTCCCCGTGTATGCATGGATTTCCTCCAGGTGCTCCGGTTTCCTCCCACAGTCCAAAGATGTGCAGGCTAGGTGGATTAGCCATGCTAAATTGCCTGTAGTGTTCAGGAGTGTGTGGGTTATAGGGGGATGGTTTTGGGTGGGATGTTCTGAGGGTCAATGTGGACTTGTTGGGATGAAGGGCCTGTTACCACACTTTAGGGAATCTAATCTGATCATGCCTCACAAATTTATTGAATTCTTTGTGGAGGTGACTAAACACATGGATGAAGGTAGAGTAGTGGATGTGGTATACATGGATTTCAGTAAGGCACTTGATAAGGTTCCCCATGGTAGGCTCATGTAGAAGGTAAGGAGGCATGGGATGGGGGAGATGTGGCAAATTGGATTCAGAATTGGCTGACCCTTAGAAGACAAAAGGTGATAGTGGATGGAAAATATTCAACATGGTGCTCAGTTACAAGTGGTGTACCACAAGGATTTGTCCTGGGTCCTCTTCTGTTTGTGATTTTTGTAAATAATTTGGATGAAGGAGTGGAAGGGTGGATTAGCAAGTTTGCAGACAATACAAAGGTGGTCGCATTGTGGACAGGGTGGAGGGCTGTTCTAGGTTATAAAGGGATATTGATAGGATGCAGAGCTGGGCTGAGAAGTGGCAGACAGAGTTTAACCCTGAAAAGTGTGAGGTGATTCATTTTGGAAGGACAAACTTGAAAGCAGAATACAGGGTTAACGGAAAGATTCTTGGCAGTGTGGAGGAGCAGAGGGATCGTGGGGTTCACGTTCACAGTTCCCTGAAAGCTGCCACCCAGGAGGATATAGTTGTTAAGAAGGCGTATGGTGTGGTAGCTTTTATTAATAGAGGGATTGAGTTCAAGAGCTGTGAAGTTATGCTCCAGCGATACAAAAGCCTGGTTCGGCCACATCTGGAGTATTGCATCCAGTTCTGGTTGCCTCATTACAGGAAAGATGTGGAGGCGTTGGAAAAGGTAGAGAGGAGATTTACCAGGATGTTGCCTAGAGTGGAGGGACAAGGAAAGATTGAGAGAGCTAAGGCTTTTCTCTTTAGAACGACAAAAGATGAGAAGTGACTAGATAGAGGTGTACAAAATGATCAGAAGTATAGATGGAGTAGACAGCCAGAGACTTTTCCCTAGGGTGGAGGTAGCTATTATGAGGGGGCATAATTTTAAAGTGAGTGGAGGTAGATAAAGGGGAGACGTCAGACATAGGTTCTTTACTTACAGAGTGATAGGGGTGTGGAATGCATTGCCGGAGAGGGTAGTGGAGTCGGTCTCATTAGGGGCATTTAGATAGGCATATGGATGATAGTATAAGGTAGGGGTGGAGGTTAGATAGACCTTAGAATTAGGGTAAAAGTTTGGCAAAACATCGTGGGCCAAAGGGCCTGTACTGTGTTGTACTGTTCTGCGTTCTAAGTCTCTGAGTACGTGGTGTACATTTAATCCATGTTTGACTTTGAGGTGACCTTTGGCACTAGATAAAAGACGGTTAAAAACATGAACCAGCTCTCAATCTCTTGACTTAGTTTTTCCTTGTAGTGGGCTGGAAAATTTAACAGGGGTAGGTCAATATTGATTAAGCACAGAACTGACACATACTTATCAAATAACTATAAGAAATGAAGCAATGACCAGGATGCTCAACTTAAGGCGGAGCAATGCTCCAGAGATTTGTTTCGGGTCTTGAGCATTTGCCATTTCGATTAGCTCTTCAGAATATATGCGGGTTGGCTATCTAAGTAAAAGCACTCATCAGGTTAGGGAGGTAGAATAATCTATTATCAACAATACTTTTTAAACAAGAGTATCTGTTGCAAAGTTACTTTCCAATCACATACATTAACTGGGTTGGTTCATTCAAATCTCTTTGCCACATCTCCCTTTTCCCTTGCCAAGCCTCCCCAAGACATATTTCCTAACACCATCAAACTCGCCACCACCCACAATTGTACTAGCTCTGTATCTACAGATTTTATTTTATATTTCTTTCCAATCACTTCCATCTGAACCCCTTGTCTTATCTGAGATAATGGGAACTGCAGATGCTGGAGATTCCAAGATAATAAAATGTGAGGCTGGATGAACACAGCAGGCCAAGCAGCATCTCAGGAGCACAAAAGCTGACGTTTCGGGCCTAGACCCTTCATCAGAGAGGGGGATGGGGGGAGGGAACTGGAATAAATAGGGAGAGAGGGGGAGGCGGACCGAAGATGGAGAGTAAAGAAGATAGGTGGAGAAGGTGTGGGTGGGGAGGTAGGGAGGGGATAGGTCAGTCCAGGGAAGACGGACAGGTCAAGGAGGTGGGATGAGGTTAGTAGGTAGCTGGGGGTGCGGCTTGGGGTGGGAGGAAGGGATGGGTGAGAGGAAGAACCGGTTAGGGAGGCAGAGACAGGTTGGACTGGTTTTGGGATGCAGTGGGTGGGGGGGAAGAGCTGGGCTGGTTGTGTGGTGCAGTGGGGGGAGGGGATGAACTGGGCTGGTTTAGGGATGCAGTGGGGGAAGGGGAGATTTTGAAACTGGTGAAGTCCACATTGATACCATATGGCTGCAGGGTTCCCAGGTGGAATATGAGTTGCTGTTCCTGCAACCTTCGGGTGGCATCATTGTGGCAGTGCAGGAGGCCCATGATGGACATGTCATCAAGAGAATGGGAGGGGGAGTGGAAATGGTTTGCGACTGGGAGGTGCAGTTGTTTGTTGCGAACTGAGCGGAGGTGTTCTGCAAAGCGGTCCCCAAGCCTCCGCTTGGTTTCCCCAATGTAGAGAAAGCCGCACCGGGTACAGTGGATGCAGTATACCACATTGGCAGATGTGCAGGTGAACCTCTGCTTAATGTGGAATGTCATCTTGGGGCCTGGGATGGGGGTGAGGGAGGAGGTGTGGGGACAAGTGTAGCATTTCCTGCGGTTGCAGGGGAAGGTGCCGGGTGTGGTGGGGTTGGAGGGCAGTGTGGAGCGAACAAGGGAGTCACGGAGAGAGTGGTCTCTCCGGAAAGCAGACAGGGGTGGGGATGGAAAAATGTCTTGGGTGGTGGGGTCGGATTGTAAATGGCGGAAGTGTCGGAGGATAATGCGTTGTATCCGGAGGTTGGTAGGGTGGTGTGTGAGAACGAGGGGGATCCTCTTGGGGCGGTTGTGGCGGGGGCGGGGTGTGAGGGATGTCTCGCGGGAAATGCGGGAGACGCGGTCAAGGGCGTTCTCAATCACCGTGGGGGGGAAGTTGCGGTCCTTAAAGAACTTGGACATCTGGGATGTGCGGGAGTGGAATGTCTTATCGTGGGAGCAGATGCGGCGGAGGCGGAGGAATTGGGAATAGGGGATGGAATTTTTGCAGGAGGGTGGGTGGGAGGAGGTGTATTCTAGGTAGCTGTGGGAGTCGGTGGGCTTGAAATGGACATCAGTTACAAGCTGGTTGCCTGAGATGGAGACTGAGAGGTCCAGGAAGGTGAGGGATGTGCTGGAGATGGCCCAGGTGAACTGAAGGTTGGGGTGGAAGGTGTTGGTGAAGTGGATGAACTGTTCGAGCTCCTCTGGGGAGCAAGAGGCGGCGCCGATACAGTCATCAATGTACCGGAGGAAGAGGTGGGGTTTGGGGCCTGTGTAGGTGCGGAAGATGGACTGTTCCACGTAACCTACAAAGAGGCAGGCATAGCTGGGGCCCATGCGGGTGCCCATGGCCACCCCCTTAGTCTGTAGGAAGTGGGAGGAGTCAAAAGAGAAGTTGTTGAGTGTGAGGACGAGTTCCGCTAGGCGGATGAGAGTGTCGGTGGAGGGGGCCTGGTCGGGCCTGCGGGACAGGAAGAAGCGGAGGGCCTTGAGGCCATCTCCATGCGGAATGCAGGTGTACAGGGACTGGACGTCCATGGTGAATATGAGGTGTTGGGGGCCAGGGAATTGGAAGTCCTGGAGGAGGTGGAGGGCGTGGGTGGTGTCACGGACATAGGTGGGGAGTTCCTGGACCAAGGGGGCGAAAATGGAGTCCAGATAGGTGGAGATGAGTTCGGTGGGGCAGGAGCAGGCTGAGACGATGGGTCGACCAGGGCAGGCAGGTTTGTGGATTTTGGGAAGGAGATAGAAACGGGCCGTGCGGGGTTGGGGAACAATGAGGTTGGAGGCTGTGGGTGGGAGGTCCCCTGAGGTGATGAGGTCATGAATGGCGTTGGAGATGATGGTTTGGTGCTCGGGTGTGGGGTCATGATCGAGGAGGCGGTAGGAGGTGGTGTCGGAGAGTTGGCGTCTGGCCTCGGCGATGTAGAGGTCAGTACGCCATACTACCACTGCGCCACCCTTGTCTGCGGGTTTGATGGTGAGGTTGGGGTTGGAGCGGAGGGAGCGGAGGGCTGCCCGTTCTGCGGGGGAGAGGTTGGAGTGGGTGAGAGGGGTGGAGAGGTTGAGGCGGTTAATGTCTCGACGGCAGTTGGAGATGAAGAGGTCGAGGGAGGGTAGGAGGCCTGGGGGTGGTGTCCAGGAGGAGGACTTGTGTTGGAAGCGGGTGAAGGGGTCAGTGGAAGGAGGGTTGGGTTCCCGGTTGAAGAAGTAGGCATGCAGGCGAAGACGGCGGAAAAACTGCTCTGTGTCCGACCGTGACTGGTATTCGTTGATGTGTGGTTGTAGGGGGACAAAGGTGAGCCCCTTGCTCAGGACTGACCGTTCGTCCTTGTCTTATCTGTTCTCTTGACCTATTTCCATGAAGCTGTGGACAACTCAGATTTCCTTACTTGAGCCGATGCTAGTTGATATTATCATGTGTGCCTTAAAATAGGAGGTATGCCCTCCTTTTCTGATGAAGGGGCTAGGCCCGGTGCATCAGCTTTTGTGCTCCTGAGATGCTGCTTGGCCTGCTGTGTTCATCCAGCCCCACACTTTGTTATCCTGGCATGTCCGCGTTCTACCTGCAGGTACACTTTTACCAGAAGTATCTGTTAAAACTCCAGGGAAATAACTTATCAGCTTTTTTTTAAAAATTCATTTGTGGGACATGGTTGTCACAGGCTGGGCCAGCATTTACTGCTTGTCCCCAGTTGCCTTTGAGAAGGTGCTGATGAGCTTCCTTCTTGAAGCACTGCAGTCCATGTGCTGTAGGTTAACCCACAATACCCTTAAGGAGGGAATTCCAGGATTGACTTGTAGGGGAACTTGCAGGTGGTGGTTTTTCCATTTATCTCATTATTTTCTTTGTTAGCTTTTTTTAAAAATCAAATCTACCATGAACTTCCCTTTAATTTATTTTTAGGTTCCTTTGGACCACTGCTATCCCAGATCTGGTCCAAAGAGCACATTGAGAACAACTGCCATCAGAGTGCCCTAAAGGGCTTAAGGACAGCTGAACTAAACCAGGAGCTCAAACTCTTTTTGGCAACTGACTTGGAAGGAACAAAGTACAGCATAAGTGAAATATGAAAAAATGCAAAATTACTCAAGTAACTCTAATTTTTTCTTGAATTAAGAAAATGATTTGATAAAGCATTTTTAACATCAAAGAAGGCGATTTTGAAGTGAAAAATTCTTCGAACTACAAGAGCTCTAACCGGATCTTTTGCCATGCATCTGAACTACCCTGACTATAGTTATGTAAGAGGCATTAACAAAAGTATGTGCCCCGATAATGTTCAATGTAGGATTGAATAGGTTTCCTTACACAATTGTGAATCAGGATTATAAGCAAAAAAGGAAAAGATGTCCCTCTCTCTTTTGTTTTTACTACTTATTCAGGCTAATTAACTGATGCTGCAGAAGTCTTTCAAAGTGTGACATGGATATCTCAGGTATCTGTGTTACAGGGAACCTCTACTGGCTGTTCCAACAGCAGGGCCTGTCAGAGCTGAAACCTTTCCTGTGAAATAAGATGCTTTCTGTGATTACTCAAAAGCTGTTTTGATCTGTTTTTCAAAAAGAACAGTACAAATGATTGCTTGGATCCAAGCTAAGCGTTTACCAGACGTTTGAACGCTTCAATGGGAAAATTAAGACCACTTTTCACGCATTAATCACAGTGCCCAAGGGAAATAAAATAGCCCAATAAGGCCAACACTTATGTTTTATTTACTATTTACTTCTGAGTTATGTTGAGTTCCTTGGAGCTTTTTACTGTGAGGCCTATAGAGTTTTATCACCATATCTTGACAAGTACCTATCCCATTCCCATGTTATCTCTTACAGATGTTTCTGGCCCCAAATTTCCACATGCCCTTCCCAGAGCAACTGACCACTCAGCAGATATCCATTGATAGGCAACCATTCCTCATGTTCATGCCATTTTTGAAAGGCCACTGTGCGCCTGGACAGGGTCTAGCAGTCTGGTGCTGTCCTTCATGGAAAAGCAGCTCCAAGGCCAACATTCCTGTGCACATGCACTTCTATTTTCTCACCCTAGTCGCAATTTAACCACTAGGCCACACACTTTAGATAGCTTTAGATACATCCTATCTAAATCAGCACTGTCCTTTCTTCAATGCCCACTGTAAACCCACAGATTGTCATTTTTTAGCAGTGGAACATCATATATACACAAAAAAATTGGACAGGTATAAACTTGAGCTTTTAGTATAGAAAGCAAAAAGGAACACAAACAAAAGCAAAAGAGGCTGAAACTTGCCTCAGCAATACAGACCAGATTTTGACATCACGACCATTAAGCATTCAACAACCCTTGATTATCTGCTGCACCCAGCTCTTACGAGTTAGTGTCAGTGAGGTTCTGTCCTGGTAGTTGCACCCAATGCAGCTGAACTGTCTTCCGGCCAATGACAGCTTCCACCTCCTCAGAAGACAGCCCCCGTTCCACTTGGTCTTCAGCATCTATCACATTGTCTCTCTGCCCGCTGCAATTATGCGAAGTCCAGCACACCAGGACGATACAGCACATTTTGTCTGCACTATGCAAGAGGAACACCCCCCAAAGGCAGGTCCAAGCAACAGAACCACATCATCAACAGCCCATTACTCAACCAGGAGTGGGATAGGGCAAAGGCACAGGTGGCATTAAATCTGTGCTCGCACCAGAGGTTGCACAATGGTATCATGAGCTCTGGTCCCAGTCAGTAGTCTTCGTACACCAATAACCAACCACGTACGGCACCTATCAATGCTTAATCAGGTGCATGGTTGGGCTCTAATGATGACATTGGTACCAGGAATCACAGGATGTTCCAACAGTAGGCAGTGCTTCCGTCCATGACATGTGGGAGAGTACGAGTGGGGTACCATAGAAATATAGTGCATAGCCAATGTAGGGTGTTTGGGAGGACAGCTTAAGAAAATCTACCAGACTTTTCAGAGAAAAACCCTCTATTTAACTCTCCAAAACTGATACCTAGCTGATATCTGGTGAAATTCAGCTCAATGGCTCCATATCGTTGAGAATAAAATATAATCTACAGTCATTCAAATACTCACCCTCATTCCTGTAAACTCATTCCCCCTACCAAAACAAGTTTTTTTTTAAATTCATCTCTGCATGTACTTTTGGCACAATGATATCTTCTTACCAGTTCTGTCCAGATGATCTGCAGGAGCATCTAGGCTGCTACTTGGGATGGTGCAATTAGAGACAGCTTAACAGCTTGAATTAATTCAATTTTTAAGGCTGCTGGAATGCAAACAACATTTGATGGTACACTTGTATTAATGCTAAAACTTTCTTCACCAAAGTACAAACAATAATCCCACCCTATTGCATCCTGCAAGAAATTTCTTCTCAATCTTCAATGGAGTTTTAACAGTTTTAAAATCTAATATATGTCCAGACTACGTCTGTGCCTAATTCTTTGGGCAAAGGTGAACTTGTGTTGTCTCCATCATTTGAATGAATGGAGAGTATGTTCCACACTAATTCTAGACAGCACTGGAAGGTGAGGATTTGTCCAGTTATTATTTATGGATAGTTCTGGGCAGAAACAATAAAAAAAATTATGAACAAAGTGGTAAAGATTAGATTTAAGGTCATCAAACTTTGTAAAGGCCTGACCGTGACAAGTGCTTTCTGTGTTTCAAAATGTTTTCTAGTATGAATAGCACCCTGGTAGTTTTCCCTAACACTATAACAATTTGATTGAGAAAAAGGCTCATATTAAAATGGGATGCAATTTTAAAACTACAAAGCCTATATTTACAAAATAATTTAATTACTTATGTTTATGAGAGGTAAATCATGCTGGACAAATCTGCTGAAGTCTTTTTTAAGGAAGTAACTAATAGAATAGAAGGGAGAACCAGTGGATGCGGTATATTTGGATTTTCAGGTTTTTGACTAGGTCCTTCAATAGAGCAAAGTTAAAGTACATAGGGTAGGAAGCAGTAGATTGGCATGGATCAAGAATTGGTGGACAAACAGAAAATGGAGTGTGGGAATAAAGGAGTCTTTTTCTAAGTGGAAGACAGTGAATAGTGGAATATCACAACAAGCAGCGATCAGCCCCACGTTACTCACAATATATATGAATGATCCGGATGAGGGAATCAAATGCAACATTTCCAAGTTTGCTGACAACACAAAGCTGGGCAGGATTGTGAATTTTTGAGGAAGCTTCAAGGTAGTTTAGACAAGTTGAGCGAGTAGTCAAACTTATGGCAGATGCAGTATAATATGGCTAAATGTCAAATTATATACATTGATGTGAAAAATAGAAAGAGTATTATTTAAATGGTGAGCTATTTGGGAATTATAGATATACAAAGGGATCAGGGTATCCTTGCATATCAGTCGATGAAAGACAACAGGCAGGCAAACAATTACGAAGGCCTTGCCTTTGTTGCAAGAGGATTTGCATTCAGAAGTAGAGGTTTCTTTACTGCAGTTATACAGGGTCTTGGTGGGACCACACCTGGAGTATTATGTGCAGTTTAAGTCTCCCGACCAAAAAAAATGTACATGCCGTAGAAGAAGTGCTATAGAGACACATTAGCTTGATACCAGGGATGCCAGGACTGTCATACTAAGCAAGATTTCTTCAAGCCATCTATTCACAAGAGCTAAAATGGGTGTCAAGGGATCAGGTTGAAACATATAAAGTTTTAACAGAACCAAATGGACTGGACACAGAGCACATGTTTTCCCTTGTTGGGGAGTCTAGAATCAGGGAACAGAGACTCAGGACACAGAGTAGACCATTTAGGACTGGGTTCAGGATAATGTTCTTCACTCAAAGGGTGGTGAAACTGTGGATTATTTTTTTAAAATCACAGAAGGCTGTGAAGACCAAGTCACTTCCATATTCATTAAAAATATAGTTTTCTTTTCAGATTTTAAAGGTATCAAGACATTGAGGAAGAAAGTAGGAATGTGGCATTGAGTTAGAGGATCAGACATGATCATATTAATGACTTGACAGGCCAATGGCCTATTCCTGCACCTAGTTTCAATGATACTTTTGAATTTTGAGCTTATTTCTTTATGTGCTGCTAGGCTGATCCAGAACAAACTGCTGCAGTTCTACAAGAAGACTATTATCTGACTGGAGACTGTGGGCGAATGGATGAGGATGGATACATCTGGTTTCACGAAAGATCAGATGATGTAATTTTATCAGCTGGGTATTGTGATCTAATTATCCACATTTTATTTATTCAATGTTTTACTGTTACACACTTGAAGTATTTAGCATTGCTGGTCTGCTATACTTCATCACACAAAGAGAATATTTGGGGATTAATTTGCTAAATATTAATTCTAATTTTAAAACTGGTCTTCCTGCTATGGGATTGTGTTGTGAAACTTGAAATGGTTCAGTAAAGACCTAGAAGGATGTTGCCAGGGCTGGAGGGTTTGAACCATAGGGAGGGGCTGAAAAGACAGGCTATTTTCGCTGCAACATTGGAGGGGCTTGGATAGGATGAATAGCCAGGGCCTTTTCCCTAGGATGGGAGAGTCCAAAACTAGACGGCATACGTTTAAGGTGAGAGGGGATAGATTTAAAGGAGAACACAAGGAGAAACGTTTTCACACGGAGAATGTTACATGAATGGAATGAGCTGCCAGAAGCAGCAGTGGAGACTGGTACAATTACAAAATTTAAAAGGCATCTGGAGGGAAATATGAATTGGAACGGTTTAGAGGGATATGGACCAAATGCGATCAGATTTATCTAGGACATCTGGTTGACATGGACAAGCTGAACCAAAGAGTCTGTTTCCATGTTGTACATCCGTGACTCTAAAACATGACTTAAAAATAAAACTGTCAAATTTAAGTAAAGATTAACTGCAATGACTGAAGTTCTTAGTATTTCTTTAGGTAATAAGCTGCTGTATTTGAGATAATCAGTTAACATAGCTGGACAATTTGTAAATAGAACAGTGACAATACAGAGTACAATCTTTAAAGAGCTTTTGAATCCATAATTAATATTTTTATAATGTGTACTTGTGACAAGGGATGGGAGAAAAACGTGCAATAGCTTACACAGCTGAATAGATCAAAAACATATCGTTAAAGAGTGACTTTTGCTACATGTAGATACATATAAGAAGAACCAAAGTTGAAACTGTTTTTAACTGGAAAAAGACGTGGAGGAGAAATATTTATTTTACTTCATAGTAAAGCAAATGAAATATCATAAAATAAAAAAAAAACATGACTCAATACCATGATTATTGGAGGTCCATTCCATCGTCACCAAATCCTATCTGGCACTAAAATAAGAATTAAATCTGAAGATGTTTTATTAGCTGTGCTTCAGTGCACAACGTGACAAGGTATTTCCTAAGATTTAGTTCCTGGAGGAGATCATTCACTAAGGCCATTCTTGCATTCCAACCAGCAACAGGCTCAGGAGTGACAGCAGCAGAAAAAGTGGGCGTAGGTCACAGTGGAGGCAGAAAATATCTCCAAGAAAATCTTAAAAATATACTGCTCTTGGTCATTAAAAAAAAGTGAATCGTGAACAAATGTCATGCATTGAAAATGCTTTAGTGAAATTAATGATCCAAATAATGCAACTCCTTATTCTAAAATGTTGCAGGTATCGTATTGGACCATTCGAAGTCGAAAATGCACTGGCAACACATCGAGCTGTGGCAGATTGTGCTGTGGTTAGCAGTCCTGATCCTATTAGAGGAGAGGTAAGCTTAGCAACAAGCAACGTATTAAAAGGAAAATCTGCCACTGGATGAGAGTTTAAGACTAATCTGCAGATATCATTAGAGCGAATTATGTCCTAATAAAATCACATTTAAAATTTTGCTCAAAATTTTCAACAAGGAGAGGTCTTTGTAGGCAGTAGGCACAAAACTGTATTTATGTTATTACACATTTGATGAAGCATTAAAGATTTAAAAACCAAAAGAACCATTGCTATTAGAAATCAGAAACAGTAAGATTAAGATCTGAAAGTGTACGAACTTTGCATTTACATCTCCTTCAGAAGTACAGCAATTTAAAATCTGGATTTTAAAAATGCACAATTTGCTGGCAAAATCAACTGTTTTATTTGCACAACACACACAGCAACATAAAACAGCTTTCTGAAGTGGGATGGTCATGTTTTGAAAATTTTTAATTTTCCTGTTTAAATGATTTTTCTTCGTTTAAGGTTGTGAAGGCATTTATTGTTCAAAATGCTGCATATACCTTGGCTGATCCTGACAAGTTAATCCAAGAATTACAAGATCATGTCAAGAAAGTCACAGCACCATATAAATATCCAAGGAAGGTCAGCATTTTACCTGACTTGATTTCCTAAAATAGAATCACAGCTATTAATAACAGCTTGCAAATTCAGTCACCTCACTGGGTGGTGAACAAGAGCATGTCAACGTATTGTGTATTTTTATTACAGATCAGTTAAGAAATATTTGTCACCATTTTGAGATGTTATTTGATATCAGTTTTTAAGCCACAGTTTCCTAACAAGAGACAGACGATTTTGTCAAATGTGATCCATGCCATGATACTTGTAAAACTACAAGCACTTTTGAGGATCTGTGTTAGCTGTTTTTCTTGTTTGCATGCATCTTCATTTTCCAAATGGTTCTGTTTGCATGACTCCCTTTGAACATTTAATTCCAACATGGATTTGTCTGCAGCTATAAGCTACCACATGGTTTTTCATGCAGATAGCCATAAATCCATCAGTGTAGAAAAATTCCCTGGACCTTTCTTTATTTAAAATTTCACTTTCAGAATAGTCTTTTATATGTTTGACAAGAACTTAAAGAACTAAAACTCTGGCAAGGAGATAGAAGTGCAATGAACATGCAGTAACAGGAACTACTTCTGTTTTCTCCACAGATTGAATTTGTGAAGGAACTGCCCAAGACTATTAGTGGGAAAGTGAAAAGAAGTGAGCTACGAAAGAAAGAATGGGGACAAAGCTAAGGCCTAAATCATTCTTGTACAACGTCATAGAATAGAATCGATAAAAAGGCAACAATTTTAATTTGATTAATGATCTTAAAATAATGCGAGTTACATGATTACTGATTGATATAAGGCATAACATAAAATGGATTTTGTTCAAAATAATAAAAGAGGAATTTATTGTGAACTTGCAATATATGTCCTTTTATCTGCTCTTGGTCATTTTAAAAAAGTCAAACAGCAACACATCTTTCTATCCCAGGTGCAAGTGTATAATTATTACAACCAGAAATGTCATACATTGAATAATAGCCTATGTTTCAAGTGCCTGAATTTTATACAAAACTGTTCACATTGTAACTAACTGGGGAAGAATCATGTTAAATTCAAATATAAAGGCCAAAATATGACCACATGTTTTCAAGTGAAATTTGACCCAACATTGGTGTCTGAACTGAGAAATAAAACAGAATACGTTATAAATTCATAAGTCACAGACAGTATTATGATGATCAATTATCGTTGATGTGATCCAGGGCCAAGGAATAGAGTTTAATTCCAATTTTAAAAAGGCATTGCACCTAAATGATGCAATTTTATCTTACACCAGAAATTAGTCTTCAGAATATAGTCGACAAAATATATTTGAAAAGGAAAGGGAGCATAGCTCTTCTGGTACTGGGCGAGTAACTCAAATTCCACTCTAGCATGTTCCAAAGTTGAATAAGTTTCGTAATTATTGCGGGCTAATATTAGATAGCATAAAATCTCAAATGGTTCTCTAATGTGCCTCGGTGTAGGAAGTCCATCACATCTACCCAGTCAAGCCCACTATCTGTGTTGATTCTTAATCACCCTTTGCGTGCAATTTGCTACACCATGTCAATGTTTGGTGATAAAGAGCAAACAATTAGTGAAAACAAACAGTGATGAACCAGGCACCCTATCGAAGGAGATTGACAACTGCAAACCACTCGGTCTCCAGATTTCCAACAAAGACAGAAGTGTCCAGCCAATTTGGTTTACTTCACAGGATGAGCAGTCGAGTGGACTAGACCACGTGTCCTGGATACAACCTAGTTCAAACATTGAAGACCTACGGACCATGACCAGCTATCCTGAACATGCTGTTCTGTTATGACTATGGCAGAGATGACGAGAAATCATAGTGCAGGTGACTAAATTAGAAGATAATTTCATTATTACTCTACTAAGGCTCACTTTCCTACAGACAGATACATGGCAATGGAAATAAACTCAAATAAGTCAATTTTTTAAAAAATAGAAGCATTCAACTAGACCACTTAGGGGAGAAAATGACTTTAGTGGATTTTCAATCGTAATACAATTATCAGAATTTAACATTACAGCATCAGTTCCACAAAACAGCTTGCTCATTCACTGCATCACCGATTCTTAAAGATTTTAATGATGGACAACTTCAGTCTCTATTTCTGCATTTGGCCTTAACCACGAAGACATTATTTTTGTCTACATGAAAGAAAATGGTCTCCTTTTTAAAGGAATTAAAACTGTTCTTGTAAGAACCACTTCCTGGCTTGATTGCTGCTGGCCTGACTTCCAAAATAACTTTTCCATGGTTTGGAAATATTTTAAAATAAAATTACAGGGAGAACTGGACTTGCTAGACTTCGAGGCTGGTGTTTCCACAGATGATGAGAATCCCAACGCTGTTCCAGTTTCAGAGCCGATCTGTAGGCAAGGTCAAAAATCACACAACACCAGGTTATATTCCAAGGGGTTTATTTGAAAATGCAAGATTTCGGACTTGAGCTCCTTCCTCGGGCTAGTGTGACTCAGAAAGAGACAGACAGAGCATATAAGCAGAAAGGTAACAAGCCTAAAACTGGCCACCTCTTGTGAATCTTTAATCAGTTATGAAGGAGACTACTGATTCCTCTTAAGTCATTGGCCCAAGATAATTAAAGGTTTTTACCAATGTATACAAGAGATGACACCTCTGGTCAGACAATGCATTTTAGGTGTGAGGTCTTGCTTAGAATCTGTGTTTTAAACTGGCATCAGGTTTTCTTTTTGAGCAAAACAGAATATGTCTCCAACTACACAAACATCTTGGATGAAATAATTCACGTGTGTGTCTGTGTCTGCTTTTGTATATATTTATGTGTTTGCAAGAGGGGAGGAGGGACAAAGGCAGAGAGAGAGAGACAAAGAAAGAGAAAGAGAGAGGGTCTGAGTGTGTGTGCATGTGCGTATAGCATGGTGAGGTCACCTGTAGTGCGACATGAACACAAGATCACGACTGAGGCCATTCCCATCAGCCTCTGCTCAGCCAATTTCCATACCCATGAGGATGGCCTCAGTCATGACCTTGGGTTCATGTCGCACTACAGCTGACCCCACCACATTATTCTCTCTCACACACACACACACACACACACACACACACCCCTCTTTCATCCAAGATTTTTATATATTTGGAGATACATTCTGTCTTGCTCAAGAAAACCCTGGCCCCTATTTAAAACATAGACAGAGTCTAAGCAAGACATCATGCCTAAAATGCACTGTCTCAACTCTTGTACATATTGATAAAACCTTTATCTCAGGACGATGACTTGAGAGGAATCAGGATTTTGCATTTTAATCATTAGTCTCCTTTGTAACTGATTAAAGATTCAACAAGAGGCGCCCCATTTTAGAATTGTTACCTTTCTGCTTCTCAATTCTATGTCTCATATCCTCTCTCTTACACTATGTCTGACGAAGGAGTTGAACTATGAAAGTTTGTGTTTTCAAATAAACCTGTTGGAATATAGCCTTTTGCCGTGTTATTTTGCCCTTGTCCACCCCAGTCCAACACCGGCATCTCCACATCTGATCTGTAGTCATTTACACCAAAAAGGTACTCATACTAAACGGAACAGTTTTTTAATATTAAGAAAATCTGACACTTATAGCATCATACACCCCTGAGCATCTGAAAGCATATCAACATAATTAATTTTGTAGATTTGTTACCCTTTAAAAGAATATTAAAAAACAGTATAAAAATAAAACTAAATTAGAACATCTAAAATTACTGATGGAGTGTGGGACAAGAATGAAGTGGTATTCTCTGGAACAATACTTTTTTTGGGAAAGGAGTAAAGAGAATATGGCATTCTCTTTAAAACATTAAAGATGATTCGGTTTCTAGGTCAGAATTACTTAGCCAGAGATGAAGGTGTTGAAAAATCCAACTGATGCCACACTTTCTGCAAATTTCAGCCCTAATATTAATAATGTACTTGACTATGAATAGGTTTTGGTGTATCAAAATCTCACCCTTTAATCTCTCAGAATTGGATTTGTACATTACTAGCAAAAGTCAGTTCCCTGTTATAATATCCATTTCACAATCATAACAATTTGAAATGTTTGTCATTATTTGATTTAAAATAAATGCAGCACACATGGTACTCAACTATTAAACTTTGAAGTTACAAGACTATAATTAGCCAAGGTATTGGAATGCTACTGGAGTGAATGGAAGGAAAAGAGAGAGAAAATAATCTATGAGTGAAGCATAAAAGCAGCAAAGCATGATGGATATATTAAGCAGGACAATGTTGGATCTAACTGTGATATCTCCCCCACAATCCTTCAGTTAGTTGGCCCCTCACACTTTAGGCCAGTAGATGTACATAGATATTACCAATGGACACTTCCAGAACACACACACAAGAAAGGTTTACACAAGCTTCAGTCTGGTAAGTTAAAGTTATTTGCATTTGATGCAAGTACTCAGGGAAGAAAAACAAGATATTTTAGTTGAGTGCATTCAGAAACCCAATTACACCAGTTACCATACGACTTCAACATTCCAATAGGCCATACTGATAATCGGTACATTATAAATCATGGAAACTATAAAACACTCTAGACACGACAATGATATTGAGAGTTTCAGAAGGAAAATCGGAGGCCTAGATGTTTGCGTTGAGAAGAAGGAGAGGCTCCAGATGAAACTGTACCACAAGTGTTAATAGATGAGGCTGATGAGCTTTTCTCCTTCTTCAATACCCACTCCCACTTGAAGTACCCACATCCCTTACTATTTTCTACATTCCTTTTCCTGACTGTGCAAGAATAGAAGGCTTTCCCTTGATTTGGTCCCACTTTAGATACAGTAAGCCTCTTAGTTCTCCGACCACAGCCACATAGCGGAGGAGTGATCTTGTCACTATTCATTTTTTGAAGTACCTTGTGGGAATGGGTTGTTGGAGGAATAACTTTAGAAACTGGCTTAGTAATGGAAGGCAGAGAGCCATTAGATGACAAGTCTTTGTCTGTATATACAATAAATGATTGTCTTTTAGAAGCATGATGTTTGAAAGGACTTGAATGCGTATCCTTTCTTTTAACGCCAATGCATAAAGAATTATTTGATTTAGGGGACTGAACAGAATATGTAGATTCAGTGCTTTTTCTGAAAGAATTGGACCAAACTTTGGAATCCTTCATGCCAGGTACTTTGAAGATGGACTGACCCTCAGTTTGCTTCATTACTTCAGCAACATCATAGATGATTGTTTGAGGGCTCCTATATATGACTTTCTGTTTCTTCCTAGCTTCTGATCGACCAGTCAATTTGTCATTCTTTCTATTCTTTAGTGGCGCTCCAGGAATTGGGCAGTCTGTGATCTCCTCTTCAAGCAAACTTGATTCTTTACAGTTTTGCTCTTGTTCCTCATAATCTAGGGGATGCTCATTACCTGACAAAGGTAGTACAGCAACCTCTTCCGAATTTTCCCAAAGAACGTCAGACTCTAACAAGCTATCATCCAGGTCAGAAAAACTTGTAACAGACTCAATAGTAGTTGACACAAGCAACAGGTTATTTGGACTATCGCTGGGTTTAGTTTCTACATTCCCCACTGTGATCTGACTTTTAATATTATTGATCAAATGTAGTCCAGGTTTCTGTGCTTTACACAGATTGGTGGGAGCAGAAAGTCCATTGATTAGAGTCCTGGGAGATATTAAATTCTTGCGGTGGATACTGACATCATTGCAATTTCTGGAATCTATATTCTTCGTAAGATGGCTGGCAGATTTGGTACATGAAGTCAAAGCTGGTTGCGTCTGCTTCACTATGTTATTATGTTCACAGTTTGTCCTTGTATGTCTATTTTCAGCCCTCCCTAGGTCAGAAACATTGTCAGAAATTGAACAAGTTGCGCTGCCATTGCCTATAGCTTTCGGACTTGCATGGGTGATTTTGGAATCTTCAAGAGAGTTTGTCGTTGGTTGTCTTACAATAGGATTCCTCATGGGTGCAACCTAATGAAAATGCCACAATTATGGTAATCACTTCAAGATTGTTTGATCCTGAACATTTAAAGCACCAGGTATCAAAATTACTTGAGTGACCTAACTCATAAATGTCACATATTTATCTTATATTTAACAGGTCCAAAAGGGATGAAGGTCTGAAAGCTCACAAATGGCCACTCACCCGATCTAACGACTTGGTGATTTTCATGGTACAGCCATCACATATCATCTGCCAGGCAAGGTGAGCAGTGTTGCGGGCATCGTCCAGGCCTGATTTGAACATGATGAGTGAAAAGCCAGAGTAGTGTGAATAACAAACATTACATTCTGCGTTCACACACACATTTTGAGTAAGACTTGCTTGCTGATTACTACAGTTTAGACAACTTTTCATCTAAATTTGTCACTTTCTACATCATCCTTTTGCCCATTGCGAATTTTGAAAGGTGCCTTCATTATATGAGAATAAATCTTGCATTCTCAAGGACATTCTACAGTATTTTAAGAAAGAAATGATTTTCATTTACTTGGGAAAGCTTTATTGATATGAGTCAATTGCTGACTCACTCAAAAAAAATGTTTAGACTAAGTGCTTTAAAAGGACCACAAGTTGCTTGATTTAATTGACTGATGAAATGGAAGATGCAATTAAAATATTTTGAGCACATTGGGTTGAGACTAACGTGTTAGCCGGGTTATAATGGTTAAAGAGCATAAAGTAGGAATAAAAAAAGTCATTTACAGATAAGCAGGCAGTTACTAATGGGATGTCACAGTAATCAGTGCTAGGGCCTCAGCTTTTTACAAGCTAAATCCATGACATCAATGATCACAACATATCCAAGGTGGTTCATGATATAAAGTTGGATGGCAAAATAAATTGTGAGAAGGACATAAAGTCAGCAAAGGCTCACAGTGATTAAAAAGGTGGCAGAGGGCATACATTGTTGGAGAAATGCAAAGTTATTCACTTTGATAGGAAGAACAGAAAATATTTTTATTTTAAAGTGCTAAGTAGTTTTTAAGTACTGCAAAACCATCACGTACTGGTGCTCAAAAAGCCATTCTTACATGTGAAACAAGAAAATTAGCACAGATACAATAAGCCATTAGGAAGGCAAAGGATACATTAGCATTTATTGCAAGGGGTTTGGAGTATAAGAATAAGGACATTTTCAGCAATTAGACAGGCTATAATGAGACTATGTTTTGGAGTAGCATATGTTGCTTTGGTCTCTGTACCCAATGAAAGATATACTTAGAACATAGAACATAGAACATAGAACAGTACAGCACAGAACAGGCCCTTCAGCCCACAATGTTGTGCCGACCATTGATCCTCATGTATGCACCCTCAAATTTCTGTGACCATATACATGTCCAGCAGTCTCTTAAATGACCCCAATGACCTTGCTTCCACAACTGCTGCTGGCAACGCATTCCATGCTCTCACAACTCTCTGCGTAAAGAGCCTGCCTCTGACATCCCCTCGATACTTTCCACCAACCAGCTTAAAACTATGACCCCTCGTGCTAGCCATTTCTGCTAATAAAATACAAAGATTCTTTTGATGGTTCACAGGATGATTATAGAAACAGGAGTAAACCATTAAGCCTGCTCAGCCATTGTAGAACATGGCAGATCATTTTCAATAAATGTCAATTTCTCCATGCTATCCCCATCTCCTTGGATAACATTAGTATCGAGAAATCAATATTTGCCTTGAACACAATCACTGAGCTTCCACAACCCTCCAGAATATAGAATCTCAAAGATTCAAAATCCTTTGAGTGAAGATATTCCACATCTCAGTTCTAGATGGCTTACCCCTTATTCTGAGGCTGTGTCCCCTCAGCAAGGCCAAATTCTTTCTGCATTCAACCTGTCCATCTCATTACGTTTTTATAAGCTTCAACAGGATCACCATGTATTCTTCTAGAAGGTAAAGTATGCAGACCCAGTCTCCGTAACCTCTCTTCATAGGACAGTCTCACCACCTCAAGGATTAGTCTGGTAAACCTTTCCCTTTACGGCAAATATATCCCTCCTAAGTCTAGGGGACCAAAACTGTGCCCAACAATCCAGGTGCAGTCTAACTAAATTTCTGTACAATTGAAGCAGAACATCTTCACTCCTCTACATAAATCCTTTTGTGATTAGGAAGGCAAATTGCCTAACTTACTTGTTGCAGCTGCAGGTTGGCTTTCAATAACATACAAGGAGGATCAACGCAGGTTCCTTTGGACATCAACACTTGCCAATTTCTCATCATTTAAGAAATATTTTGTTCCTCTTAGCAAATATTTACCATCTACCATGTTCCAGTCTAGACAACATTCTGGGGACCTGGTTTGAATCCCACCACACAGATGGTGGAATGTGAATTCAATAAAATATTTGGAATTAAGAATCTAATGATGAACATGAACCCATTGCTGATTGTTGGAAAATCCCATCTGGTTCACTAATGTCCTTTGGGGAAGGGAACTGCCATCCTTACCTAGTCAAGCCTACGTGACTCCAGACCCACAGCAATGTGGGTGACTCTGAACTGCCCTCTGGGCAATTAGGGATGGGCAATAAATGCTGCTCTCAGCAATGCCCTCATTCCATGAATGAACAAAAGAAAAGATGAGATTTGATCTTATTGAAACATACAAGATGCTGACCACCAATGGGGAGGCATAGTCTTCAATACGGGGTGACCATTTAACTCTGAAAACACAATTATTTTTATTCAGTATGTTCTAAGTCTTGCTCACTCCAGAGGTCGCCTATTCCCATTTCTTATAAGAGAAAGGATAAGAAAGAGAAAGAATGAAGGGAGGAAAATAAAAAGGAGTAGGAGAGAGAAAGACAGAGTGAAAACAAGTGAGAAAAGGTGATAATTATAGAAATTAAGGGTAAAGAGCACCCATTATTTGAGCACACGGAGAAACTTTACCCCTTTAAGGGCTATCAATTAGATAATTTATTTAAATATTTTCCAGAGTAAAAAGAATCACTTATGACAATGGGGTAATGAGTTGGTGATGAACTATAAACTTGTAATATTTCACTTTGGAACTAAATCTAAATTGAAGAAAGATTGACCTTTGATCTCCTCCTTCACTAATACCTGTTAGAAATTTATGAAAGGGCAGTGGAAATCATCTGGAACTGTGTTCCCTTAAAAAGATGAAGCTAGAACACAATTGAAGATTACAAAACTTAGAGTAATACACGTTCATTAGAAAAACACACAGTTTATATAATCAAACTAAGAGTTAAGACAAGGATTAGTATGATATAATTAAATAGTGGAACAGACTCAAGGTGTTAAATGGCCTACCCCTGTACCATTTCCATTTCTATAAATCCAAACTACTGAGACAACAGTGTGTATACAATACTTACCAGAATGTTCACGGCCTGAAAACATGATGCCCAGATCCTGCAAAGCTCCATTCAGACCTTTTGGCTTTCGGTTATAGAACAGCTGCCACACAAATAAGTCATTTAAGACCATTTATCACAAAAACATTTAAATACGTTAATCCAAGCTATAGCCAGTGGTCATGGAACAACTCAGTTGCATAATTTGCTAAGCAGGAACATTTTTAAAAAATTGTGGATTTAACCTAAATGCTCTTCCATTATTGCATAGTCTTGAATGTTTTATTCAGACAACTTGACTGAGTTTTAAACTTTAATTTTACGCAAGCCAATTTTGTCCAGTTTTGTTTAACTCCAGATCAATGTAATTTTTAATGTCATTTTCAGACAGGAATAGAGGCAGGCGGAGTGAGTCACAAAAGGTCAGGGTCATTTTTGTGAATACAGGTTAAATGTTCAGTAAGCATCCACTAAGCAGTAATCTATCACCCGAGTATAAAGAATCAACATTAATCTAAGATGTAGCAATTGCTACAAAAGAAGAATTGTTGCCTGAATTGGGGGAACGTGTAGAGATCTGGACAACAGCGTGGGAAAAATGAACTTTTACAGCACAAATAGAGGACCAAGAAACTTACGGACTGTGCCACTTGGACCAATTCCCCATGACCAACTGAACTCTTGATCTTTATCTGCTACTTAAAAGTTCCATACAAATATCAGGGTCTGTGGATGTGAGTTTGCTCGCTGAGCTGGAAGGTTCGTTTCCAGACGTTTCGTCACCATACTAGGTAACATCATCAGTCAGCCTCCGAAGCAGCGCTGGTGTTATGCCCCGCTTTCTATTTATCTGGTTAGGTTTCCTTGGGTTGGTGATGTCATTTCCTGCGTTGGTGATGTCATTTCCTGTTCTTTTTCTCAGGGGACGGTAGATTGATTTGGAGCCAATGTGGTTGTTGACGGAGTTCCGGTTGGAATGCCATGCTTCTAGGAACTCTCGTGCGTGTCTGTGTTTGGCTTGTCCTAGGATGGATGTGTTGTCCCAATCAAAGTGGTGTCCTTCCTCATCTGTACGTAAGGATACGAGTGATAGTGGGTCATGTCGTTTTGTGGCTAGTTGATGTTAATGTATCCTGGTGGCTAGCTTTCTGCCAGTTTGTCCAATGTAGTGTTTGTCAAAAGGGGAACTTCAAACCAGCGTCTACAGGAAAACAACACATACGGACCAAATACTGAACTACAGGAGCAACCATCCCAACACCCACAAACGAAGCTGCATTAGAACATTATTCCAACGAGCCACCACACACTGCAGCACAGAGGAAAATCACCTATACAGCGTATTCAAAAAGAATGGGTACCCTATGAACACAGTCCACCGACTCCTCAGCAATAAACCCAAACAAACAGACAAAACGGGCTCAGAAACCATAACCACTCTCCCCTA
Source organism: Stegostoma tigrinum (assembly GCF_030684315.1). NCBI lineage: Eukaryota > Metazoa > Chordata > Chondrichthyes > Orectolobiformes > Stegostomatidae > Stegostoma > Stegostoma tigrinum. Next base: position 41,484,752 of record NC_081376.1, on the reverse strand, counting down.
CATCAAAGACATTTCCAAAATGACTGCCAGACTACTCGGACCTCTTGGCATCAGGGTAGCCCACAAACCAACCAACACACTAAAACAGCAGCTAATGAACTTAAAAGACCCTATACAGATAACAAATAAAACGAACATCATCTACAAAATACCTTGCAAGAACTGTGACAAACATTACATTGGACAAACTGGCAGAAAGCTAGCCACCAGGATACACGAACATCAACTAGCCACAAAACGACATGACCCACTATCACTCGTATCCTTACGTACAGATGAGGAAGGACACCACTTTGATTGGGACAACACATCCATCCTAGGACAAGCCAAACAGAGACACGCACGAGAATTCCTAGAAGCATGGCATTCCAGCCGGAACTCCATCAACAAACACATTGGCTCTAAGTCAATCTACCATTCCCTGAGAAAAAGAACAGGAAATGACATCACAAACGCAGGAAATGACATCACCAACCCAAGGAAACCTAACCAGATAAATAGAAAGCGGGGCATAACACCAGCGCTTCGTTGGAGGCTCCCTGATGATGTTACCTAGTATGGTGACAAAACGTCTGAAAATGAACCTTCCAGCTCAGTGAGCAAACTCACATCCAGAACCTCAACCTGAGCTACAAATCTTCTCAAAACTCGCTATCAGGGTCTGTGTTTTAACTTTATGTTGGTCGGAATGTTGCATCAAAGAGCCTCAGAATCCAGATATTTCCAGAGTTTTAGTTGTTTGTGTTGTAGAGTAGGGCAAATGGAAAACTAAGGTGTGTTAGGGTGGAAACCATTTATTTTCCCAACTTTTGATATGGTACAAGGCAGTGGCATTTGCCTATTTTCTTTGCCTTCTCCATATTGCTGTGTTATTCTAGTGGGCTCTGCTTTACTTCAGATCAAGGACATTAATTTGCTTTCCACCACGCCTCCTCTATTTTTCTTCTTCTTTCTCAATTTGGGTGCTGGTGGGCCTCTTGAGACTTTTACAGCAATGTATATGCATGGTCTTGTGTCCCTTTAATAACTATCCAATTGTTTCACCACTAACATTTTTATATCAATTTCCTTCACAGTTTTATGTGATTCAATTCACTAATCGTTCAACTAAATTACGCCCTCTTGATGATTTTAGTATCTGTTGATATTTTTCCTTCCTTAAACACAGTTATTCTAGTTAGTACATATACTTTTATTCGCAAAGCTAAAAATTAACAGTAAAAAAGGGGATAATGTAACTGAAGCCAAGTACGCAAAGACAAAAACAGAAGTTGCTGCTAAAGCTCAGCAGGTCTGGAAGCATCTGTGAACAGAAAATCAGAGTCAACATTTCAGATCCGCTGATCTTTCCTAAGAACTGTTTTACAGCAGCTGCAGTTCTTTTGGTTTTCATTTAGTTCACAAAGATATCGGGCGAGACCATTTCCAACCCATGTGCATACCTTGTAGGTTCCTCGAAGATCAATCCAGCTGTTGAGAACAGTTGGTTTTCTGATATCTTTCCTTTTACATTCATAGTGCAAACACACTCCCAGATCCCAGTCTATATAAATCAAAAGGAATGTGGTTAAATATAGCATGTAAAATTCTGATTCATACCCACACAGTGGAACTCATACATAAGTTCCAAAGGTGGAAATCTAAAGGTCACAAGTTAAAATACGACAGAAATAGTTTCAATGTAAAGGTTACATGCAATGAGAAATTTTTTGATTTGATATGATATCTACTTTTTAAAATTGAGCACATATGTTGACTACTGTGCATACAAAATAAAATCATTGGAGGAGAGGTGTAATTGCTTTTCAAACAGAATAAATAATAATCAAAATATTTTTGGCTTTTATAAATTGTTGTGTATAGTTCTAGTATAGATCTTCAATGCTTAAATAAAATAAACAGCGTACATTGATTACCACTGCGACCATACCTGACCACGTTACAAAAGCACAAGGTCTTGACTCAAGGCCACACAGCTGAGACACATCATTAATGAAAACAATGCTCTTGTCTTGCTGAAGCTTCTGAATCCAGCGGGAAAACTGCGACAAGCATATTGCAAGAGGAACTCCAGCTTCGACTTGCCACTGGAAACGTTAAAGATAACAGTGAACACACTCGTTTCCAAAGTTTTCAATAATCACACATGCAAAATTCTACAACTGTACACCAAACAGAAATATCAGGATCTTAGTATATTGCAAAAATATTGAAGATTCCTCATTTATTAATATGGAATTTGAAGACATGTTGGCTTCTGGCAGTCCAGGTGCCCCATTCAGCCCTCAAGCCAGTTCTGCCACTATGATCTGTACTTCAACTGCCTTTACCCAACTTAACGTTATATTCCTCTATACCCTTACTTAACAAAATTCAATGACTGATCCTTGCTCATCAATCAATGATGTAGTTTCTGAATCAACTCGGTACATAGAAATGGTGAACCAGTGAAACAAATTCTAAAATTTTAATAAAAGATAACAGGAAACATTTTTCTAACTCAGCTTTGTGCTGGCTGGACCACAAAGGTTTATGAACCCTGCTTCAAAAGAGGTGAGTTTTACTGGGGGACCCGCAATTTTAAAAAATGTCTTGCTGAGAGGAACAAGGAGACTTGCTTGTGAAGCTTTTTTTCTTACACTCATCAGGACAGAATCACAAGAATACCAACCTCAAAGTTAAAAACACTTCTAAGTTCTGTTCAGAGTTAGTTCTTTTGAGATTTGATATTCTTACGATCCTGTCCCGATGAATATAAAACAAAAAAAAATTCAACAGTACATCTCTCTTTTTCAACGAAGGTCTTCTATACCACAATGCAGCAACTTACTAAAAGTAGAATAAGGTTACATTTGCCCTAGTATGTTCTGCAACATTTCAACAAAAAAGGCATCGCTTCCTTAGATACTTTAGACCCATATTGTAATAAATACCTGCTTAATGCCAGTAAGTTCCATGCAGAACCCAGACAGGAGTGGATGTTCCTGAGGCTGAACATAAGTGTGAAATTCAACCTCAATCTCTCCATTGGAAGTATTGAGTAGCACTGCTGGAAATTCAACTAGATTATAGAAAAATAAAGAAAAACACTTCAAAAATCAGTAACATAGCACCCAACCCAGGAAATATTTTACAGCAAACGTTTCATGGAGTCCCTAGAGTCCAACAACACGGACACAGGCCTATTGGCCCAAACTGGTCCATGACAATCAAAATGTCCGTCCAAACTAAGCCCATTTCCATGCACTTGGCCCATATCGTTCTAAACCTTTTCTATCCATGTAATTGTCCAAATGCCTTTTAAACTTTGTTAACGTACCCACTTCAACCACTTCCACTGACAGCTCATTCCATATGTGTACAACCCTCTGTGTGAAAAAAGTTACCTCTCAGGCTCCCATGTATTCTTTCCCTTCTTACCTTAAAACTGATGCCCCCTAGTCCTCGATTCCCCAACCCTGGGAAAAAGACTGAGTGCATTCACCTTATCCCTGCCTCTCACGATCTTATACACTTCTCTCAGATCCTCCTTCAGTCTCCTATGTCTAAAGAAAAAGAGTCCCAGCTTATCCAAGCTCTCCCTGGAACTCAGTCCCTTCAGTCCTGGCAACATTCTTGTAAATTTCTTCTGCACTCTTTCCAGTTTAAATAACATTCTTCCTAAAGCAAGGTGACTAAAACTGAATAGAATACTCCAACTGCAGCCTCAATGTCCTGTGAAATTGCATCATAACTTCCCAACTTCTGTACTCATTAACCTGACTGATCAAGGCCAGTGTGCCAAAAGCCTTCTCCACTGCTCTGTTCACCCGTGGCTTCACTTTCAGAGAACCATGCACCTGAACTCTAAGGTCCCTCTGTTCCGCTACACTCCTTAAGGCCCTATCATTCATCATGAAACTCCAACCTGGATTTGATGTTCCAAAATGCACATCTCACACTTATCTATATTAAACTCCATTTGCCATTTCTCAGCCAACTTCCCCAGCTGATCAAGATCCTGCTGCTCTTTCTGATAACCTTCCTCACCACCCACGACCTACTTCAGTGTCATCCACAAACTTACTAATCATGCCTTGTACAGTCTCATCCACAAGTTTCCTTCCATAATTTTAAGTATGTTTGATCCAATTTGGATATTATAATCTTACATAATTTTTCTAAAGTAGAAAAGTATCCTTAAGCTATTCACAAGGAGCATTATCAATCAAAATTTGATGACAGCAAGCCATAGGTGGTGGTATCAGAACAGATCATTAAAAGCTTAGTCAAGGACCAACATAAAGGGCAGAGAGCGAGGCCAAGAACTGGAGCATTTTAGAGAAGGGATTACAGAGTTTAGGGCCTACATAGTTGAAAGCATGGAAATGGATAAGCATGGAGATTAAAATCATGGACAAGCAAGAGGCCAGAAGTGGAAAAGCACAAAAATCAACAAGGAGAGCATATCACTCACCTGCCCTTTACCAAATCATAAAACTTCTCAAATCTCTTACCCTGCTTAAAGGTTGCATCTTTCTCCTTTGAGAAATGTAACAAATCACACAGAAGTTACAACACAAAAGAAGCTCCTTCAATATACATGATAAAGTGATGGCAAACTGATGTAGACATTTATACTCACTTATTTCTGGACTGTAACGAGGCCTCCCATCTTTCCAGCAAGTCGATTCAAAATCAATGATAATTAAATATGAAAAAAACTGATCTGCAAAGTACAAAGAGTTAACTTAGATTAGTTTTCACAGAGAACTGGGGTCTGCTGCATAGTTTTGATGTTTAGGTCCTAAGGTGGAATGGTATTTATCCCACTCTGTCCAGATAGTTAATTTGCTCAGATACCTTAGGGACAAAGCAATTATAAAAAACACTCTAAAATAAAAATCAGACGATAATTGAAGAAACTTTCCAGTACATGAACAATTTATGTAAATCTCTATTTCCAGGTTTGTAAAACTGGTAAATTAGTCTTAAAAACCATTGGAAAAGGCTCTCTATTGATACAATTATTTTCAAGATTTGTTCTGCCTCTAAAATGTAAACCAAATTCTTGCATTTAAAAAAGTTAAAAAAAAAACAAGGATAAATTTGTTCCATGTAGATTCTCACACCACAATCCCATTTGGAAGTGCACATGTAAACTTGTCACACCATACTAACACCTGTCAGTGGAGATGAAGCATCACCATTACAAGCAGGTACAATTAGGAGAGTTTAAGTTTGAATCTGAACTTTCTATTGTAAGTATGGAGATAGGAACTTATAAATGGAAATATAAAAGTCAAGTAGAAAGTGTATAACTTTAAATTGGCAAGTGAATTACATCTGCACTTCCAAATCTTCTCTGCCCAGTAACCTAACTTCAGCTAAAGATTGACTCCAAGTATAGAATAAATATCACATGGCACTTACTGGATTTGGGTTTTTTGTTGACCTCAGGAGATGGTGACGAGTGTTTTCTAATTATGCCAAGTTGCCTGAAAAAATACAGGAAAGATTACATGAGCAAACCAGTTCAGTTAAAAAAAACTAACAATGCTGGTTAACTTCAATCAGCAATCCCAATAAACTTAAAGCTGAATTTGTTAAACCACGTGTCCATTTTAAAACTGTACACTGCAATTCCATTTAAAGTAAAACAAAATAAACTAATCTTTACCAGCTGTGGACATATCAAACAATAAATGTCTCAATCCAATTGTTAAGGTTTGCTAATATCATACCCCTAAAATTGAGAGAAACAAGTGGTGGGTGTCAATTGTTTTTGAGCACGTATAAATAAAGGATAGCTACATAACTCGGGTTGTGTGATGAGGATTTTAACTCTCAGTGAGTCAATAAACTCTTCCCACAAAGAAAACTGGGTATCTTGGGCTAACATGGAATTTATTAACACTGGAGACTAAAACCTATGTAGGATTCCTGGCAGTTAAGGAAGCAATAACCATCAAATTCTACACTACTGACCAAACACATTTACAAAGAATAAAATGTAAAAAAAAATAAACTGTCAGCCCTCATCTAACAAATGTTACTATCATAAGAAATTAATCAAGAGTAGGAATCCTGATCACATCACAATTACTGCCCAAGTTCACCTCATTCAAAGTAAAACAGCAAACAAAAGGTGAGAACTGTCAGCAAATGTTTTTTCTTCATAATATGCAAGAATTGTGCAACATCTTTGTTCAACTATCCTTGCATGTATTTGAATATCCTAATAAACATCTGCAATAAGGAGTCACAAAATCCAAATTGCACTGACTCACCAATGCTCCTTGAAACCAACTATTTCTGCTACATAGATGAACTAAGGCAGCAGATGCATGAGAATAATCATCTGCAATTTGCCCTTCAAGTCCCAGTTTTGAGGAAGGGTCACTGGACCTGAAACGTTAACTCTGTTTTCTCCTTCACAAATGCTGCCAGACCTGCTGAGCTTTTCCAGCAACTTTTTTTTTGTCCCATATCATTCTGACCTGGAAAAACATCCTCCACTGTTGTTGGAACTCTCCAGAATTTACATTCCACAGGCTGCAACAGCTTAAGGCGGCAGCTGACCACCACTTCCAAAAGAAAATTAGGGATGGGCAATGAATGCCAGTCTTGTTAGCAGTGTTTACATTTGGGATGAACAAAAAGAAGAATTAATCAACTTTGGGCTAAACTTCTTTTAAAAACTAAACATTTTTGAAATCACACCAAAGTCTTGTGGGATACTTTACTGTGTCAAAGACACATTCAAAATACATGCTGCTGTTACAGAAACTTTATAAGTGAAGTGCAGATACCAATTTAACCCTCCCTTTCCCCTCCCTCATTTCTTCACAGAACAATGACGTCCCATCCCACCAGCCCCCATATTTGATAGATGATGTGCCACCATTTCTTGCACGATGCAGTAACTAAAATCTTACCCTTCCCTTTCAGTATTATAAAGAGCATTCCCTCTAAAACACCTCGAACAAATACCCTTTTCCTTCACATATAGAGTGGGATAACTGTTTTTGTGACTCCTCCCCAAACAAGAAACACTCCTCCATCGTGAAACTGCAATCTACTTGAACTCTTCTCAGTTTAGTGAACTTCTCACGAAGTAATTTGTTTTGTAATGGGGAGACTGACAGCTTTAAGGAGAACCTCCTGATCAGTCCACAAGCCCTTAATCTCAGATTGTGGTCTCCTATTGATTTAACCACAGCTCCCACATTATTCCCACACTGGCCCTTCTCCCCTTGGTCTGCAGCAGCTTTCAGAAGCAGAATTTCATCCTTCCGTTGGGCACTTTCCAGCCCTTTGGCCTCACAACAGAGTTCATTACTTCAAACTATAATCTCTACTACACTTATTACATGTGACTTCTCTTTGCTGCTTCTGGTTTCACTCGTTTGTTCATTTCTCTTCTTTGCTTTGATGTAAACAACTGCTATCCATCACTCTGACCTTTAGATATAAATCACTTGGTTACTTTACAAACCCTAATACTACACCGTTTGGCACCTGGAACCCTACTGTCACTGAATCTCTTGTATCCTAGAACCTGTCACAGATCTTACGGCTGTTCTTCCTCCCTCCTTTCATTTACAATGTTCAGTTTTAACCAAAGAGAAACATGAATGTCTGACATCCTCTTACATTTTCCCATGTTGCTTTGTTTTAATACCTACTTAGCAAGTAACTTCGTTGTCATTATCCAGTGAACACCGTGGTAATAAAAATTAGCTACAAAGGCTAGGAATTTATTGTTGAAGCACTAAAACTAATAGCTACAAACTACTCGTTAAACAGCAGCTGGAACGTTGTATTCAAATTTGCCGCCACTACGATGTCGTCACAACCAGCGCGCGACATCGATGCGATCAAGGCTGCTGCAGTTAGGTCTGTTAGGGCGGAGCTTGGAGGTGGAGCATCGGTGCGGGTGGTGGGCGGAGTTAGAGTGCGACGTGACGACGTGGCGTGCACGAACGTTTAGCGCTCTACAGCTTACACGCTTCTGGCGCGGGCTCCCAGGGTTGAGTGGATCAGGGACATCGCGGGTAGGGGAATCGTGTTAGTTTACATCCGCCGCGGTGTTCCCCCGTCCCCTTGGCTCAGCACCTGAGGGTTCGCATCCCTTCGGCGTATTCGCGTGGGGTCAGTGCTCCCTCTGTCCCTGGCCTAGTCACGTGGGGTCAGGGTGCAGTGATCCCTCTGTCCCTGGCCAGGCAATGTGGGATCAGTGCCCACTTTCCCCCTGGCCAGGCAATGTGGCGTCATTGCTTCCTCTCCCCTTAGCTGGGCAATGTGGGATCAGTGCCCCCTCTAGCCTGACACTGTGGGGTCGGTGCTCCCTCTCCCCCTAGCCGGGTAATGTGGGATCAGTGCCCCCTCTTCCCCTGGCTGGGCAACGTGGGATCAGTGCACCATCTTTCTCTAGCTGGGCACTGTGGGGTCAATGATCATCTTAGGAGCGCAGTGCCCCCTTTTTCTCTGGCCAGGCATTTGGCCATCTGTAAGGAGCAAGTAGGCTTTCTGCACGTGTCCATGAGACCTTTGACTACAGAAAGTGGAAAAAGTGAGTTTGCAGCCAAGTCCCATATGAACTGAACCTGGAGTATGTAGCATTTCCGTAAAGATCCTGGAGAAGGTTGTCAGGAGCCATGGGAATTTATCACTTCTCATGCTGGGATTCAATTGTTGCATCTTAACAGCAGCCCTGACTGAAACCACAAAACCATCGCAGTGAATTTTAGAGATAATGGAAACTGCAGATGCTGGAGAATCCAAGATAACAAAGTGTGGGGCTGGATGAACACAGCAGGCCAAGCACCATCTTACGAGCACAAAAGCTGACGTTTCGGGCCTAGACCCTCCCGAAACGTCAGCTTTTGTGCTCCTAAGATGCTGCTTGGCCAGCTGTGTTCATCTAGCCCCACATGTTGCGGTGAATTTTAGTTTCTTATATTCATTTTTGGCACATGGATGCTGCTGGCTAGACAACATTTATTTTGTGGTTGAAGTAGTGTCTTTTCAGTCTGTGTAGTCACAGTTGATTAACATTGCATTGAGGTGCATAGATGAATGGCTATAACATATTTCTAATTTTGGCTTTCAACTGACAGCTGAATCCAAGTTCTGCCGTGTTAGATATTGGGATTCAAAGAAGGGGCATCCTTTCAATTTGTATACCACATTTTAGTTTGATATTACATCTAAAAAAATGTATTAATTTAATAAGAGATAACAAGCTGTAGCGCTGGATGAACACAGCAGGCCAAGCAGGAAGGCTGACGTTTCAGGCCTAGACCCTTCAAGTTCTGGTATATTCGTATTGCCATTTCAAGATATATAATGTCTGGCAGAATTTGTTACACTTACTCAGTGACAATTTTTCCTTATTAACCAGACCGCAACGTGATTTATTTTTGTTGTTTTGACAAATGCTAGCCTTATTTTGCCAAATCTAACCTGAGGTTATAGAGGGACTGCTACACTGTTAATATGCGATCTTTCAGAAGCAACACTAAACTAAGTTTCTTTCTGTGCTCTTAGATGCACAAAAAAGATTCCATGGTACTATTTTGAAATACAGTAGGGGAGTTTAGGGGAGGCAATGGCCTAGTGGTATTATCACTGGACTGTTAATCCAGAGACCCAGATAACATTCTGGTTTTGAATTCTGCAACAGCAAATGGTGGAATTTGAATTGAACAAAATACCTGGAATTAAAAATCTAATGACCGTGAATCCATTGCAAATTGCCAGGAAAAATCCACCTGGTTCACTAATGTTCTGTAGGGAAGAAAACTGCCATCCTTACCTGGTTTGGCCTACATGTGACTCCAGACCCACAGCAACGTGGTTGACTCTGAATGCCCTCTGGGCAAGTAGGGATGGAGAGTAAATGCCATGGAGCCAATTATGTCCTCATCCCATTAATGAATAAAGGAGAAAAGAAGTTCTTGTCCATCATCTCTCAACCAACTTCGTTCAAAAGTTTGCCATTTAGATAAATGATTTGGATGAGCATATGTAAGGCATGGTTGGTATGTTGCAGATGACACCTAAATTGGTGGTGTAGTGGACAGTGAAGAAGGTTCTTTAAGATTACAAAGAGATCTTGATCAATTGGGTCAGTGGGCTGAGGAGTGGCAGATGGAGTTTAATTTTGATAGATATAAGGTACTGCATTTCGGTTCCACAAAGAAGGACAGGACTTGTACAATTAATAGTAGGGCCCATAGCAGTGTTGTACAACAGAGAGACCAAAGGGTTCAGGTACATAATTCTTGCATCACAAGTAAGCAGGGTGGTTAAGAAAGTGTTTAGAATGCTTGCTTTTATTGCTCAGACGTTTGAGTATAGGAGTTGGGATATCATGTTCAGGTTGTATAGGACATTGGTAAAGCCTCTTCTGGAGTACTGTGTGCAGTTCTGGGTGCCCTGTTATAGGAAGGATGTTATTAAATTGGAGATGATTCAGAAAAGATTCACCAGGATGTTGCTGGGAATGGAGGTTTGAGATATAAAAATCGACTGGAAAATTGATAGACTTTTTTTGAGCGTAGGAGGTTGAGGGCTAATGTTGCTGATACTTATAATGTCATGAGGGTTGTAGATAAGGTGAATGACAAAGGTCTTTTCTGTAGGTGGGGGAGTTAAAACAAGGGGGACAATTTTTAAGGCAATAGGAGAAAGATTTAAAAACAATATTAAGAGCACCTTTTGCACACAGTGGTTCGTGTATGGAACGAACTCAGAGAAAGTGATGGATGCAGGTACATCTACAACATTTAAAAGACATTTGGATAGGCTCATGAATAGGAAAGGTTTGGAGGGATTTGGGCCAAATGCAGACAGGTGGGACTACTTTCTTCTGGAAACATGGTCAGCATTGAGTGGTTAAGCTGAAGGGTCTGTTTCCATGCTGTATAGCTCAATAACATTGCTGTTTATTGGAGCATCCTTTATGAAAATTAGCTGTCACATTGCCTATGTTGCAACAGTCAGAACTGTCTCTACAGTGAAGTTATTCAGGGAAGCACTCTGGGCCCCATGCTGGGACTGTAAGCATGTGGGCTGGGGGAAGTAACCAGAAGCCAGGGTAGGGATGACCTTTCGAAGATATGTGTGTGGCACTGCTGGACTTGGTCTTGAATTTGACTGGAATCTGTATTGCTGTAATTGTACAGGACCATGATCACATCTGGAGTATTGTGTGCAGTTTTCGTCTCCATATCTGAGTATGGATGTTCTGGTTATGTAGGGAGTCCAGTGAAGGTTTACCAGACTCATTCCTGGTATGGCAGGACGAATGTGTGAAGAGAGGCTGGAACAATTTAGGACCATGTTCACTGGAGTTTAGAAGAACGAGGGGAATCTCATAAAAACCTAGAAAATTCTAACAGGACTAGGCGGAGTAAATGCAGAGTGAACATTCTTGATGACCTGGGGTTTCAGATCCAGGGGTCACAGTCTAAGGATATAAAGTAGGACATTTAGGTCTGACATGAGGAAAATTTCTTCACCCAGAGAGTGGTGAGCCTGTGGAGTTCTCTGTGACAGAATGCGGTTGAGACCAAAACATTAAATGATTTCAGCAAGGAGTTAGATATAGTTCTTAGGGCTAAAAGTGTCAAAGGGTGTGGGGAGAATTGAGGAACGGGCTGCTGAGCTGGAAGATTAGTGTGCTCATATTGAAGAGCAGAGCATTCGCGAAGGGTCAAATGGCTTACTCCTGCTCCCATTTTCTTTGTTTCCAGTTTTGTGGAAAGGCAGCAAAATACCATTCAGTCAAACAAGCACTGAAACAAATGGAAGACAGGGGAAGTGAGAGAGACTCAGTGTGATTTGTCTCACGAAGGTGCAGGCTCACAACCCCGTCGGGATGGCTCTGACAGCAGTGACCTCACTTCAAAAGAATTTTATTGGCTATGAAGTGATTTAAGTTGTCTTGAGGCAATAAATGGCGCTATAGAAATACAAATCTTTTAAAATATTCATGTCAGATACATGAATGATGTCAATTGTTATCATTCTGTTGTTAGTATACAGAGAGCTTTGTCAGATATTGTATTATAATTTTCTTTACTTACACACTCATGAGCACTCTATGTTTACTATACCTGTGTGTCCATTCATTCACTCATAATTCATTACTAACTCACTCGCAAGTACACTATGTTGACTGTACGCATTTATATTCATACATTCATAAAACTGCATTTTTGTAGTAATTATATAAACCAAATTAAACATCCCTTCTAACTCATTACTGTTTCTTTACAACCTTTCCATTCTTGTCGGCCCATGCTGCAAGCAGTGTTTAGACCTGTTTCCGTATCAAAGACTTACCCTGAATAAGTGTTAATACCATAACCTACTGAGACAATTCCAACCCCGCCGTTCTGTCTCCATAACCCACTTGAAACTATGGAAAGGTTATAATATTAATTAGGTTGCAGACATCAGACAGTTTCTTCCGCTAGTATGTGACATTTTAGATACATATTAAATGGGGCTGCTACCCCCCCTTTAAGAAATTTACAAAACAGCGCTTCCATGAAACTGCATGAATTGATGTGTAAAAGCTATCAAAACCAGCAGTAGTAATTGAAATCTCATGACCCAAGCTATGGGATATCAGTTTAATATCCTCCATACTTTTATTTAGTACACATATAATTTCTCTCTTATTTAGGTCATATAGGTCTAGTATTTTTACAAGCATTACTAACTGTAAAGACAAAAGGACTAACACCACCTAATTATGAGATAACAAGGTGTAGAGCTGGATGAACACAGCAGGCCCAGCAGCATCAGAGGAGCAGGAAAGCTGATTTTTGGGTCTGGTCCCTCACCTAATTATGCAAGCTCAGACCAGACAGATATTCTAATCCCATCAGGAATAACAACCAGCATTGGTTGCGCTTAAACCATCTCTTGCTCCCCCATGACAGATGTTGCACAAACTTTTGAGTACAATAGATACATGTATAACACCACAGTGCTAACATTTTAATGCATGTAACAATTGTGTGTAAAGAGACTACTGTAAAACCATACTTCAGATTCGATCGCCACCTTGACCTGTGCTACTGCGCTTGCTCAATAAAGAGGATATTTCGCCACTCCGATCTCGATCGTTATTGCACAATATCCCACAACTTGAAGGAGTGAGAGTGTAAAATTGAAATACTGCAAATGCTGGAAATCTGAAGCGAAAACAGAAAATGCTGGAAAAGCTAAGCCAATCTAGCAATGCCTGTGGAGAGAGAAACAGAGTAAACATTCTGAATCCAGTGTAGCTCTTCACTGGAACAGTTCCAAAGAACAGGCATTCTGAATTTGAGCATAAGTGTTTGTTGATAAGAATTGACGAGAACTCTTCAAGTTTGAAAGAGAATACTGGTATGTTCATTGGAGTCATTGTAAATTATAAGGTACACACATATCAACTGCTTTTTTTTTAGCAAGATTACTTTATTAATATTGAGATTGTACTACAAACAATATCAAACTTGCATTGATATAATACCTTTTTACATAGTAAGATGTCTCAAGTGACAATATTAATGAGTTACAGTCAATCCAGTGAGATATTACTTTTAAAATTAAGCGTTGCTGTTTTAGGACAGAGAAGAAGTTGTTTCTGTCAGAAATTTGTGCGACTTTGGAACGCTGCCTCAGAAGGTGGTGTCATTGAACATTTTTAGCATTTTATAATATGGTCTCAATATAATATTTATATAGTAAACCAGCTAAAACATAAGCAGTTAATGTTTTTGTATTTTACAATTATTCTAGTGAACACACCAGTATGCCCTTTCAAACTTGAGCACTTTCAGTCATTTCTTATCAACTTTTAAGGCAGAAGTAAATAGATCCTTGTTAGACAAGGGAATGAAAGTTGCTAGAGGTAGACAGGAATGTGGAATGCAGAACGCAAACAATACAGCAATGATTTTATTGAATGGAGGAGCAGATGTGAAGAGCCACACGGCCTATTTATGCTCCTAATTTGTCTGTTCATATGTATCACAGTATAAGTCACTTGATATATAAAATTGACACAGTGTGGAGCTGAAGGAACCCACAGGCCAGGTAGCATCAGAGGAGCGGGAAAATTGACATTTCGGGTTGGGACTCTTCCTCAGAAATTATTTCTGAACAAGTGGCCTGATCCGCAACATCAACTTTCCTGCTCCTCAGATGCTGCCTGGCCTGCTGTTCCTCCAGTTCCACACTGTGTTATCTCTAACTCCAGATTGTGCAGTTCTTGCTATCTCTCTATTTATTTTAACTGGCTTATTGTACAGTAAGTGAAATTGATAAATACTTATTTCAGTCTTAGCCATTAAAACATAAACTTTCTTTTACCTTTTACAGATGCAGGGAACTTTTAAAATAAATAACGTAAGTAGGATGGGCCACCAACCAGATGAACTAATTTTTTTTCTATTTTTTTCTTTGTAGTTAAGCTCCTGGCTGTATTGATATTTCTTCCTAGTGTCGCAGTTGCATGGTTCATCAGATGGCTGATAATGCCAAAAGACTGTGTAAACGCAAGAGAGCAGGAGAAAATGGTACAGAAGAAATAAAAAAGAAAACAACGAAAATCCAAAATAGGACCACTGCGGAAAGCGACATTAGACAAAGTAGCCAAATTCACCCAAAGGTAAAGAAACTAAAAACATAGGTCATTACATGTCTGATTAAATTCAAAGTGTTTGCCATTGTGAACTGAATTGGAGCTTTAATATTATTCACAGGGTACAATAATCAGGGAACCTGATGCGACAAGCACAGATGGCCAGGTTGGCATAGGTTCTGTAGAATTGCCTGCAGAATTAATTAACTGAGTATGAAGTATTGGTCAGCTGTCCACCTTAACTTTTCAGTGAGTGCACTATGGTATGCGGTTTGCTCTGCACTTGCTTCTACAGTTCCCACTTTTGCAAGGGGGAAGATGGCGGTATATTGTTAGTGTAGTTGAACTGGGAATGTAGAGGCTGAGGCTAATGCTCTGCAGGCAAGGGTCCAAAGCCCATCCAAAAATTGGTGAAATTTGAGTTAAGTTAATAATAATCGTGCAATATGAAACTTTTCTTGACTGCAATCAAATTTACTTCATGACTGCAAAGAGCTTGCACTGCACTGGTTGTGACAACTGCTATCTAAATGCCAGTTTTTCTTTAAAATGCTCTCTACTATTCCAGACCACGTGCTTTGTCTACTGTTTCACTCCTTCTCAGTCCTCTGATTTTGTTCATTTTACTGTCCTTAAGCTGCTTAGGCCTCTGCTCTAGAATTCACCCCTACCTGTCAGGTTTTAAGAAGCATCTTAATAACAGTAATGTAATAAAAGAAAAGTACTTCAGCTGCTGAAGACCTGAAATAAAAACAGGATGTGCTGGAAAAACTCAGCAGGCTGCTTGCATCTGTGGAAGAGAAACAGAATTGACGTTTCAAGTTCAATATGACTCTGCTTTGAAGTTTTAGAAGAAAATTCATATTGGATTCAAAATGTAATGCTATTTCTGTCTCTACAAAAATTGCCAGAGGGGATGAGTTTCTCCAGCACTTTCTTCTTATAGATTAGATTAGATTCTCTACAGTGTGGAAACAGGCCCTTCGGCCCAACAAGTCCACACCGCCCCTTGCAGCATCCCATCCTGACCCAACCCCCTATAATCCCCCTATACCTTAAATACTACTTCTGAGTAGGCAATTGATTATGCAGAAAACTTACAAACTGGCCCTGTCAATAAACTGGCAAAATTTATATACTGCAGATACCGAAGTTTACTGTATTATCACAGTCCCTGCGAGGTCTGAGTAGTTAGCTAATGGACAAGTGAGAAGGCTGCCTGCCAGTCAGTTATTTAAGGCAAAGTTGCATTATTATTTAAATTATTTATGCTGTAAATAAAGTGTAACAGTCATGTGTATACCCCATGTATTAGGTTTCTATTAGTGTGTGTTTTTACATTGATTCTGTGGACGCCTTGGTCAGCCAAAATATTTGATCAGCTGGTACACTCTTGTTCCCATAGGTGCCAGTTAATAAAAAGTTTGCTGTATTCTGTACTAAGTTAGGTTGTTTCACTTGTTATTGATGCTTTTTATATTTAATCTATTTTTGGTACAACATCTTACCATTCTGTTGCACAAAGCTGGCTTTCTTGAATGCAAAGTTATCTCATCTTTGTTACATTCAGTAGCAATTTCTAAAATAAGCAGCTTGTGAAAGCCATGATTGATATTGTTTGTGGTCACAATCTTATTACTTTGTAAATAAACACAATTAAATAAGTAAAGGTGTGATTTTTTTTTCCTCACGGCCTACATTAGTTCTTAAATAACTGTTTGTACCCCGTCGTTAATGTAACAGCTTAAATAATAATTAGAAATAGATTATTTTTTGTTAAGTTTGGAGCAGTTTTATTTGTAGGTTCCTTTGATAGCATATTTTCAACTGGTCATCTCCTTCATGCCTACTTGCATCCTGCAGCTTTTGATTAGAAGCTGCAAGGTCCCTCAAGGATTCACTTGCCCTGATTAATAGGACTGTGTCTTAGCCCCTGTTCACACCTCCCCTGCTAGACTAGCTGAGATCAGTCTGAAGCCAGCATTAGGAAACATGGGCATGAATTCAGGCTTTGTGATGCAGTGTTTCACCTTTTTAGAATATGATTTTTTAAGTTTAAAATCTTGCAAGTTCTTTATGTACCACAATCAAACAATTAAGTCATTGTTTTCAAAACGGTCCTGTAATCCTGTTCCACAACCATAATTTTGTGTCTTTTGTATGTATTTTATAGCATGTACCTGTTTTCACCATCAATCCAGAAAGCAACCCCTGTGCTGTTACTTATGAGCAGCTCTCTGAGCTGATAAACTATGCTGTATTGGGGAAAGTGAGAAGTTCTCTTCCCAGGTAATGTACATTAGATGCTTATGGTCAACTCTGCATCACTCTGTCATCATGAGAGCTCCCTGTCTTGGGGGCTTTGACTTTGTTTTCTTTTCAGTTGAGCTAGCATCACTCTTTCTGTGCAGCTCCCTTGGTCTTTCAGTACAGGTGCTGAAGTGCAGAGATTTTCATTCTCCTACTGCCCCTAATGCAGTAAAGTCTCTCCCTTTCTGTGTATAAAATTGTTTCCAAATTTTGTGCAAAACCGTCATGTGGTATTCATAAAATAATCCATAACCAAGAAATCTGGCAAAAATTGTGGATGTAGGCAGCGTTTTCTGTGCAATTTTATGGAAGCATTTTGGATTTTCACAGAACTGTCACAATCTCAGATGTACTTTATTTGATAGTAATGCTGCAATTGGTGAAGCATAAATGGCTTCTTTAGAACCTGATTGACCTACCGTGCATTTCCAACATGCTCTGTTTATAGAGATAACAAGGTGTAGAGCTAGATGAACACAGCAGGCCGCACAGCATCAGAGGAGCAGGATGGCTGATGTTTCGGTCCTAAACCCTTCTTCAGAAACGCCAGCTTTCCTGCTCCTCTGATGCTGCTTGGCCTGCTGTGTTCGTCCAGCTGTACACCTTGTTATCTCAGATTCTGCAGCATCTGTAGTTCCTACTATCTCATGCTCTGTTTATATTTCTGAATTTGAGTAACCTGTCCAGCAGAAATCATTCATTGAATGGAAGTTTTCATCTGTACTTTATAAAAGTTGAACCAGGCAAAAATACTATCCTAAAGCAATTAAAACACTGCAGAATTTTTCTGAATATTTAAGGCTGAGAGGTGCCATAGAAACAGATGGCTATTTGTTTGACACTGCACACCTTGGAACATTTACTTGGAATTTAATTATAAAGCATTGCTCTTGATTGATCTGTAAGTCAGATAAAGATACTTTGCTATTCCAGTCAAGGCCTTTATCTTATTTTGCTGCTTCTGAGAATATTCCAAATGGTCATTAAAAGTGTTTGACTGACAAGAAGGTGTTTTAGTGCCATTTTCTTCCTACAGCTGGTGCCAAGTTCACAAACAGGAAGAACTGAAAGGAGTAGCAGTGATTGTTCTACATGGAGTGAGCCAGATGCACTTCTACAGCTACTATCTCCAATTTAAGCAGCTGAAGAAAACGTTTAGATTTGTAAGTTTACTGTTTCCATTATTGCATTTCCAAATCCATTTAAAGGTAACTCTATATCCTGACCCATTTGAATATGGGATTACAGTGAACTAACATCGAAGGCAGGCTGTTCAATGGAGCGGGACAATGTGGGTGTTTATACAGCACAGCTTAAATAGTGGTCCATGCTATTATCAATTAAGTTAGCTTCGTCATGGAAATTGACAAGACAAAGTTGAACACGTCTACTCTGACTTTGAAATTGAGTTATTAAAATTCACATCCACTTGTATTATGCCATACCAAATATGCCACTCTGTCTGTGTTAGTGTTTCGGGGAAGGTGGCGGCATAATGGTCATGTCATTGGATTTGTAATCCAGATCCACAGGCTAATGTTCTAGGGACATAGCAGATGGTAAAATTTGAACCCAGTAAAAGCTAGCCTAATGGCAACCATTTAACCACTCTTAATTGTCCTGTAAAACCATCAGTTTCACTCATGTTCTTTAGGGAAGAAAATCTGCCATCCTTAATAAAGTCTGGTCCACGAGTGACTCCATACTTATAGCAATGTGGTTGTCTCTAAACTGCCCTCTGAGCTTTGAGGGATAAGTATTAAATGCCGGCCTAGCCCCTTGATCCCACAAACAAGTATGGAAAAGAAAAACTGCCTCACTGATGCTACTCTGGCCAGCCTTCGTCTCATTTCGAGAGAGGGATTTCTCACTGTAAGCCTGTGCCAGCTCACAGGTCACCACTTCTATAAACACGTGTTACCTTGCTTCTTAGGTGCATGGAAAGCCAAGGATTTGACCTCTAACCCTTCCATTCCCTTCCCAAAACCCTCGCCTAACCATGTTCAAGATTGAGCAGCTGAACTGCCTGTTAAATTCTACTGCTGTCCCAATGAGACCACTCGCAGAGTAGAACAGATCCTGAAACCTTTCCATTTGGTAGCAGGAATATAAAGACACAAATCACACTACAGATTTTTTTTCTTCATTATGAGGATAAACTTGTTGGATATGCAAATGGAAATAGTAATTTTATGAATTTTCATTTTGCAAGTTGGAAATTTTCTAGGAGGCATCTCTGACAGAGTCCAGCTGACACAGCTCATGTCTAATGGGGTGGTTGTTCCCAGAAATAATGTCACAAGCCCCACACTGGGAGATTTTTTTTAAATTTAATTTTCACATTCAAAATACTGAACAACTGTGTTGAATAAAGGCTCCTGCCACAGGCACAACAATTTTTAAATGTAAAAATGGCTTTCCAGGAGACCCCAACTACCAAAGATTACGTTAGTTTATAGAAAATAGGAACTGTAAATAAATAATACAAGATGGAGTTAAGCCATATCTTTTGATGCTTTGCAAAGTCTTTTTGATACCATCCACAAAATGTCCTGTCAAAACATACCTTGACATATTTGCAATGAAAATTTTAATAAGGTCTAACAAATTGAGGATCCGTTAATTCTGACTTGATTCTGTTATCAGATTATTTGCTAATAATAAGTTTAAGTTTGCATCTAGTTGCAAATGCAGTAAGTAAGTAATAAGACAGGAGCTGCACATAAATGCATGTCTCATTTACTGAGACTGATACTGCCTCTGTGCATGTGCAAGAAATGCTTCCTTAGTATTGACAGTAATATCTAGACCTAAACTTAGTTGTGTGTGTAAATATTTTCAAATGAAAGCAGCCAATAGGATTTCATTTGGCTGGGATGTGCTAACAGTGGATCAAATGATAGTGAATGACCACTTGGCCAAGACAGCTGCCTCCATTTGTGGATCTCTACAATGGCATGAATTCCCTTATGGGGAGAAAACTAATAAAGCTAATTTGTTTATTTTAAATAAAAAGACATCATGCTTTTAAAAATAATCAACCTACTAAATTGATGACTGTAAAATGAACAGTTTCTTGCAGAATGTCCCTAGTACCTAACTGATCATATCTTCTGAGGAAGGGTCACTGAACCCGAAATGCTAACTCTGTTTTCTCCTTCACGGATGCTGCCAGATCTGCTGAGCTTTCCAGCAACTTTGTTTATGCACTTGATTTACAGCATCTGCAGTTCTTTTGGCTTTTAGGTCATATCTGTTTTTCTATTGATGTTCACATAATACTGTAACTACTTTTATTCTTCTTTCTGTTTACTTATAGAGATTTAGCATGCCCCCTCCTCCTGATGACTTTCTACTTCGTATTTTTGGAACTGAGAAATTGCTCCCACAAGATAAAAGTCCCATCGTCAATGGTAATGACGCAACAACACAATATAATTATTGCACAAAAGGTCAGAATACGTGTTTTGTTTTCTGTTACTTTTGCGCTAAAACATGAGATTAAGCTGACTCAATGCAACCTGCTTGGCTTTTGGCTATCTGCTCACTTACCAACTGAAACAAAATACCTCAAGTTACAAGTCTGCCTATGAACAGACCAGTGAAGTGCACAAGATGATGCATGTCCAGAACAGATCATAATTTTACAATTTGTACTCCTGAGATGCTGCTTGGCCTGCTGTGTTCATCCAGCTTCACACTTTGTTATCTTGGATTCTGCAGCATCTGCAGTTCCCATTATCTCTGATCACAATTTTATTTTCCTGATTTATGTTGGTCTGCATGGGAACATTTCTGAATAAAAAACACTGAAACCACTCGTGCTCAAGTGAATAACTAGTACACCCAAAACAATATCCATAGTGGACCCAAACTTAGTTGCATGCATAAATATTTACAAATCAAATATAAATATTTTTCGGGCTTAATGTAGGTATGGAATGGATCAGAGAATGTGGAAATTGGGGATGCAAAACAAAAAGCTGCACTTTAAAGCAAATGCTGTTTGGTTAAGAAGAATGTAGTAACAAATCTAGCTCTTCATTTCAGGTACATCTGCGGTAAATGGTCATTGTTTTATAACAGGGGATAATAGCTGTGGACCATCAGACGTTGACAGTCACCCCATTATTGTTAAATATGGCAGAAAGAAACAAGGCTTGACCAGTTTTTTGTTGAGTCAAGAAGAGCTGATGAAGAATGATTATCCTGTTACAGGTCAGTATACTTTTCATACACAGCTAAACACACCTTCGCTGTGTTACTTGCCCTGTGATGTTGAAACTGTACCCAGACTACATTTTTGAGACTGCTGTACTTGTATCCTAACTACTTCAGGTTCTGTATTTAGACAGCCTTAATAATTAAATTCTTATTACCTTTGTGCCTTTGAGATTACTGTCACTGGAATTTGATAGCCATTTATATTTTTTGATGAACAAAAACAAAGTTGCTGGAAAAGCTCAGCAGGCCTGGCAGCATCTGTGGAGGAGAAAAAAGAGTTAACATTTCGGGTCCGGGGACCCTTCCTCAGACCTCCTCAGTTCTGAGGAAGGGTCACCGGACCCGAAATGTTAACTCAGTTTTCTCCTCCACAGATGCTGCCAGACCTGCTGAGCTTTTCCAGCAACTTTGTTTTTGTTCCTGATTTACAGCATCGGCAGTTCTTTTGGTTTTTGTATTTTTTGATGACTTGATTGTGATAACAAAAAAATGTTGTCCATAAATTGCTTTAGCTACTGAATCCATTTTCTGCTTACATATCTAGTTCTATAGAAAGATGTTGGATGATAAGGAGTTTTATGGGCAGTTTTAATTGTTTGGTTATGTTGCATGTGTATATACTATGGTTGTAAAATAGCTTTATTTTACTGTCTCAGCAGCATGACCACTGTACTCCTGTGCTTTCTTTTTCAAAATATATTAGGCAGTCCTCATTCAGACGGATTTGTCCAAAGTGGGTGTACAGCTAAAGTAACTGACAACAGTCCATTGTTGGGCCTAGACTGTGAAATGGTAAGTTACTTTTGCTGTTTAAAACCCACCGTAGTTAAAAATTGTAAGTTGAAGCAAGAGGAATGTGATAGGTTTGGGCCAAGTTATGAATGAATGTAAGGCTGTGCTATTACAAACTGTCTCTAAGCCAGAATTCTTTTCAGCATAATTTCCCTCTTTATTACTTATAGCGTATGATGTAGGCATAGTAGTAGTTTGTTTGGCAGCAGGCCCCCCACCCCCCATCACATTTATTTCTGAGACCCCTTCTCCCTCCCCAGCCCCAATGAAGGATGTAAAGCCAAAACATTGACTTTTCTGCACCTCTGAATCTGCCTGACATGCTATGTTCCTCCAGCTCTACTGATTTAACACTCCGTGCTCCTGATCACAAGTGGTATCACTCACATTCTTAAAAAAGGTCTTGTTGTGTCCCTGGTCAACCAACATGATTCCTTCCACATTGTGTTTGCCACTCACACTGAATTTCCATTGTCCTGTAAGATAGGACATCATGGCTGCTGATCATCGCTGGTTAATGTAAAGTTATACTTTCTATATCCACATGAGCAAGTACTCATTATCAGGGCACTCTACGGCCTTGCTAGTAAAGTGCTAAGTCTGGTTTTATAAGTAGGACCTAAACATTTCTTGATCCCCGCAGGACTAGGACTTAGAACTAGGATAGTGATTGGTGAATGTTAGTTTTGACAATTGCAACTTTTTAATGCCTGTGTGAATTTTTAAACTGTCTTTTTGCATTGAATATGGTCATATGGCATCTCCCTAATGTATGTTTTCACCTACTCAAGGTGAGCATGTAGTCATCCATTACCCCCAAATGTGTACTATTATCCATGTATTGCTTGATCTGCTTTCCTTCCCCTTTAGGGGTTGGGCTAGTGCGACAAATTTTGGGACCTGCCTTAAACCAGCGTTTAAAATCAATATCTGGAACCAGGCAACATTCAGGGTGATCAGTTTGTTTGAAGTGCACATTCTTTGAAAACACTCAATAATCATGTCTAATCAGCAGGCTACAGGTCTCTGGGTTCCCTGAGCAATTCTGTTCCCTGAGAGTTGACCATATGTGAATTGCTGCTTCTTTAACCTTGGTATGAACGTTTGAAATTAAAAATGACTAGAACTTCCTCCACAGATGTGGCAGCATGCTTTAGCTTTAATAGCTCAGTGTCATTGTTACCTAGTAACTTGGGTCTTTACATTTCAATGATTTCCCACAGTCCTGTCACTTAATTGCTGGATTTTAGATAAATCATCAAGTCTATCCAAACTTCCCAATTTCTTTTCTTAACTGTTTGAAATTCAAAATACCTAAATGTGCGCTTCTAAATCCTGAATAGCAACATCCAAAATTAAAATAAATTCCTCTTTACTACTGAGAACTACAACAGAAACCAGATCCTTAAAACCTTAAATTTTGCAACATTTTTAACCTACGATCTGTTCAACCCAATACAGAACTCTTTATAATTACTCCAGACATTAGAAATAAATCCATTTGCGTCTCACACACAGAATAAGAACAGCACACACTCTTGAGGAAAGGAAAATGGAGAGAAATTGATTATGATACCCTAAGCAGCAAACTGCTTTAAAACCATACACAAGTTTGCTAGTGGTGTGCCACAAGGATCTGTTTTGAGACGACTCCTGTTTGTCATTTTTATAAATGACTTGGACGCAGACATAAGTGGATGGGTTAGTAAGTTTGCAGATGACACTAAAGTCGGTGGAGTGGTGGACAGTGTGGAAGAATGTTGCAGGTTGCAGGGAGACTTGGATAAACTGCAGAATTGGGCAGAAAGGTGGCAAATGGAGTTCGATGCAGGTAAATGTGAGGTGATTCACTTTGGGAAGAATAATAGGAAGGCAGAATACAGGGTCAATGGAAAGATTCTTGGTAGCGTGGATATACAGAGGGATCTTGGTGTCCATGTGCATAGATTCCTGAAAGTTGTCACCCAGGTTGATAGTGCTGTTAACTTGGCATACGGTGTGTTAGGTTTTATTGGTAGAGGGATTGAGTTCCGGAGCCATGATGTCATGCTGCAACTGTACAAAACGCTAGTGCGGCCTCACTTGGAATATTGCGTGCAGTTCAGGTCGCCCCATTACAGGAAGGATGTGGAAGCATTGGAAAAGGTGCACAGGAGATTTACCAGGATGTTGCCTGGTCTGGAGCGAAGGTCTTATGAAGAAAGGCTGAGGGACTTGGGTCTGTTCTCATTGGAGAGAAGAATGCTAAGAGAGGATTTAATAGAGACGTACAAGATGATCAGAGGATTAGATAGGGTGGACAATGAGAGTCTTTCTCCTAGGATGATGATGTCAGCTTGTACAAGGGGGCATTGCTGCAAATTGAGGGGTGATAGATTTAAGACAGATGTCAGAGGCAGGTTCTTTACTCAGAGAGTGGTAAGGATGTGGAATGCCCTGCCTGCCAATGTAGTTAACTCAGCCACATTAGGGGCATTTAAACAGTCCTTGGATAAGCATATGGATGATGATGGGATAGTGTAGGGGGATGGGCTCAGATTACTTCACAGGTCGGCGCAACATGAGGGCCGAAGGGCCTGTTCTGCGCTGTTTTGTTCTATGTTCTATGTACCACAAGGAGTCAAAATTCCTTTAAATGACATAGACATTGACCATGAAACTATAGCCACTGCTTGTTCAGCCCAACACTTCCAGTCACTCCAAAGACAGTGTAAAGAAATTGTTCCAACCCGAGGGTTATTCCATAAAATTGAAATGGGGGTCATTTATTGTTGTATTAATTTGGATTATTTCAGTGCCTGACCACAAAAGGGAGTGAGCTGACTCGTGTCTCTGTTGTCAGTGCAGATGGCAGATGTGTTATGGATGAGCTGGTGAAGCCAGACAACCCAATCCTCAACTACCTCACCAGGTAATGATTAAAATGTAGGATTTCTGGTGGATTCTTTTACTAATATATTGTTGGACT
Organism: Stegostoma tigrinum; assembly: GCF_030684315.1. Lineage (NCBI taxonomy): Eukaryota > Metazoa > Chordata > Chondrichthyes > Orectolobiformes > Stegostomatidae > Stegostoma > Stegostoma tigrinum. The sequence continues at coordinate 41,459,829 of NC_081376.1, read as the reverse complement.
TATTAATAAATGGAATATAAGGGTCCCATTTAATGTGCTGTTATGCACTTTTCTTCAAGTATTGCATTTGTCAGAGTTTTGTGCCTTTTTGTGATGAGACAGAATTTCTGCTATGATAACATAAAGTTCTAAGTATATTGTGTGAACTGGGTAGCCTAGATGGCAGCACTTCCACATCAGTGGAAGAAGGTTGGGACCCTTCATCCATTCTGATGAAGGGTCACAACCCAAAACATCAACTTTCCTGCTCCTCTAGTGCTGCCTGACCTGCTGTGTTCCTCCAGCTCCACACTGTGTTGACGCTGACTCCAGTATCTGCAGTTCTTGCTATCTCTTCTTGGAAGAAGGTTGCGAGTTCAAGTCTCAATCCAGAGACCTGAGCACTAGATCAAGGCTGATACTCCAGTAAGTACTACGTAAGTACTAATCAAGTACTATATACATAGTAAGTACTATGAGATAGTATAAGTTGGTTGAAACATTAATCTGAGGCCCAGTGGGCTCTCTGCACTCAAAATAAAAAAACTCATAGTATAATTTTAGAGAGCATGGAAGTTTTCCACAACATTTATCCCTCAACAGTGTCATTTAAGAACAAATTATCTGGTGATTATTTTAATATTTATGGAACTAGCTTTTTTTGTAATGCAACAATGAATACAAATTTACTGAATTGACTGTATAGTGCTTTAGAACACACTGATAAAGGCATTTAACAAATGCACATTTTTTCTTCCCTTAGTTATAGCTTAGTTGAGGAGTAGTGGAAGAATTGCTTGCATTATTTTAGGCATAATGGGTATTATGTTATTTTGACATATGATTTTGTGGACTGCAATGATTTTGATACAACTCTAAGCACGTGATGGTAAAAACTGTGTCTTCCTGTGTGTGTGTTTGTAATGATAATTGGCAAAAAATAAACATGAAACAAATGAACATTCCTGGGTCAGAAATGTTACCATATGCGTTTCTAATGTGGAATTAATGTGGTTTACGAACAACGTAAAAGTGAAGCTAATTAGTGACTGATTAAATCAGTCCATGTAATCTGACATAATGGCGCAAATAAAGCATTAATAGACCATATATTAATCAGGAATACAGCTTTTCCACAGAACTTTCATATGTAATATACATAAAACTCAATTAACTCATCCATACTTTTAATAGAAACAGGAGGAAACTGTTGAAAGTTAGATTCTGCTAATCCTTACTAATCTATGTGTTTTAATATGAAGAGGCCAGTGTGTTGAAAATTTCCCATTTTGTTAAGTTTATTCTGGTGACCACATGGACTGGAATAAAATCTTTAATAGCTTGCTGCTGTTTTTCTTCTTAATCTCAAACCCCCTCATAAAATGTTAATTGGAGATGCAATTCCATATTATTACAGTATCTTTGAGAGCTTATGAGCCTTCTTCAAATATGCACATGGTGTAATCTGTGAGTAGCAGCTTCCGTCCAGTGTCGCTCGCAGTAGCCCTCAGATGTATGGTTTGTAGTTAGATGATTACTTTTTAGAATTGTGTAAAAGCTTTTATTTAATAGAACAAAAGTAGACTTATATGGCCATTAAGTGTGCATATTAAACAAAAATTGCCTTTCTCTTGTATAAATATTTGGCTAACTTTTAAGAAAAAGCTGTATTTAAAATTTTGATATTTTATGAAATCAAAGATCTGAGGTGTCACAAATTGCACAATTCAGGTTCTCTGGAATTACGAAGAAAATGCTGATGCCAGTGAAAACAAAGCTGAGGGATGTTCAAGCTAAGTTAAAGAAGATCTTACCCAGTGATGCTGTGCTTGTGGGCCATTCTTTAAACAATGACTTGAATGCATTAAAAGTAAGGATATATATGTCTGTGTAATTTTGTGCACACAATAGTTAGAGATATGAGGTAGCTTTTAGAACTGAGGTTGAATATTTCTCAAGGATTCAATTTTTACATACTGTAAAGATTGGAAAAAGGGCCATGTGGATCTCATTGACTATGAGTTCCTTGATTGGAGTTGTACACATGGGCCATTCAGGGAGCCCTGGCTGATTGATATGAACAGGTGATTCAGAGAATCTCCTCACTTAAGGAGCTAGCTCTAAGCTGGCTGATCGGAGCCTGTGTACTGTGCACATGTAAATAAAGGGTGACTCCGTGACAGAATACCAGCCTCTTTGCAGTTATTTCAGATAACCAATGTATTCATCTCAAGTCAATATGAAAAGCACAAGACATGAATACACTGCTATTTCAACATGATGGATTGGGTTGAATTTTGACTTGATTGATGATGGGAATAAAAAATAAACATTTTGAGATTTTGTTCATGCCCACCTTGATGACATCATTTTTTGCTAATTGGCTGGATGTGCCCCTCAATATTGATGGGAAGCCCAAACCTTTTTCAGGACCTGGATTCATTAGAACTCAGCCAGTAGACTGTGGGCAGGTAATGATCTTCCTGGGATGGTAAGTAGGCCAAGGCTTTGTGGAGTGGGGATGGAATTGTGCGAAGCTGGAGCTGGCTTGGCCTGGACAGTGTGGAGCCGAGAAGTACATTTCTGTTACCCCAAGCTGCATAGTGCTATAATAAAACTTATCTGTGAGTTTTTCATTCTCTGGGCAAACAGCCACTGGACAGAATGCAGTGAAATGATAAATAGGCTCCTATTTATATTGAAAGACTGTGATCCTGTACTGAAAGTTCCTGACGCTGCCACAAGTAATAGGCTTAGAAATAACTGCTGTGTCTTTGATGATAGTAGTAGGGTGGAAAATCATTCATAGAGTCATAGAGCTGTGTAGCATGGAAACAAACGCTTCAGTCCAACCTGTCCATATCAACCAGATATCCCTTATAAATTGAGTCCCATTTGCCAGCATTTGGCCTATATCTCTCTAAACCCTTCTTATTCGTATGCCCATCCAGGTGCCTTTTTAAATGTTGTAATTGTACCAGGCTCCACCATTACCTTTGATAACTCATTCTATACATGCACCACCCTCCATGTGAAAAAGCTTGCCCCTTAGATCCCTTTTATATCTTTCCCCTCTCACCTTAAACCTCTAATTTTGGACTCCCCCATCCCGGGGAAAAGACCTTGGCTATTCACCTTATTTATTCCCCTTATAATTTTACAAGCCTCTATAAGGTCACCCCTCAGCCTCTGACATTCTAGTGAAAATAGCCCCAGCGTATTCAGCCTCTCCCTGTAGCTTAAACCTTCCAACCCTGGCAACAGCATTGTAAATCTTTTCTGAACCCTTTCAAGTTTCACAACGTCCTTCCTATAACAGGGAGATCAGAATTGAACGCAGTATTCCAAAAGTAGCCTAACCAATGTTCTGTACAGCAGCACTATGATCTCCCAATTGCTATACTGAATGCACTGCCAATAACGATAAGCACACCATCACCTTCTTCACTATCCTGTGTACCTGCAACTCTACTTTCAAGGAGCAGTGAACCTGCATTCCAAGGAGTCTTTGTTCAGGAACATTCCCCAGGACCTTACTATTAAGTGTGTAAGTCCTGCCCTGATCTGCCATTCCAAAATGCAGCACCTCACACTTATCTAAAGTAAACTGCACCTGCCATTCCTCGGCCCACCTGCCCATCTGATCAAGGTCCCATTATCCTTCTTGGCTGTCTACTACTCCACCAATTTTGGTGTCATCTGCAAACTTACTAACCATACCTCCTATTTTCACGTCCAAATCATTTATATAAATGATAAAAAATCGGTGGACCCAGCACTGATCCTTGTGGCACACCACTGGTCACAGGCCTCCGGTCTGAACAACAACACGCCATCACCACACTCTGTTTCCTACCTTTGCGCTAGTTTTATATCAAAATGGCTAGTTCTCCCTCTATTCCATGTGATCTAACCTTGCTAATCAGTCTACCATGTGGAACCTTGTCAAACACCTTACTGAAGTTCATATAGATCACATCAGCTGCTCTGCCTTCATCAATCCAATTCATAACTTCACAAAAGGCAATTAAGTGAGTGAGACATGATTACCTACGCTTAAAGCCATGTGGAAACCTTTTCAGTCCTTGCCATTCCAAGTACATGTATGTCCTGGCCCTCAGGATTCCCTCCAATAACTTGCCCACCACTGATGTCAGGCTCACCGGCCTGTAATTCCCTGGCTTTTCCTTACCACCTTTCTTAAATAGTGGCAACACATTAGCTAACCTCCAGTCTCTGGCATCTCATCTGTGGCTGTCGATGATACAAATATCTCAGCGTGGCGCCCCAGCAATTGTTTCCCGAGCTTCCTACAAAGTTCTATGGTACACTTGATCAGGTCCAGGGGATTTATCTACCTTTTTGAATTTTAAGATGTCCAGCACCACCACTTCTGTAATATGGACATTTTTCAAGATGTAGCTGTTTATTTCCCCATGTTCCCTAGCTTCCATTTCCTTCTCCACAGTAAAAACTAGAGTGAAATACTCATTTAGTATCTCCCCCATATACTGCAGTTCCACACGTAGCTGGCCTGCTGATCTTTAAGATGCACTGTTCTCTTTCTAGTTACCTTTTTGTCCTTAATGTATTTGTAGAATCCCTTTGGATTCTCCTTAACCTTATTTGCCAAAGCTATCTCATGTCCCCTTTTGGCCCTCCTGATTTCCCTCTTAAATATACTTGTACTGCCTTTATACACTTATAGGGATTCCTTCTATCCCTGCTGTCTCCTTAATGTTTTCAGTGGATTGGAAGGATAATTTTTCCTGTCAAAATTTATTAATAATCTTGAACTGCCACAATGCAATCATCTCCCAAGGAAATATAATGACAAGTCACCATTAAAACTGTTCTTACAGTCTGTGAATGAAGCTGTAGAAAATGGAAATCACGTAGATAGGACAAAGGATGCATTTTTAGCCTTGACGGTTAAATCCTTTTGAGATTAACACAATATGATCTCTGCAGTTTCTGACCCACAAGTGATTGGCTGTATACCCAAAAGATGCATGTTCTAAACCTAAATCTTCTGTGGCTTCTTTTTGATACAAAAAGAAACTGTGTTCCTGTGTATTTTTACAAGGTTTTATTTACATTTCTGCTGGAAATTTTAATGTGGTTTCAGTAGATAATGTTACTTGATTTTCTTTAAGGTAAGATGGGGAAATATCAAAGGAGATGTGAGGGGCAAGTTTTTTTAACGCAAGGAGTGGTAGGAGTCTGGAATGCACTGCTGGGGTGGGAGTGGAGGCAGATACAGTAAGGGCGTTTAAGAGACTTTTAGACAAGCACATGAATATGAAAGGAATGGAGTGAAATGGACACTGGGCAGGCAGAAGGGATTAGGAGATAGTGAGATAACAGGGTGTGGAGCTGGATGAATACAGCAGGCCAAGCAGCATCAGTGGAGCAGGAAAGCTGATGTTTCGGGTCTAGACCCTTCTTCAGAAAAGTTTCATTTAGGGTCATGTTCAGCACAACACTGTGGGTTGAAGGGCCCATTCCTCTGCTATACTGTTCTACTTTCTATGAAATGGAATTTTTCCCCGAATTGGTGACGTTCAGTATGACTTTTTCTTTCGGTTTGTGCTTTGCATACCCCAGTAATAGATTGCAATTTGTTTCTTGCAGATGATTCATCCAAATGTCATTGACACATCACTGCTTTATGCCAGGGACTTGGGTCAGAGATTTAAGTTGAAAGTTTTGGCAAGAAGTGTTCTGGGGTGAGACAATTGTTTATTTGCATGGACTGCTCACTCTGGAAGCACGTGGTCACTTAATGATTGTTATTGGAAGGGAAAGATAACTACCCATGAACATTTTGAATGAAATATGTCTTTAAATTATTTAAACAATTCGTGAATTTGTTAGATGTATACATTAGATTATTTTTATAGGAAAATGTGGGATTGCTGAGTCTCATTCTGCATTAAAGATGAAGCACAAGGCAATAATATAGATGCACTTGAGAAAGGCCGTTTGAACTATATCCTCCGGAAAAATTTGAGGTTCCCCTTTCCCATCTTTGTTCCTCCAATTGTCTTTTAAACAAAATCTATTCCCAATTCCCTTAGCCCGTTGCCACAAAATTCTTGGCTGCCAGCTAGTTCTTCTCTCCTGATTCCCATAACAGCTTAACCTTATCCACTGGGAATTTCTGGCATGGCAGTTGTTCCTTTTCTTATTCTAACCTGTCACCTTCTAAACTTGCAGCATTCTGTTCTCTTACTCAGTTATTCATCTTGCAGACGGATCAACGAGTTCACTAGGGATCACAGGGGTTGTATTGTGCTGTTGTTTTGGTTGTTAATCATATTCAGGACTGATCATGCTCATTCTGACAGTGAAGTGAGAGAGATGGTGGTATAGTGGACTGTGAAGAAGGTTATCTAAGAATAGAACGAAACCTTGACTAGCTAGGCCGACGGCGGGGAAGTGGCAGATGGAGTTTAATTCAGATAAATACCAGGTGTTGTATTTTGGTAGGGCAAACCAGGAACTGTTGTTGAATAGAAGGACCAAGAGGTGCAACCTCATTGTTCCTTGAAAGTGGAGTCACAGGTAGACAGGGTAGTGAAGAAGGTGTCTGGCACACTTGCCTCCATTGGTCAGAACATTGAATATAGGAGTTGGGGCATTGTTGCGGCTGTGCAAGACATTTATGAGGCTATTTTTAGAATATTGCATTCAATTCTGATCACCCTGCTATACTTGAAAGAGTTCAGAAAAGCTTGGCAAGGATGTTGCGGGACTGGACGTTTTGAAATTTAAAAAGAGTTTGCATAGACTGGGATGATTTTCCCCTGGAGTGTCAGAGGCCGATAGGTGACTTTATAGAGATTTATAAAATTATGAGGGGCACAGATAAGATGAATAGCCAAGGTCTTTTCCAAGAGTAGGGGAGTCCAATACGAGATGGCATAGGTTTAAGGTCAGAGGGGAAAGATTTAAAAGGGAGCTGAGGAACTTTTTCACACAGAGGGTGAACTGTAGAATGAACTGCCAGAGAAAGTGGTAGAGGTGGGTACAACTGGGTAGGTGCATGGATTGGAATGATTTAGAACACACTCCAGAGGATGGTGTTCAGTAGCTGATGTTTTAACTTTCAAGTAGAGACTATAACTAAGAGCATAAAGCATCCAGAAAATGTTTTCTTAACCTCAGAATGGTTAGGATGGTACCCTATCATTTGGAATGGTTGAGTTGAATAACATGCATTTAAGGGGAAGTTATATAAACATGAGGCAGGAGAAAATGGACCAAACACAGGCAAATAGGAATAGTTCAGTTTAGGATACCTTGTTGGCATGGACGAGTTGGACCAAAGGGTCTCTTTCCATGCTGCATGACTCCATGACTCAGGTCCACACTTAACATTATCAAACATGCTGATATATTGATGTCTGCCCTTCTACCAAGCAAGGGGCAAACACCAATTCTCTGACACTGCCTTTATGTCCCGGGACATAACCTGAGCACAAACATCAATATCTTCTGGTCAGCTCCAGACATCTCCCTTTCCTAGTTCCTGTCTTTTGTATTTCTCCTCTGATCACCCCACGACCAGCCCCCGTAACGCCATGCAACCTGCCTCCACAGCTTCCGAAGTTTCTCAGACAGTACCATCATTATAGATCTATCGTTTCAGCCTATTCCTCCCGTGCTGAGCTGATTTCTTCCTAACTCAACTATTTTTCTCTGCCCTTGTGCAGTCTCTTCCAAATTATATCCATGATTTAGCAATGCTCTGTCACTTTTATAGTTTTCAGTGTCCTGATCCAAACTATCGCCTTTTCCTTACAAGATAACAAGGTGTAGAGCTGGATGAACACAGCGGGCCAAGCATTATCATAGGAGCAGGAAGGCTGACGTTTTGGGCCTAGACGCTGCTTGGCCTGCTGTGTTCATCCGGCCCTACACCTTGTTATCTCGGATTCTCCAGCATCTGCAGCTCCTATGATGTCTGATACTTCTTTTCCTTCCAGTTGCTCTATATGTCCAACTCACCTGGGAAATCTGAGAGCATTCTGCTTTTTCACTGAACATATATGCAACTAGCTCCCATCCACGGTCCACCTCTTCCCCTCAACAACGTCTTAATATTGAAGAATTTTTCCTTCAAATCCTCTTCCTTCTTCCAAATGAAAAGTATAAAGGGCATCAGCTTAGGTTCTGGATGTGCTTCCCTTTTTGTGGGATAAATGGAACATTCCAGACCAACTCAGGCCCCCTCCCTCAATTTCTCCATTCTTTAATGAATATTGGTGCCATTTCCTTTTCAGAGACTGAGCTGGGAAATTTTGTCCACTGTGTTCCCAATAGCTACCTTTCTCTCACATTCAACTGATCTCGCTCCAATTCTCTTCCCTTTCCTGTCAACAAATATTCACTATAAGGCCATTGATTCTTTTGGTTACCTTGATGACAGTTGCTTGCACCCTCTTTCCTATAATGAATCGATTTCATTTGCCCAGTTCCTCCCCCTCTGTTGCCTCTGTTTGGGCAATACAATCGTGCATGCCAGTGCTTTCAATAAGTCTCCTATTTTCACAACTAGGGATTCATACTCTCTTCCCACTGTAGTTGGCAGTGCCCTTGACCACATCCCTTTTCTTTCTTTCGTACCCTACTCCTGTTCTCAGTACCGTTCCTCTTTACCAGAACTGTAATAGGGTCCCTTTGTTCTTCATCCATCCCACCAGAATTTATTGAATTAAGTTGTATCGTTAGGCATGAAGCCCCAGCCAAACACATTTTCCTCTTCCCTCCCTTTTCACAGAATAAAATAATTGTCATGGCTGAAAAGGTGGCTTTTGGCCCACCATACCTGCACAGGCTCTTCAACATGCATCATTACCTAATGCTAATCTCTTACTTTTCCCCCGTGCCCTTTCTATTCAAATAATTATCCAATGCCCTCTTTAATCCCTTCATTAAACTTGCCTCCACCACACCTCAGGTCGGTGCATCCACACCCTGACTGCTCACTAAGTGGAGGTAAGAAAAATTCTCACATTACCCTTTCTCTCTGTGCACTTCACTTTTAAATCTGTGCCTTCTTGTTCATTTTACAAGTGGGAACAGCATCTCCTTATCTGATCTATCCAGCCTCCTCATGATTATGAAAACCTCAATCAAATTTCATCTCAGCCTTCTTCTCCCCAAGGAGAACAGTCCTAACTTCTTCAATCTATCCTCACTACCTGAATTAAAAGGGCCTTTAAAGCTTAGAGAATTTTCCATGGTAGAATTTGAAATTTATAATCTGGTTTTCTACATTCTTGCATGAAATAAGACCTTATGGATACATTTTTCTCAACATCTATCTTTAAGTGTATAATTCTTTCCAAGCAGAAAGGAAATTCAGTCAAAAGAAATGGTTGGTCATGATGCATCTGAAGATGCAAGAACAGCTCTGGAGTTGGCACAATATTTCATCAACGAGGGACCCATGAAGGTGTGTTAACAATCAAAAACTGTAAGTGTTAGCCTAGATCAGTGGGAGTAATCTTATTTGGACTTTATAGACTTGACGCTGGCATTTTCCTCTGCATTGATCAGAAGCCCACTAAAGCAAAATATGCAAATTAATTATAAAACCCTGGAGATGGATTTTTAATTAACCTGCAAAAATAGGACCAAATGTAGGTGTGTGAGGGTTGCTAAAATAGGGCAATGGCTTAATGCTGGGGACACAGCATTGCCCTGTCATTGTTTGCATTAATCAATGCCACATTTGAACTTAAGTAGGAAAACCCCTGGTGGCACAAGCAAGCCTGCGATTCAAATATGCAGAAAGGTCAATTTCTGAAGTTTGGCCGTACAATTCTGGTTTTAAACGTCAGCACATGGATTTCCCCAGTGTCAAAGGCTTTAATGTAATGATCTCACCTGCTTCTCTGCTGTTATTGGGCAGGAAACCCAGAATGGGAGGTTACTACTGTGGGCAAATTGAAGAGATGCAAACAAACTCACTCTATGACTTCTTGTGTTCCTGACTTGCAAATAGCCTCCCTGGCAACTGCAAAGGTTAAACTTCTGCAACTGTGATAGCTGCATTTTGGAAGCAGCAAGTTTTTTTCTTGATTACCAGAGTCACTTAAAGCTTTACGTGAAGTGAAAGCTTCCCAAAAATCATAATGCTGCTTACTTCATGCAGCAACAGAGACTGACTTTGCCTGAAATTGTGATCTCTAGCAATTCGCACAAATTCCTATAACTCTCAGGTTGGAAAATTGGTGCAGAGAGATATTGTAAGAGCAGTTAGAAAACTAAGGGCATACACATAAGTGACTATGTTTTCATTATTTTAATGCAGAAGCAGAAATCGAAATGTATTTAAATATCATTTCACCGATCAATTCTGCAGTTTTTCAACATGCCTCCATTGTTAACAATCTGGCAACTATAATAGATCAGACCACAAATTATGTTAGTTATTTTTTGTTTCTCTTGATGAAATACCTTTGCTCTTCAGTTTTAGACGTTGTTGCGTTATTATATTCTAGTAATTGGTTACTTTTTCTGAAATTATCTTCATGATGCACAGTGCTGAAGATTGAATCTTTGTCATCACCTTTTTGAATACCATGAAACGTCAAGGTCTCATGTAAGGAAACACTGATCCAATTTATCTTGTTCTCCTGCTGTTTCGAGAGGAGCAGGGGGCAGAAGTATCCCAAATAATGTGGATTTTGGTGCAGGTTCTCATTAACAACTTCTTTGCAAAGAATGTACTTCTAGTTGGCAGGAAATCTTATTGCACTTTCATTCCAGCTGGGTTTTTTTTGTGTAACTTAAGGCAACTTGGGTGTCAGAAGTGTTTCTTTATCTTGGGATGATCATACCACCTTGTGATCTGCATAGTCACTACTTCTTTTGCTTCAAATACATGCTTTGTATCTTAAGATATCCACAGTTAATGTCAGTACAGAGTTCACCGCGTTATTTAATTGTTTTGAAACTGTCTTTTCACTTAGTTGCCTGGCATTGCCATTGCAAGTAGCTGCTGGGAGCATGGAATCAATGTAGTGAATATAAATTGTCTTGATGAGCAGTGTTTAACACCTCCAATGAATTAGCAGGTTTTATTTGAAATCAAATCATCTTTATGTACAGAGCCCAGAATATTTAAATTACCTTTCTGTGCATTTGGTGTCGTTTATTAAAATTCAACTAATGCTTTGGTTACAGGTAGCAAAGTTGAATCTGGAGAATTTCCAAGCTAAACAGCCAGCAGGAGATAATTTCACAGCACAGTCTGACAGTAGAAGTCAGACAAACAGGCTGTTGGGTTACCTGAAAGCAAACTGCAGCAAGGTAGATGGATTTTTAGGCACACCATCCTTCCATTGTGGCAGGTTAGTTCATGATATTTTATCACTTCTAAAGAATTTATATATAGACTGTTCTGTGCTGAGAAACCACAGATCTTTTAACAGCATGATGCTGTATAAAATGAAGTTCCCCTAGGATTTGCTTGCACAACCTTTTAATTTTACATGCAGTGTAGTGCTTCATTGGAGAGCTGTGACACTGGGCATGCAGGACTCTTGAGTTTTTACTATCCCTTCAGCAGGGATAATAGTTAGATAACAAGTTTCTGCTCAAAGCATTTTCTGGAGTTCTTCCTCTTTTCCTCCAAAGAAATTCTACAGTCATTTTCTTACAGGATGAAAGTGCATGGAAAGTGTACTGAAGTTAACACTGCCAGCTGCTAAAATCTGAATAGTCCAGAATCTAATGTATTTGGCATTTATTTTTGTCTGACACGCGTAACAACCCATAACTACTTGAACATTCTTTGAATAAAAGTGCTGAGCATTATGCCACCTATCAGGACAGTGACTTGCTGAATGCAATGAAATGCAAACCTAAGGGCCTGGTCCATCCTCTAGGTTCTGTTACTGAGTTAAAGTGCCACAGATCTGCCAGATTGTAGTGGTTTATCTTCTTTGCAAACATCTACCAGCATGCGTGCTTTTTAGCAGCAAGCCTGACTTCAGACAGATCTTGATTACCACAACCTTCCTCACCCCACCCTAAGGAGAAAATGTTTATATTCCTGTTCTTCCTATTATAAGAAATAATAAATGCTAACAACTTGTCACATTACTCAATCATAACCATCCCATTAAACCTTTAAAGTGTTAACACTGACAATGGCCTTATCAGGTGATGGCAAAACTTCTTCATTCTTTCTTAATATAAATTAATGATTTAGTGTTTATTAAAGTAGCCGTTCAGAATGCTCTTTGTTTGATTTATTAGTCTTTTTGTGAGTAGCTTCTTAAATTTTATTCCTTCATGGGGATGTCATGGGCTAGACCAGCTTTTATCACTTGTCCCTAATTCATGGTTAAAGCACTGACTTAGCAGAAGTCAGTTAACTCAACACAGTGAATCAAACTTAACACTATCAAGGCTTGTATATTTCATTTACACACTGATGAATCAGGGAGAACGGGTTTTGACAATCCATAATGACTACAGAGCTAAAAATGTATCTATGTCATAAGTGGGTAAAGAGCAAATATATTTACCTCTGTAACAAAAACAGAAGTGGCTGGGAAAGCTCAGCAGGTCTGGCAGCATCTGTGAAGAAAAAATCAGAGTTAACGTTTCAGGTCCAGTGATCCTTCTTCAGAACAGTTCCAAAGCAGCCCTCACATCAGAATACTTTTGATTTTGCACGCCATCTTTGAGATCTCATTTATTTATTCTCGTTTTATTTTGCAGTAGTTCAAATAAGAGTATTATACTCAAGGCAAATTATTTTAACTTACTGTGCAACAGAAGTTGTATAGTGCTGTTTGATATTATTTTAGAGGTGGCAATAATGGGTGTGCAATGCAAGTAACAAGAATATCTTTTCTTCCATCTAGTTTGGTTAACAAATTGGGTACACATGATCAGAAAGCAGTTCTACTAGGCACAAGTAAAGCAGTGAAGGAGCTGATACATCAAGAAGCCTGGCATAAAATTGAATGTAAAACAGACAAGGAAGTAAGTGAGATACCAGCTATATACCAGAATATAACCAGAGATTTCTGTTCAGAAATCTTTGAGAATTCTTCCCATGACTGTAACTGGACATGATATATTCAACTCTCTACATCAGCATAACTAGTTGATCAATACAATTAGAATCGGTTCTTAAAATTTTTCTGTTCGTGAACTTCTCTTGACAACATGAACAACTGTGCAGAACTGACAGTTACACTATCCTGCAAGGACACTAGCTTAACCTGTTGAGCATTTTTTTGTGTTGGTTGTATTTCTGTTTGTGTGCAGCATTATGATTTTTTTACAATGATGAAAGTTCTTATTAATGTTGTCATAGTAAATAATATCACATGGTACCGCAAGGCCAAATTTGCTCTCAGCGTCAAACAGCGTTAAAACAAGAGGGATAAATAGATATTGTGCAGTGAGGGAGACAGCTGTAGCATGGGAGGGGAAAAAAGAAGTAAGTGCAGAGGAGTGTAAGAACAGAAGACAGGAAGCAGGACAGGAGAGGAATGGGGCAGTTTTGAAGCCCAGGGATCCAAAGGCAGGAAAGCTGGGAGTAGCACCAAACTAGCTTTGTGCAAACGCAACAATGGTATAAAATGATAATACCCCTCAGCAGAAAGTTGAATTGGCATACCTCAGTGCGACAGATGAAATTGGTGGAACACATTTAAAACAGGCTTTTCTAGCTAGCTGTCAATGGCAACTGCTTTCAGGGCTGCTGAGTATGACAGATTCCACTCAGGAAAGTGAGAATGCTGAATGATTTTGAGCAAGAGTTAATGCCTACTGACTTACTACTGCTAAACACAGTAACTTTTCCTTGGCTCAGAAGTTACTTCTATTCTTTATAACCATTATAAAGGCTAATTGCTGTGCCTTCTACAAGTGTGACTGGAACTGCAAACAAGTATGGATCCTCTTATAATTGATGTTCTCATTGATGTAGGTACAGAAAGTTTTAACCAAGTTTTAAAATAGAATGCATCGGCCATTTGATTGTAATTTATGTTTTGCATGTAGATCCTTTGGTTGAATGTCCTGAAAACGTCTAAAGTTGCAATACTTTTTCACTTGTTTACTTGAAATGCCCTCAGATTATTCTTGAATATGTTTTCTGCAGATTGTTCAGCAAGCTCAGACTGAGATCCCCGTTGCCTCATTAAGTTTAAGTCACTTTACATCTTATTCTGAATACAGTGAATGTAATCTAAATATGAAGATTCATGAGGGATTACTACACGAAAAGGTATAACATTACAGTAACAGATCTCTATACGGTTATTTAGTTTTATCACAGCATATTGTGTCAAAATTCTTATTTATTTGCATAAGCATGCAAACATGCACGGCATCAACTTTAGGAATAATTTGGCTACTAAATAACCAACAGTCCAACTTTGTTATTATACGTATTTTCCTCATTTGTCACAGTCTTTTACAATCACCAGAAAAAGAAAATGAAGATTATCCTGAACTAGAGCCAAATGGTTACATCCTGCTAGCAATACCCTCCCACAATTGAACTCTGGAGGACACCTATGGTTCCAATTATAATTTCATGAGCAAACTGAAGGGACTCCTAAAATGATCCACTGTCCAGGAAGGGTGGCATAGCGGCTCAGTGATTAGCACTGGTGCCCGACAGTCCCTGGGTCCTGGGCGTAATTCACTCTCACTGTGTGTGGAGTTTGCATATTCTCATGTCCAAGTGCTTCATTTTCCTCCCACAATTCAAAGATGTGCAGGTTACGTCAACTATCCATGGGAAATGCAAGGATAGGATAGGGGCATAAGTCTGAGTGGGATGCTGTTTGGAGGGTCAGCATGGGCTGAATGGCCTGCTTCTAGACTGTACGGATTCTATGATTCTAACTCTGAGGCAGCTTCTGTAATTCTAAAATTGATGAGTTTGTCTGGCTTTTTATAAGGACTTAACGGGTTTTTAAACATTTCTTTTTCTAATTGAACTCAGGTTATGGGCACTGCGGCCCTCTTGTGGTGCAATGGCAGTGCCCCTAACCCTGGACTTAGAGGCCTGGGTTTAAGTCCCACCTGCTCCAGAGGTATGAAATAACATCTCTGAAGAGGTTGTTTAGAAAAAAAACGGGTTGTGGGCACACCTTGCAATGCTGTATTTAGTACTCAACCTTAGTTGGCCTGAGGAGGTGATAGTGAGCCTTGTCTTCGCACTGCTCAGCACTTGTGATGCTGATGCATCAAAACTGGTGTTACGTAGCAAATTCCAGGATATTGGTTGCAGATGTGTTTACAAGTTAGGGTGGTTTGTGTTTTGAGTTAATGGGCTATCGATAACATTGCTGCTCCTGTTCCTTTCTCCGATGAAGGTTGCCGAAGAGAGGAAGTGCTACCAGTCATTTTATTGATTGTACACACTACAGCCAAAGTGTACCAGTGATATTGAAGTGCACTACCTTAAAAAGCAACTTAATGAACTTTTAGAATTACAGACACCTGGAGATCATTGCCCTTCATCAGATAACATGCGTTAATATGCATTAATTCTGATCTATTTTCAACTCTCCCCACAGATGAGACAGAAGTTGTCAGAAATGTGTACTGTGTATGCTGGTCCATTTTGTAAGGATTTCTGTTTAACGTCTGTTGAAAAAACATTCCAGAATTGTGGTTCCATCAGTTCCTTCAGTGTTATCACAGAAACACACAAGGTACAAGCAGTCAAAATTCAACTAAAATGGAAAGGGCCCTTTATGTTTCAAAAATTCCTAGCTACAACATGCAAAACTAATGAGTAACATTTTTTCAAATATTTTCAATCCACTAGAGGGAGCAATGTTTGTTGTTTAACCATTAGCTTTCTCTCTCAGCACAGTTGGTGCTAATGTGAACGTCTGCCATGAATAGATTGTTCACTCCTGTGTCATAAGCAGGCCCTTTGTGATTAACTCCAAACAAACTGTTAGGTCAATAGGTGTATAAATAGTGGACTATGATAAATATGGCATAAATGATCTGGCCTTTGCTGGAATTAGATGCACTGCATGGATTAAGTTCAAGCAGGAGCTGGAAAAACTAAGAGGAAAATGAAAGCTGTCAGATTTAGAGGGGATGATAATGCCTATAGGACCTGAATAAGGAATGGGAGGTAGAGAGGCAATCGATGATGTTGGAAGTAATCCACCACATGAATTTGAGCTCTTGATATAAACCCTTTTCCTAGTATTGCCGTGTGTGTAAGAGTAGTTAGTCTAACTGCTTCAAGCATGGTAAATGTAAAATTCTAAAATAAAGTGAAATCAGTGATGGTGTTTAAGAATCAGTGTTGGGCCATGTGCAGAAGCACAATATGGCAGGTACAACTGGAAAGAGTATGATGGTGTGTGCAGACACCAAGCCTACTTTTGGAAGCAAGAGCAAAAGAATGGCTACTACATTGAGAGTGTCTTTGGTAAGCACACTGTGATATCTGTAGAGCTAATCTTGAAGCACCTGCCAGTTCTTGAAAAAGTATCACCAGAAATTACCTCCTTCAGTAATTCTCAACAACCCTTTTGAGTCATGTAAAACTTTCAGGCCCTTGTGCTTATTTAATGGCTAAGTTCGAGGATCAGCCTTCATACTCTTGTTACACTGTCACCTAAGTATTGAAATTGTGGACTTAAGTACAACATCTAGAATAGGACTCCACTGCTGTACTAGGGCACTGCAGTACTCTCCGTATACTATACTTTCAATGAAATGTTAAGCCACAGCCTCATCTGACCTCTTATGTTGTTATTTAAAGAAGAATGGGTAATTCTCCTCATTTCCTGTCCTTTGCACATTGTCACCAGAAAACACATTAACAGATCATTTACTGACGCATGTTGGAACTGTAAACACATTTGTTTTCATGTTTCCCCATAATACACTTCAGAAATGATTAATTTTGGATACCCCAAGATCATGAAAGCTTCTCAATAAATGCAGTTGATTTTTTTAGGCATCTTGTTAGTTAATAAAGAAAGAAATATATTGTAAAATATATAAAATTGCATGATTTTTGCATGTAGTGTAATTTTTTTCATTCTCTTTACAGCCCTATGTGCATATTGAGTATGCACTCCCTGAAAGTGCGCACCTTGCTGTGCTTACATTGAATGGAAGCATTATGGGTCGATTTCCCATTACGGTAACAGCACTGAAATTTGAATTTTCTTTTGTCCGTTTCAGAATTCTTTTGATAGTTGCAAAAAATTGTAAGGCAAAGTCTCAGCGTCTTGCAGATCAGTCCTTTTGAAGCATTAAAGGTTTGCATGTGTATTTCATGAATAAATACCAGCTAAGTCACCTGTCAGTCTCTGCATTCTGCTGTAACCTATATTTCTCGTGTGCAGTTGCCTTATTTTTAGTAGTGGATAATATGGATTAAATTTCGTCTGAATTTTCGCACTTAACATCGCAAGAACGTTCTGTTCTATTTTTCAGTGACAATGTTATGAATCTTGAATTAGGCTCATTTGGTGTAATAAGCAAATTAATTAAATTCCATTTATTATCAAGATAAGTTAGTCAATTAATTTCGTTTTAGGGGAGGATGTTTTTATTATTGAGAATTAAAATGTTGCTGCCAAGATCAAACTGTTTATGGCCATTGTCACCAATGCGAGTGCCCTAGGCTAGGTATAGTATCTGTAACCATTCTGTGCCTTGCCAGTGTTACAACCAAGAAGGGATGAATCATTCCCGTCTGTTTAAGCTGCCCCACTTGACCATAATAAATATTTTTAATTCTTTATGGCATGTAGCTACATCACACTTCAGTAAGCCACAGAAGCATTTCAGATTAAGAAGTTAGTTACAAGGTTCTCTCAACTGAAAGATAAAAATGCTGTTGTTAACAAACCCCATGAAAGTAATAAAAAAGCAACATCAAACTCAAACACAAGTATAAATTTTAAAAGTAGGAGACAGCCGAATTCAAAATGGAAAATCAAGGATAAGAAGTCCTCAAAATCCTTGAAATGTCAGGTTTTAACATGAGAGCGCAGTTGTATTAATTAAGCAACAAGTCATGAATTAAACTTGTATCCTCAGCAGTAGCCAAGTTTGTAGATACTTTTAAGTTCTGTGTGCATGGATGTTGCTCCGATTTGCTTTTTGTCGATCGTGGTTTTCTGAGAGACTGAGAGAAATGGTAGAGATGGAAAGCTAGCCTGTCAAGTTCTGCTGTTCTGAATCCATCATCCCTTGTGTCTGCTCTAAAAACTGCCTGAAATACAGTTCCTGTCTGACCTTGTTGCTGCAGGAGTTTTTCATCCAGATATGTGAAACTTTAAGGTCAGAATCAACCAGGAGATGCAGATCTGGATTTCAGTTCTTTGTACAGTTGTTAATTCTGCTTCACAATAATTGTTGTATGTTGACAGCTTCACAAACTTGGCTAAATCTGTTCAAATGACTGCTGTTGCTATCTTAAGTTAGTGTTTTTCCTTTTCAACAATCATTTTAGTCCCATGAAAGGTCACAGGCATTGAGTCAGTGGATAGAAGACAAAAGAAAAGTGACAGTCTATTTTTATCATTATAGTGACACTCTGCAGTCATTCTCCCTTTAAGTAATATTCCGTTTCTTCATTCTTCCTGCCAATCTGAACCACTTCACATTTTCAAATATGGTAATTAATCTGCCAGATTTGTGTCCAGTCACTGAAGCCACCTAGGTACGTCCAGTGTTCCAGTAAGCTGTGCAGACCACGGAGGTCCATGCAGCAGCAGGAAAAATTAAAGGGAATATTGCCCTATACTACGAGCTTTTATTTTCTGCAGTAAGCTTTGATTTGGCAAATGCTGTCTGGAAAACCAAATGTAGGATATGTGCAGGCTCTCCTTTATCCACAACACTTATTACTTCTTCAAAGAGCTTCCAATAAATTGGTTAAATAATTTCCCTTTTATGAAACCATGCTGTTGCTTTCCAGTTACTTCTGTGTTTTTACAACCTCTTCAATGATCGATTCTAGTGCCATCCCCGTGAGAGATGTCAAAATGACTGGGATATAGTTTCCTGTTTTCTGCTTACCTCCCCTATTTTTTACTTTCCAACCTGATGGAAATTTTCCAGAATCTGGGGAATTTTAGAACATTAATACCAACATATCTACAAGTTCATCAGTCATCTCTTTTTAACATGTGAGGATGTGGTCCATCAACCCAGAGACTTGCCAGCCTGTCGCTGCATCAGTTCACTTCCCTCGTGATTGTAATTTCACTCAGTTCCTCTCTCTTTTGTATCTTGATTTACAGCTATTACTGGAATGCTAAGTGTATCCTTTATTGTGAAGACAGAAGCAAAATATTTGTTCGTTTCACCCGCCATTTCTTTATTTTCTACTATTAACTCCCCATTCTTACTCTCTAAGGGATGAATGTTCGCTTCACTTACTCTTTTAAATATACTGTAGAAATGCTTGCTATCCATTTTTAATATTACCAGCTGGGTTCCTATCTTACTGTAATCACTTCCTTCAACTAACCTTTTCGTTATTCTCTACCATCTTTATATTTTGACCAGTGCTTTGACCTGCTACTTATATTGTATATAAGTATACAGTTGTATACTTTTTCCCTTAAGTTTGATGCTTTCCCCAGCTGTTCAATATACCACATTTTTCTACATTTGATCCTTTACCCCCACTGTTTAGTTTAAAATCTTTTCGACTTCGCTAGTGCAGCAACTTGTCAGAAAAACTGACAGCACCGCAGTTCAGTGTAGACATGCAAATAGTTCATCCCTGACTTTCCCCAGTGCTGATGCCAATGGCCCATGAACCAGAACTTCTCCCATACCAGTCTTTGAGCCATGCATTCATTCTCTCTAATGTTATGTACCCTATGCTTATAAGACTATAACAAATAAGAATAGGAGGGAGATGTTCAGCCCCTCAAGCCTACTGTACCATTCAATATAAACATGGCTGTTCCGACACTGCTGTCATCCACTTTCCAGCCCTTTCCCCAGAATCCTTAATACCTCATTTGGTAATGACTCCGTCTTGGCTTTAAAAATACAGAAGGACTCTGATCATATGTCTCTCTGGCAAGGAGTTCCAAAGATTCTCAACCCTCTGAGTAATCTATATACACGGAACTGAGGTAGTAACAGCAATTATAACCTTTTGAGGTTCTGTTTTTTAATTTAGTGCCAAGCTCTTTAAATATTCAATGCCGAACCTCTTTCCTTATTCTGCTTATAGTTGGTACGTGCACAGACCATGGTGGCTGAATCCTCCCCCCTCCCACTGCAAACACCTTCCTAGCCCTGAGCAGATTTCCTGAACCCTGACAGCAGGCAAACAACCAAGCCATCTGGATTCTCAGTCTGTGCTGCATAGAATGGAGTCAATCCTCCTCACTATACTATTCACCATAACTACTACAACTATGTCACCTTCCCTGATGTGCTGCAGAGTCTGTAGTTTGGCCACTAGCTCATTAGATCTGAGCCAAAACCACTTGATCTTTAAACACTTATTGCAAACGTGTTAGCTCCGGATGACGACAGTGCCCAGGTGTTCCCCACGCTGCAACATCATCCTCCATCACTAATGAGTTTTAATTATTTAATTACATTATTCACTTACTAATGTCACTTGTTATATATTGTGTTAATTTCACCACCAATCTGTGCACTATATTAAAACTTAACCAACTTTAAGTACATTTAAGTCATCATTGGACAAGCATATGGATGTACATGGAATAGTGTAAGTTAGATGGGCTTCAGATTGGTACGACAGGTCAGCACAACATCGAAGGCCGAAGGGCCTGTACTGTGCTATAATGTTCTATGTTCTAATAAAGTAAGACTTCTCAGGGACTCACCGAATAACTAGCTCCCTCCTCTGTTGTAGAACAAGAATCAATTCCAATCAACTCTAATTACTCTGAAAAATCAATGAATGCACTGGTGCAACAAAAAATCACTTCAGTTTCTGCAAGTTAGGCACAGTCACTAATCAGGTTTATTGTAACTTCTTAACTGAAAAATTGTTGTTGTTGTTAAGAGGGGATTAACCCATGATCCTGATACAGAGCTTCATGTGCTTCTGATTAACTTGAACAGGGCAGTTTTGTGCTGTAAAATTATAAAACTTCAGACTGGAACGTCAAAATTCATTTTCTGTCAAACTCTAGCATGCGTCAGAGAGAGAGAGAGAGAAACTTTTCTCCTGCTTGTCTAAATTGGATCCACATTGACGAGGTAGCCTGCTGTTCAGCACTATTGTAAAATAAAATTGCTGCTAGAAACAGTGTTTTTTTTTCTAACTCTTCAGGTTCAAAGACCAATTAAAGAAAGCACACTGGATTGCGATCGTGTCCTGAAGAAGCTAGAAAATGATATCATAAACAGAACAGTTATTTATGTGTCAGGAATTCAACAGACTCTGACAAAGAAACACCTCAATGACAAATTCAGCAAATTTGGACATATTGAGGCAATTATTTGCCCTGGTGATGATGTTGATGCAAAGCCTCAGGATTGCTTTATAAGTGAGTAAATCAGCAGCATAGTTTGATAAAAGAAAATCTGAAATTCTATACAGTGAAAGTTCTCACTGACGAGTTTTCTAATTGGTAGAAAAGACTTGTTTTCACTGTGCTTCACGTAGCAAACGAGTGTTGAAAGTTTTCTATAAAACTGAAGGTGTCATCGTGCATTTATTGGTGTTTCTTCAATTTACTTTTCACAAGATATTGTTCACTGACAAGCCAAGGGGAACATCAGAGGGGAGAGAAAGCAAGCCTTTTCTGTTCTGCAGTTATAAATCCATCACTTTATCTCTATCCTGTCCCAAAGCAATTGTCTGAAATCAATGTCCCAGTGCATTTGAATTCAGTGCTGCATCAGGATGGATTGTGTCCACTGTTTTGATTTGGAAAATTTCCCATCTAGGGGCATACTCAGAGCCCCCAAAGAAAGTTGAGTATGGTCCATTTGTTTCACAAAGCTCACTCCACTTGGAGTGGACAACTGTGCAGAATAGAGAAATAAGCACAAATGGAATTGATTTGTTATATAATTTTCAAAATCAATCTTTTTCTAAATTGACCACATGCATGGCTTGAGAATTCATGGAATCTGGTAGGATGATGTAAGAGTCAAATCTTTAGGTTATAGAAATGAATGCTTGAAATGAAACTATTTCCTGAAATCACAATTCTAATTCTAGCCTTACTTGTGAGGTCCCTTTCAAAGTACAAGTTGAGTTAGGGAACTGAAGGATTCAGATTTGTCTGGTGGATTTCTTGACAAAAACTTTGCTTGACTTTATGAGTTTGGTTGGAATTATTGTTCTGTGTGATTTACTGTTTAGAATATGGAAGTTTGGAGAGCGCTCTGAAGGCCCAGGCAGCTATGAATGGACAAAAAGTGAGGAAACAAAGACTGAATGTGCTGAGAGCTCTCACTCCCTACCACCTCCAATCCTGGGTGGCTCAAAGGTCTTACACTGCACTGAACCCCAGGACATCTGACCCTCTGGCATTAGAGAGATGTTCTTTTGAGAAGAGAAAGGAGAAACTTTCTCAGTGTGTGAGTTATTATTGTTAAACTATTTTCTACTCTTTCATAATATTATAAAGCTTCTTGACCATGTTTGAGTGGAAGGAATGAAAGCAAGTTAGAATACAAAAGGAGAAAGAGAAATATTTTAAATATAATATAAATCACTGAAGCCTACATTTATCATTGATTATTTTAATATTAGAAGCAAGGAAGCTTAAGAATAATGTACCCAAACTTTCAACATATAAAATTGCTTTTGCAGAAGTAGATTACAAAATGATTTTTCTTCAAAGTACCTATTAGTACATGAAGTGCTCAATGCTGACAAAACACTACAATTGATCCATACCACTGGAAAAAGCTGTTAGTCATAGCCAGCTGTTAAATTAGACATTGAGACAATTGTAGCAAATGGTGAACAAAAAACCATAAGAACTGCAGATGCTTGAAATTGGAAACAAAAGCAGAAAATGTTGGAAAAACTCAGCAGGTCAGGCACCATCTATGGAGAGAAAGCAGAGTTAACCTTTCGTGTTAACCTTTCAGGTCCAGTAACCCTTCTTCAGAAGGGTCCTGCTGAAGACCTGCTGAGTTTTTTCCAACAATTAATGCTTTTGTAACAAATGGTACCCTACGCTGATAACTCAAGTGCAATTTCAATCCTCCTTATTCGTTGAATTTATTATTAAAAGTGGATCGAAATAATATTATTAAATATAAGGGCTGCCAACTTGCTCATAACACTGCACTCTGAATCAGTAGCCCAGGGCAGTGATGGTAACAGCTGTAGAATGATGATGGAATGAATGGATAAGAAGGGATACAAATCTCACTCAGAGTGGGACGCACTAATAATATACTTTGCATCAACTAGGAGCAAGAATTGAAAAACCTGATGAGTACAATAGATCGACGTGCAGGCAGACTCTTCAGGGCATTACCCAACAACACACTCTGCATGGTCCTGCTGCCAGGAACAAACAGGTAAAACAACGCAGAAGTTTGTGTTTTAAAATTAATTAGAGGCCATATATGATGGCAACTGTGTGCAGTGTTCACAACCACAAGCAGGCTTATGATTTGCTATTTTGTGAAACCAGGATATAGTCTTGATGTGTAGGTATCAATTAGAGATTTTCTTATTGTAGAAGCAAAATTGCTCATTGCTTCACTCTGATCAACAGAAGTTAGGTAAGTATCAACGTTGTAAATTCTCTTACCGATTACTTCATTATTCCTGATCAGTCAAAACTGTGTCTATTATGTGTGATCTATATATTTCAGTGACTTGTTCACATCCCCAGTATGGTTTAACTTGTAAGTAAAATTTGAATAGCTTTCTCTCCATCCTTACTGCTTTGAAGCTGTTGATGCTGTCCCTTGAGGATGGTTCAAGGAGTGTTGATGCTTCACAAAATGGTTTAATTCATGTGGCAATGAATCCTGTCAAACTACTCAGCATGTGATGCATCTCACATTTAACTCGATCCTCACACAATATTCCATATATACATATTGAGCAGAATATTGATCAGGTGGAGGAAACCTGGCTAATTTTTCCCTGACCCAGGACCAAGTGCCAGCTTCACCCCCAGCTGAAACCAGCTAGTTCAGATCACATCTAGCTTGGGACTTGCCCAGTCTGGTGGGTCAAGAATGAGCTGGTGGGAAAGAGAGCCAGAGTAAATAGAGAAGTAAGGAAGAGTTTGCCAGGACGAACTGAAGAAAGAAGAATACCTCCTGCACATGGATAAGGAAAGAGGATTACCAAACCATTTTTATAAAATATATATTCATTATATTCAATAAGACTGTTTTAAAATGTAATAGTTAGCTGTGGCAGCAGCCTAGTAATGCCAACAATAGATCATGCTTACTCCAGAAGAATGTAAATCTAATGTAAATACAAACTTCCACTGTTTTCATGTGGCCCTCCTTGTGTTCTAGCATCACCAGATTTATAGTGCATTGATACCTTGGTAAACAAAGTTACAGTTTTTGCAGTCAGTGTACTCCCCATTGTACCTGCACAGTAATGCGTTCGTGCCAGTGTATCACGAGTCAAAAAGAAAGCCTTTTTTGGGGTGCTCAGAGCAGAGATGATATTGGTGGAAATAATTTCCTTTTAAAGGAGAAAGTTAGTAAAATCATAGAATAATTTTTGAAATCCTGTACAGTTTTTATTTTAATATGACTTCATTCAATGTTTCTTTTCTCTCTGTAGTGCTCAATGCTCAGCGCCTGGCCTGTGTCTCCTTGAAATAAAACAGGATCCTTAAAACCAGTTGTTGAATGTGTACCGGAGGTGTTTGTCTTCCGATGCTACAGACTCTGTGACTCTATAACTGACTTACTGAATCAATTAATGAGTGAATATAGTTCCTGGACCACATTCCTTTTGAGTACAGCCGAACTCGATCAACAAAAATGACTTAGCGAAGAAAGCTGCTCAAATTTTTAATAAATTTTTTTAAAAGAACTGTTTCAAGTGTGAAAATTATGTCTTATGTGCACTGTGGGTTAAGTTAATGACATTGAACTCTTCTGATTAGAAAGCAAAAGCAGTGGGCCAAAGCCAAGGTCTTGCCAATTTTAGGTCAAGTTCATCAGAAAATATTCTTCCAGACTGCCAATTTTGACTATTTGAGCAAGTCTCATTGCAAGGCTCTCCTGTCACTGTGCAAACGTGTTCCAACAAGCATGAAACAACAGTCGTGCAGCCAAAATTTCACTTGCTTTTCCCAGTCAGTACTTTTACATTGATTTTTTTTTGAGTTCACAATCTTGTTTCAAACTTTTAGGAGCAAGAGAACAGAAATAGTCTATTCACCCTCTTGAGCCTGTTTTACCATTCAGTTAGATTATGGCTGATCTGTAATCTGACATCCTAATTTCTAATCCTGTGCCTCATATCCCTTAACATCTTTTGGTTAACAAAAGTATATCAGTCTCCTTATTAAAACCATAAACCATTTTGGCATCAATTTCTATTTATGTAGGATTCCAAACTTATACTGTACGTGTAACAGTATTTTATAATTTCACTGCTGAAAGATCTGTGTGCTCAAGGCCCTAGACTCCCCAACAAGAAGGGATAGGGTAGCTGCTGAGAAACTATTCCTTTTAATAACTTCGAAATGTTGCCAAACCATCCATAAACCTCCTAATTCCAGGGACTACATGTTTGTTTAAACTATCCTTGTAATTTAATCTTTGAAATCTTAAATATTCTTCGAATAAACCTGTGAGGAACTCCCCTCAAACTCGCTTCATCCTTCTAAGTTGTAGTCCCTAAAGCTGCTCATGGTACTCCAAGCTGTGTTTGTTTAGAATTTTGTATGGCTGCAGCCATGACTTTTACCCAAGTATAATTGTTTAGAAATAAAGGCCAGCACTCTATTAGACATTTTCATTATTTTACTCATTCGTTATATTTTAATGATAAGTGTATCTGAAGTACACCCCAAGTCCCTTCGGACTGCTCAAGTTTCTACTTTTTTGTCATTTACGAAGTACCCTGTTTTATTTCTTTCGCATTCCTAAGTGGATGACCTCGTATTTGTCTACATTGAAATCCATTTGGTGCACAATTTGGTACATTAATTAAATCTACCAATAGATTATAAAATATTGTAATTTCATGCCTCCATTTATAACATTTGCAATATATTGTTAGAAAGCTTGAATGTGTAACTTTTTAACCCATCACCTGCATCTTAATAAATACAGTAAATCGTTGAGGCGTCAGTACATTTCCTTGCAGGCACCACAGTCACATCCTGCTAATTAGCATGTCTAACCGGTGTTCCTACCCTGTCTTCTGATGCTCCTGACCTGGTCAACAGTTGGTCTTCAATTCTGTGAGCTAGTCACTTTGGAGGAATTTTAGGAAGTCCATGTAATTAACATACATAGACATTCCATCTTCCCTGCTTTAGCCACCTCATCAAAAAATTAAATTTGGTTCTTCAGATATGACCTTCCTTTTATAAACCCATGCTGGTTATTTCTGATTAGCTGCACATTTTCAAGGTATCGTGACTGTATAGACTTCAGGAATTTCCTGATGCCAGATGTTAGAGTAACTAGTGTTTTGTGTTTCTACTTTGTGCAGCAGTATAAACCTAAATTTTAAAGCAACATTTATTTATATGAATGCTGTGTTCTGAGAAACTGAAGAGCGTATCGAGCTTTAATCTATTCTCATTGGAATTAATTATTAGAATTTGGCAGCTGAGCATTCCTTAAACTGTTCAGGCAGCAGTAATGCATCAAACTGAGAACACAACAGGGCAGATTAATATTAATTTTGTTGAACAGAAGAAATGAAAAGCAAAAAGGGAAAATCTTCAGAATTTCAGTCTAACGAATGTTCAAATGTTGTTTGTCACTTATTTGTCCACCATTTTTGAAAATCCTTTTGGGATGTGGGTGTTAGTGGGAAGGCCCCAATTTGTTGCCCATTACGAATTGCCCTTGAAAAGGTGGCAATGAGCTGCTTGCTTGAACTACTGCAGCCCATGAGGTGCAGTTACACCACAACCGGGAATGTAGATCCAGAATTTTGATCCCATGAGAATGAAGAAATGCCAGAATAGATCCAGGCCAGGACGGTGTCTGGTTTAGAGGGGAACTCCATGCCGTTATCTTTCCAAGTGTTAGAAACCTTGGGGTTGAACAGTGCTGTGGAAGGAACATTGATCAGTTTCTGCTCTGAACCTTGTCTATAGG
This sequence comes from Stegostoma tigrinum, assembly GCF_030684315.1. Lineage (NCBI taxonomy): Eukaryota > Metazoa > Chordata > Chondrichthyes > Orectolobiformes > Stegostomatidae > Stegostoma > Stegostoma tigrinum. The sequence goes on along the minus strand of NC_081376.1, from coordinate 41,432,574 downwards.
ACATACTGTGGCCACCGTGTGTCATTGATTGATGGGTTGAATATTTAAGTTGTTGGATGGGATGCCAATCAAGCAGACTGCTATGGTCCAGGTTGTGTTAAGCCTTCAAATTTTTGGATTCACTCTCAAATCAGGAAAGTGAAGAGAGTATTCCATCATACCTCTGACTTGTACTATATAGATGCTGGACAGACTTTCTGGAGTCAGAAGTTAGCCGGCTCAGAATTTCCAGTCTCGGAATTCTAAGGTTCACAACTAGATGTAGCAGGGCTTCCTGGAATTGGCCTAATCTGAGTCAATGCAGTGTGGAGCTGGAGGAACACAGCAGGTCAGGCAGCATCAGAGGAGCAGGAGAGTTGACGTGTAGGATCAGGACTCTCCATCAGCCCTGATGAAAGGTTCCAACCCAAAATGTGGACTACCCTGCTCCTCTGATGCTGCCTGAACTGCTGTGTTCCTCCAACTCCATACTGCATTGACTCTGACTCCAGCATCTGCAGTTCTTGCTCTCTCCAATTGGTTTGATCTGTTTGTGATTGGAGTGCTTGCTTTCGTCTGCCTAAATATGTTTCTGTTGTGGGAATGCAGGCAATCCTTTGTCATGGCTTCACCAAGTTGGCATCTAGTTTTCAGGTACACCCTGTGCTGTACATTGAGTTAGGATTAGCCATCTGATATTGTGATGGAGGTGAGAGAATTTGGCAGCCCATGGAGTTGCAGATTGCTACAGTTCTGCCATAGTTGATGACCCATAGTGCCTTTTGGACTTCTGGATCTGTTTTAATCTCTGCTCCTTAATATGCTGGTGGTACCAATTGATGTGACAAGGAAAAGCATCACTAGAGAGAAACATAGAAATCAGTCCCCACAAAGACAATTGAGTGGTCACTTCTATCGTGGAGAGTTACATATGCAGTAGACTGGTGGGGGCAGGGGGTGGGATTCAGGTGAAGTGGGTAACTTCCACATATTACCCCTGCTGTGATACAAATGTAGTGTTTTAGAACTTAGCCAGCTTGTTCAGTGGCTATCCTTGATGGACGTTCTACTCTGATTGGGGGTGGTCTTTTGTGTCCTTGCTACCTTCAGTGCTTCCTCCAAGTGGTGTTCAAACTAGAGGGATACTTCAGCTAAGAGAGGCTTGTGAGTGACCATTAGCGGGAAGCTCCTCTGACCACATTTGACCTGAGTCCATGAGACTTCATGAAGTCTAAATTCAGTGTTAGATCTCCCAGGGTTACTGACATCTGACAATATTGCACAATGCTCCCTGAATCTCTCCTGCCAGTGGGGTGGGGCATATATATGGATGGGTATAGAGGGATCCAGTAGGCATGAGTCAATGAGTAATGACGTCAGATGAGGGAAGGTGACATAAGGAGTAGGCCATTCAGCTCTCCAACCTGTGCAGCAAGATTGAGTTGATTTGGTTGTGGTCTCGACTGTACTTTCCTGACTTATACCCCTTTCCCCATTACATTTGACCTCCCTGTGAACTAAAAACTCAACTCATTCTTGAATAAATCAATAACCCAGCCACTGTTTTCTAGAAAAGAGAATTCCACGTACTAACAAACTTGCTGGGAAAACGAAAAAAAAGTCTTCTCGTCTCCATCTTAAAAAGTAGGCCTCTTATTTTTAAATTGGGTCACCTAGTTCTAGTTTCCCCACACAAGAGGATATAGCTTCTGATATATAGCCTATCACAATCCCTCAGGGGATTATGTTTTAATAGGATTGCCCCTCGTTCCTCAAGATACTTTCCTAATCAACCTGTTCAGAGATGTTATGAAACTCTTCCAGAGCAGGTGAGACTTGAACACAGGTTTTCTGGCCTAGAAGCAAGGAAACTGTCACTGTACCACAGAATTCTCTTCCCCATCATTCTTCTAAACTCCTACATGTATAAACCCATTCTATCTTCATACAATAGACTCTTCACCCCAGGCTGTTAACTGGTTTGTGAGATAATTCCCACAGCTGGCAATGTTAGTGAGGAACTTTTTGCAGGGTTGTCTTTTTAAATTAGACTACCTACAGTGTGGAAACAGGTCCTTTGGCCCAACAAGCCCACACTGCCCCTTGAAGCATCCCACCCAGACCCCTTCTCCTATAACCCACACACCCCTGAAGACTATGGGCAATTTAGCATGGCTGATCCACCCAGCCTGCACATCTTTGGACTGTGGGAAGAAACCAGAGCACCCGGAGGAAACCCACACAGACACAGGGAGAATGTGCAAACTCCACACAGACAGTTACCCGAGGCTGGGATTGAACCCGGGTCCCTGGTGCTGTGAGGCTGCAGTGCTAACCACTGAGTCACCGTGCTACCCCACGCCGTCTTCTTCATGTCCTAATACAACACCAAGAACAAAGAAGTCCCCCTGGTGATACCTGCACCAGAAAAAGGTGACTGGATTGAATGGACCAAACATCAGTCAAAACAACTAATGGCTGCTCTCTGATAATGAAATGTGAGGCTGGATGGACACAGCAGGCCCAGCAGCATCTCAGGAGCACAAAAGCTGACGTTTCAGGCCTAGACCCTTCATCAGAGAGGGGGATGGGGAGAGGGTTCTGGAATAAATAGGGAGAGGGGGGAGGCGGACCGAAGATGGAGAGAAAAGAAGATAGGTGGAGAGGAGAGTATAGGTGGGGAGGTAGGGAGGGAATAGGTCAGTCCAGGGAAGACAGACAGGTCAAGGAGGTGGGATGAGGCTGCTCTCTGCCTGGAATTAGAAAAGTTCAGTTCAATCAAGAGTACACACAGTACAGGCTGCCTCCTTTTTAGCACGGCAATTAATCCACACCCCATGAAAAGCAAAATCATAAACTGGTTATGCCATTTTTATGTAATTCCTCCTTTCTCAAATTCCCTGTCTTATATAATCTTCAGAAACTATAACTTAACCAACTGTCTCAATCATTTGACCCAAAACACTCTCAGTGCCAGCAGCTGTGTTGAGAAATCTAGATTTTTTTAATGCCTTCCTCCCATGAGCACCATGCAATCAAAGCATACCTTCATGAGGAATAACAAAAAGCATTTCAAACAGTCAAAAACAGTGCCAAATACAATTGAGGAGCTTGCTTTAGTTTTACAGAATTTTGAACTTGTGTTGCCTCTTCATGAACAAAGAAAAAGCAACACATTTCTAACTCTCTTGATGCTTAAACTCAAACTGAAAGCCATGCAGTCACTTGCTACTTCAACTTTAGCAAACAGGCTAAGTAGGCTGTGTAGGAAAATCAAGTGAGGTGAAAACGAGAGAGGATCCTCACAGCTGACATCTGTTTGAACACCAACCATCACCGGTGTGAGCAACAGGCTCTGGGAAAGGGTTTCCTATTGGGGAAAAAAACATGCATTTCTAAAGATTGACTGGTATTCAGGACAAAAACAATTCACACCTGGTTTTGTCAGGAAAACAAATCCCATATTTCTTGTAATGCACTTAGCTGCAGCAAGAAAACTAAAAAAAAGGATTTCTAATCTACTAAAATGCAACTGAATTATACTCCTTCAGAAATCTCAATCTTGCATGATCTAGATCAAGACAGACAGACAGAAGAAAGTCTGATACATATACTATTGGTAGAAAAATTATATAGACAGTAAACAAAATTCTAAAGATCATAAAGTCGAACTACAAGGTGGAAAATTATTTTCCCTCAAACCTTAAGAATTTAGAATCATATGATATAGAAAAGGCCCTTTGGCCCCTCAAGTCACAAGTGTGCTACTTGCGCTATTTTCACTTTCCTATACTAGGCCTGTGGCTTTGAATGTTATGACACTTCAAGTGCTCATCTGAATACTGTTTAAAATGTTGTGAGGTTTCCCACCTCTTGGTGATCAAGTTTTTCCTCAGATCCTCTCAAAACCTCCTGACTTTCACTTTAAAATTATGAACCCTAAAGTTAGTAACAATGACACGCTGTTACCTGATGAGTGATGGTCATTTTCAGTTTGATGGCAGACCAGGCCTTTTCATTTTTCTTCAATGCTTTCTTTTTTCTGTCTTTATTCGCCCCACGAGAGAGAGGGAGAGGGGGATGGGAGGGAAGGCTAGTGCTTTATTTTTGTTGGCTCCAAATGTTTCCCCCTGCCTTAGTTTTTTTTTAACATTCTGCAGCAGAATTAGTCAGGAGGCTGTTATCCGGCAGGATTTAGTTTAAGTCAAAAGATTGTTGGTGCCATTTGGTCACAAATTCCAAGCCCCACCACACACCTCCATCCACCCACCCACCTCACCATCCTGCCCCCACGCCACCCCAACCCAACCCCCGATTCATACAGTAATATTGTATTGCACAGCTCAAAAAATATATACAGCACAATTTTTGTTTTAAAGTTGTAAATCTCCCTTGGTGTTCCAGAGATATAGCAGTCCAACTTCTACGTTGATTAAAATAAAACAAAGAAATGCAGATGCTGGAAATCTGAAATTAAACAGAAATTGCTGGTGAATCTCAGCGGGTCTGGCAGCATTCGCAGGAAGAAACCAGAGTTAATGTTTCAAGGCTGTTGAAGAAACATTATGAAAAAGAGTTTCGCCAGCAATTTCTGCTTTTGTTCTGTTTTGACTTACAGTTCCAAATAAAGAAAATAAGATGGCCTCTTAAACCTTCGCGATAGTAAGAACTGCAGATGCTGGAGAATCTGAGATGACAAGGTGTCGAGCCTCGGCCTGAAACATCAGCCTTCCTGCTTCTATGATGCTGCTTGGCCTGCTGTGTTCACCCAGCTCTGCACCTTGTTATCTCAGACCTTATCTTGTATCCTCACAATCTGTCCACCCAAATGTGTCATTTCACATTTTGTTGTTATATTTGATCTGCCTAATGTCCATCTGTCTATGCCTTCTTGATGTTTATCACTGACATTATCAAAATTCATTACACTATACGTTGTTGCAGACAGGAGACAGATGGTAAATGTGGTTCCTCTTTACTCCCAAGAACATATTCTCTTGAATGAGTGCAGGCATTTGTTTTAAAATAAAAGTTTATTTCAACCCCCTGAGTGCTGTAACGGTTCAGGTTTTCACGTAAGTTTTTCTAAATATGTTTGTGATTTAACATCCAAGGGTATTTGTGACCACATCCACTTGCATTTTTTGGACAGGAATATGCAATTACAATCATTCCTCGTGTGAGTGTCAGAGGCAGTGTGCACTTAGATGTTTAAAGTTCAAACGTTCTCTGCCACAGTTTTTGTTTTCCCCTCAACATGAAGCCTTGAAACATTGCAGTTACAATTCCTTATTCTGATCCACTGAAGAATAGTCTGGAGGTTTAGAAAGATACATTCAACATGATTTATTGCTTGCAGAAACACCTCTCTTGTTGCATTTCACTCAGGGTGCAATGCCATGTAGAAATCTGGTTCAGTTCTTCATGTAGAGTGGTAAAGGCCAGCCCTATGTCCCTGCCTACCAATAATTCTTAGACAGCTTCTTGTTCCATCACTGGTCTTGATTTTCCTCCTGTTTCCGCTCTCAAACATTTGGCTTATTAAATGTCCTCATCAAAGATATTGTTTCTTTCATGTGACCAGATTGCTTCTGTCCATTGTCCTCACAAATGGTTTCTGGCAACTCAGTCATGATTAAACAATGGGGTCCAAGTTCCACTCATTCTCATGCCATCGGATTTCAGTTCCAAAGCTGATAAGTCTGCAAGCGCTATTGTGAAAACAGTTTATTTAATTATTTGGAGAAGGGCAACCATTAACTGTGTTTTAAGGACTTCTCAAAGATAAGTATATGAAAGTTTATTTGCATTTTAATGACTTGGCCAAACATGTGCTTTGACAGCAAAGTAAAGGTCACCTAACCTCTCAGCTCCATTTTGATATTTGTAAGTAAATAAAGTGTCCATTTCTGTTGTTTATTCCAGGAGACCATATAACATGAACATAGAAAACAGGAGCAACCAGTAAGCCACTTGGCCCTTCAAGCTTGCTCTGCTGTTCACTATAATCATCATTAATCATCCAAATCAGTGTCCTGTTCCTGCTTTCTCTCCTTACTCTGATCCATTTAGCCCTAAGAACTATATCTAGTCCTTGAAAATATTGTGTGTTGGCCTCAACTGCGGTCTGCAGCAGAGAATTCCGCAGGATCACCACTCCCTGCATGAAGAAAGTTCTCCTCATCTCCATCCTAAAATGATCTACAGCATATCCTTAAACTGGTCATCAGGAAAATCCTTCCTGTGTTTATCCTGTCTGGTCCTGTTAGAATTTTATAAGACGCTCCCACCTCCAATTCTTATGAAGAGTAGTGATAAACGGGTCCCTTTCAGAATGGCAGGTGGTGACCAGTAGAGTACCGCAATGTTCAGTGCTGGGACCGCAGCTGATTACAATATACATTTAATGATATGGATGAAGGCATTAAAAGTAATATCAGCAAATTTGCTGATGACACAAAGCTGGGTGGCAGTGTGAAATGTGAGGAAGATGTTATGAGAATACAGGGTGACTTGGACAGGCTAGGTGAGTGGACGGATGCATGGCAGATGCAGTTTAATGTGGATAAATGTGTGGTTATCCACTTTGGTGGCGAGAACAGGAAGGCAGATTACTATCTCAATGGCGTCAAGTTAGATAAAGGGGAAGTACAACGAGATCTAGGTGTTTTTGTACATCAGCCAATGAAAGCAAGCATGCAGGTACAGCAGGCAGTAAAGAAAGCTAATGGCATGCTGACCTTCATAACAAGAGGAATTGAGTATAGGAGCAAAGAGCTCCTTCTGCAGCTGTACAGGGCCCTGGTGAGACTGCATCTGGAGTATTGTGTGCAGTATTGGTCTCCAAATTTGAGGAAGGACATTCTCGCTATTGAGGGAGTGCAGCTTAGGTCCACGAGGTCAATTCCTGGAATGGCGGGACTATCACATCTTGAAAGATTGGGGCGACTGGGCTTGTATACACTTGAGTTTAGAAGGATGAGAGGGGACCTGATTGAGATGTATAAGATTATTAAGGGATTGGACACTCTGGAGGCAGGAAGCATGTATCTGCTGATGGGTGAGTCCAGAACCAGAGGACACAGGTTTAAAATGAGGGGTAGGCCATTAAGAACACAATCGAGGAAAAACCTCTTCACCCAGAGAGTGGTGGATATATGGAATGCTCTGCTCCAGAAGGCAGTGGAGGCCAAGTCTCTGGATATTTTCAAGAAAGAGATGGATAGAGCTCTTAAAGATAGTAGAATCAAGGGTTATGGGGAGAAGGCAGGAACAGGATACTGATTGTGGATGATCAGCCATGATCACAATGAATGGTGGTGCTGGCTCGAAGGGTCGAATGCCCTTCTCCTGCACCAATTGTCTATTATAACCTCCAGTGAATACAGTCCTAACCAATTTAGTCTCTTTGTACATCAGTCATGGCAATTTCCAAGTTTTCTGTCATTTGCAAATTTTAAAATTGTTTGTCCTGAACACCCAAGTGATGGTCATAAATGTATCTAGGAAAGTAGGGATCCTAATACTTGAATATCTTTCACCTGTTGAGAAAATAACTGAACATCCTGTCAGTTTATAACTAGGCTACAACTGCCTGCTTTATTCCATGGACTTCAATTTTGCTGGCAAGCCTTTTGAACACTTTATCGAAAGCAGTTTCGAAATCACATCAACCACATAACCCAGTGTCAACTCTGTCTGTGATGAATAAAAATTTCAATCCTTCATCAAATATAACTTGCCTTCAATAAACCTGTGCTGAATTCCTTAATTAATCTGCAGGTGTCTAAACGACTGTTCATTTTGTTGGTTTTGTCCTTTGGGTGGGATGTGTATAATTCCATACCAGACCACCAACAAAATTTCATCCTGCCCAATTGTGCACGACTGTGATCCTGCACGAGATCACTAATTTATGCTGCAATCTGGTTTGGGACCAATAGCCGTTACATTTATAGTAGACAAAGATAAAATCTGGGGGTTTACCAAAAGAATAAATCCACAAGATTGGGATATCCTTTGATTCTGAACTGGTCGCCTTATAAATGCATGGTTAAATTTTCCTTAGGGAAGCTTGGAGACATCACATTTTTCCATTGAGGCATTAAATTGAAGATCTCTCTAAAATGGAAGTGAAATATCTCACTGTATTATTTTGGACAATGCCAAAGAAGTTCCCTGAGTTCCTCTTTCGAATTAACTAAAACAGATAATCTGTCTACTATCCCATAGCTGTCTGTGGAAGCTTGCTGTGTGAAAATTGGTTGTTGATATACCTGAGGTAAGTCGAAAAGTATTTCATTGGCTATAAAGCATTTTGGGGTGTTCCAAAGTCATAAGGACACTATATAAATGTAAGTTTAAAAACAATTTAAGCAGCTATTAGATAGGCATATGGATGATTGTATAAGGTAGCGGTGGAGGTTAGATAGACCTTAGGTTTTGGGTAAAAGTTCAGCACAACATCGTGGGCCAAAGGGCCAGTACTGTTCTATGTTCTATGTTCTAAGTCTCACTGCATTTACTAATTAATTAAGTGAAGGCTGTGTCAGAACTTTTGAGATATCTCTCAGGCAAATTGTGAGATGCTGTAAGACCCCAAGCAACAAGCAAATGGAGGGAGTGCATTTGGGAACAGGGGATGTGAGAGACAGGACATGTTAGACTATGACTGTGCCAATATGAGACCTGAAGCTCAGTTGCTGCAACGATCACTAGTAACCAGGACTAGTCCGTACCTCAATCTCAAGGTTACTGTATTCATTGTAATTCAGTGGTGCATGCTCATTGCAATCAGTAAATGAAATTAAAATTACACATTACAACAATCTTTAGTCTCTGAAGAGAAGTCATTCGATCTACTTTTTTGTAGCGCAGGCGCGGTGGCCAAGTGGTAAGGCGTCGGTCTCGTAAACCGAAGATCGCGGGTTCGAACCCCGTCCGTGCCTGTGGATAGAAACGTGATCCTTTTAAAACCAGCGACAGTGAAATAGGTTCCAGGGCCGGGAGAATATCCACGTCCCAGTGCCCCCATACTGACACACAATTTACTCACTCATGCATTGCAAATTGGACCGGAACTGCTAAAAGTTTTGATGAAGTCCTGCACAGGATCCCCTTCAGAAAGCGACTTTTGAATCCTGAGCACGTCCCAAAGCTACTCACCAACCAAAATGCAAACATTACTGTAATGGCCTGACTAAAATATTGTCAATGGTAATGAGATATTTTTCTAAATGAGTTAAATAATGCGCAAAACCGAACATACAAGCTTAAAAGAACTTATTGACAATTTACTCCATGCAGATTAAACTTCATAGAATTTGCATTTTTCTGGTATCCTGAAGATTGTTCACAACTTCATTTGCATCTCAAACGTTAAAAAAATTGTATTTCCTATTTCCATTTACACATCCCAACTTCAACAAGTTGAATTAATAACCTGTCATTTTAAAGAGCGAGAAATTATAAACATTTGCTTCAAATCGGCCATAAATAACCACATTTTATGCAAATATGCAATTTGTTACCATGTCTTATAACAAATTAAACGCCATTCTGATTCCCATTATTATACGCATTTGAAATAGCAATTTTCCACAGAATTTTTCAGATGCTGCCTTTACATTTTATGGTCTTATCAGCCTGTGTTGCAACTTTTAGTGGTATCATTAATGCAACAAGATTAGTTATTAGTTCGTTACTAATGTTTTGCCTTTGAGACATTTTTACTGCTTTGCAAAAGTCCTGCTCGTTATCTAAGACAAGATAGCTAAACAGATAATGTGACAAGCCTCCGAGATTTTCCGGAGTTCCTGAGAAAGGAATAGAACAGACAGCTACAAAGCATGTTCAGATAACAAACTAAAAAAGAAACTGCTGACTCCTCATTCCATTCCAATGAACATAGCTTAGTTTGTGGTATAGCCTGGATGGCAACAAGTCTGTTGAGAGAATGAGGGTTTCTTTTTTATTATCAGGTTGAGATAAGCAGCGCTGAAAAATTCTTTCAATCGATAACACGAATCCGGGGTGGTGGGAGAAGGAGAAAAGAGCAAAAGATCGTGATTCACTGAACTCTCTGCTTCATTATCGCGTTTCCGCGACTGACATAGTTGAATTATTTGCACTTCCACTACGGAACCAGCAGGGGGTGTAGAAACAACATCCAGTTTGGCTTTAATCCGGGAGTGGCCAGTAAATGGGAACTTGTAAGAACTTGGTTCTCCTTTTGAAGTCAGAAACTGGGTCTAGTGGAGCCTTACAGGTTGGCTGGCGTATTCGGCGACTTGGTCTGTTCGAAGCATTTAAATAACTTCGGTGCAGCTAACCGATTTCTTCCTAAACCTGAAGGATTAGAAACTCGACCTAAAAGTTGCACGATAGTTTGCAAACTGATATTCAAGTTGGGTTTTACCCCACTGTACAAGCTGGCCTTCAATGTTCTTTTTAAAAGGAACGAAATGTAGTTTCGAGATACCCTGCTGTGACTCGAATCACGTAGTTCCTCACTTCTATGTCAACTCTGCCTAAATTCTTAATTGCAAACCATGTTTTTATTGGAGATTTCCAGCAGCCACTGTGGTTTGTTTTTTAGTAACCCACGTAGTCTGATTGCCAGAATTTATTTAACTGCAAATTTGATATTTGCTAGTTGATTCTCTTGACTTTCGACCTGATTTAACTTGGTTTGATTTGGTCTGACGCTCTGGGATAAAGGCAATAAAAAAACATGCAGCTTGTTTTAGTTCTTTGCGACATTTTAAACGCAATGTACAGAACGAGCAAATAATTGCAATTTAAAGCATTAAAGTAAACAGTAGAAAGTGAAGAAATAGCGGAGGGTGGTTCAGTGAATATAATATTCTCTAAGACCTTTAAAATAGTTAACTTTTCGTTTTTATTTTTGTAGTCATTTGTTGGTTCTGAAAATTCAATGCAACCTAAGAATCTACATTCCAAATAATTCTACCTATACTCAGAATTCAGGGCGGCTCGTTTATTAATTTGACATTGTAAAACAAAGTTGAGAATATGGTAGTATAATCGGAGAAATATAAAAACAGGCCATTTTGCCCGTCTGCGCTGGCTCTCAAAGAGAGGTCACACTTAACCCATGCTTTTAATCAATAACTCTAAATTCCTCCTTCAAGTTACTGCCTCTTTTTTTTTCACTAGAGAGCATTCCTGATCCCCACAACTGGCTGAGTGAAGATATTTCTTCTCATTTCCCTTCTATGTCTTTCAGCAAAGGTGTTGAATCTCCAGGGGGTATAATTTTTTTCTCAATTTTAGTCTATCAAAGTGTCTCATAAGAGTTTGTTCCAGGGAAAACTGTCATAATGTTTCCCTGATAACAAAGTGTGGAGCTGGATGAACACATCCAGCAGCATGTTAGGAGCACAAAAGCTGATATTTCGGGCCTAGACCCTCCCCTCTTTCTTCATAACTCAAAGCCTTCTGGTAGTATCCTGATAAATCTGCTCTGTGCCCTTGCTAAGGATTTCACAGTTTTCCTGAAATGCAATGGCCCACGTTTTCCACATAAGGCCTAACCAGAGAGGTATAATATCAGCACAGTTTTCCTGCTTTTCTATTTTATTCCTCCATTAATAAACCCAATCACCTTGGTGCATTTTAGCACCACAGCAACTTGCCAATGCAACTTAAAATTTTATATGCACAGACACCAAGGTGTCTTACACTATTCAAACTTGTCATTTATAGTATAACTGTCTTTCCAATAACAACCTACAAAAGTGCATCACCTTATATTTCTCTGTATGGACTATTTCTTTCATCCTGAAGCCTAGAACTATCCACGTCATAATTATTACCAAGCCCTGTGCATCTGCAAATTTTATGAAGCCCCTGACAGCCCTGATAATGGTAATGGACCCACAACTGTCCAGGACGTACTCCAAATCATCTCTGTCTCATTCACCAGCATCCTTTTCTTCCTGTCACTGAGCCAGGTTCACATCCATACTCCCATTTTCCCCTTAATTACATGGACTGCTAATTTCTTAATAAATCTCGAGTGGTACTTATCAAAAGCAATCCAAAAACTCCTATAATCAACATTTATTGTGCTGCCATAATCAACCTCCTATGTTGCCTCATTAAAATTTCAATCATATTAGTCAGTTGTCATTTGTCATTAAGCGCTCCATGCTGGCTGTACTTGATTAAAGTATGTCTTTCCAAATTAAAGTCTAATTTGTCCTTGATAATTGTTTCCAATAACTTCCTCATCAGCAATGCTATACTACCTGACTTGTAGTGTTTTGGTTTTATCCCTCCCTCCTTTGCTGAATAATAGTACAGCATTAACAGCTATTCAATTCTCTGATACCATTCCTGTATTGAATAAGCATTGCAACATTGAGACCAATGCCTCTGTTATTTCTACAGTTGCTCTTGCTACCCATTACTTGCCGCTTGTCTAATTGTGTAGTCTTCACATTATCCACTTCTTTTGTGAAGACAGATGTAGAGTTTTCATTTGATTCTTTTGTCATATCTTTTGCCTTTTTGTGAAGGTTTCCCTTTCCACCTGTAATAAGCAAAACTTTCTGCCTAGTTAGCTGCAAACATCTATGAAGTATTTTAGGGATCAATTTAATTTCTCTCCCGTCTCTTATTTGACTATTTTATAAATATCATTACTATTCAATCCATATGTATGCATGTTACACTGAGCAATGATTTATACAGATGGTATCATTTTTGCTGAGAGGACAATTCAATTTATCATTTGATCTGCCACAATTTTCAAGTTTGTAGATGGCACGGACCATCATTCCACGATTAAGTAGTTTAGTCCCAGAGGGCCGCTCTCTCTTTAGGGAGAGAGAGTGTCACAGCTGGTGGTGTTTCAACCTGCGGGGAGGGGCAAGGTTGAGAAGGGGATTTCGTCATGGTACCCTCAGCTGGTGTAGGAATTAATCCCAAACTGTTTGTGACATGCTGCATTGTAAACCAGCTGTCCGTCCAACTGAGCTAACCAACCCCCAAGCAGAAGAGGGACAGGTTTCAGGAGGGCACAGACAAGACAGTAAAATGGTCCGACAAAAAATGTATTAAACTTAATAAAAAGAGGTGTGAAGCAATACATATTGAGGAGGGGCATTATGAACATAAAAGGTACAATCGTTAAGGAGATGCCAAGCAGATATCTGCACATGCACCTTTTAAGTGGCGAGATAAGATGAGTTGGCTGTTTAAAAAGGCATGTGGGATCGTTGACCTTTAAAACCTAGAGTACAAAAGTGAAGACATTTTTGAAACAAAAAAGAGCTGGCCCTCAAGCCTACTCCATTACAGCTGCTCTGATAGTGACCTCAACTTCACAAAGCTGCCTACACCAACTTACCCCCCTCCCAAAACAGAAAAAAAATCCCCTGACTCCCTTGTAAATCAAAATCTGTCTGACTCAACCTGGAATACATTCAATGATGTATTCAATTTACTAGGACTGAATACTTTGAATTCCATTCTTGTTACATGGAATTCTGAGATCTTTGTGCACCATCGCCATAGCTGTCCAGTTTTCCACAGACTGTTAAAACTAGTTTCCTTGAAAATCAATCTTTTTTATTTTCCAAAGATCCCAGCAATTTGCTGCTACTGCAGCATTAGTGCTCTGCCTCCAAAACATTGCTTGAACATTGTTCTTACTCAGTCCACTAAAGTGCGTCATACCTACAGAAATTATTGAGTAAGAAACGTCTTAAAAACTTGTGTTTTTGTTAAGTTTCCGGCTGTTTAACGCAACATTGTGTCCATTTGCAGCCAGGCATGCATCTGCAATAGTACTTGAGGGACTCAGTTGATAATTCAGCATCCATTGAGTCAAACGATTGTGGGTTCACATTACCGTCCAGAGTCTTAAAAACACAGAACTAGGGTAGGCACTTCAGTATGGTACTGAGAAAGTGCCAAACTGTATGGGGTGCCATATTTGAAATGGGCGTCAGCTGCCCCTTCAAATGGGCATCGAAAGAAATCCCATGACTTTATTTCAAAGAAGACCAAGTGAGTTTTTTTTAGTGTGCTGCTGTGTAACATTTATCCCAAACCAGCAATATTTTTAAAAATCTGACCATTATCTCTGCTGTTTTTGGAACATTTCCATATACAAGTTAATCACACTCAATGTTTCCTAATGGACCTATCCAGAAACATAACTTGTCTCTTTAGGAGATGTGGAACATGAACCTGTGTCCTAGGTAGGTACGCTACCACTGTGCCACAAGAGCTAGATGCTATATTGCAGTAGTGAATTGTAAAGTGATGACGATGTTTGAAAGGCGGCTGAGGTGGTTGGGCCATTTCTTGTTGGAGGTAATAACTTAAGAGGAAGGGTCGCTGGACCTGAAACGTTAACTCTGATTTTTTTTTCTTCATAGATGCTGCCAGACCTGCTGAGCTTTTCCAGCAACTTCTGTTTTTGTTTCTGATTTACAGCATTCTCAGTTCTTTCAGTTTTTGTGGAGATGATGATTGTTGGATGTTGTGTGGTACACAAATGACCAATCATTATGTCAGTTGTCCTGGATTAACTAAGGGCTTCCTTGGGAGGAGTTGTGAATAAATCTTAACACTAAGGTCCTTTACAAACAGTCCCAGAGCTTATGATGAGGAGAAGTCATTGATGAATCCACTTGAAATGCTCTCTTGAGGACGTAGTACCAGCCTGGGGTTATGGTGAATGGTTTCCCACAGTGGCAGCCATCATCCTCATTATGAGACATGCCTCCAGTCACTGATGAGTTTTACCTTTAACACCCCACTCTGCCCAGTGCTTATTTTGCTGAGGTTATATGATTGGTCAAATAATGTTTTGATGTTGGGGGTAACTGCTCTCACTATTTCTCTGGATTCCGTCCTTTCTGCGTCAGACTGTAATGAGATAAAAAGCCAAAGTGACCATCAATGGGTACTTGTCACTTCCCTCAATCAGGTGGCTGATGGTTGTGACGAGGTTGATTTAGTGGGGAATTAGTCAGGTTAGATTTGACTTGCTTTTTTTTAGGTTGGAAAGTTTCCTCGTTGTTGGCTAGGCAGTGTCGTAGCTGCACTAGATTGGCTGACCCAGATGGACAGCTGTACTTGGTGTCTTGTTCTTCAGCATTACAGCTAGGGTGTTGTCTGACAGTGGTTCCCAGTCTGTAACATGCACTCAACAATATCTTAATCATGTCAAGTGGCTGCTCAGTCTTATCTCTGATGATGACAGCCATAAGGGGACACTGAGTAGAATTATCGACTTGGCACTGTTCTCTGAAGATAAGTTTCTTGTGCTTGGATCTACAATAATTGAAGATTGGGATGGTCTAGGATGTTTCCTGTTAGAAGCCCAGATTAATCACCGCCATCTTCAACTGGATTGAGTGTGGACTGGCTTTTTCTAGCTTCTTTCTATTCTTTCATAGGATATGGGTGTCACTGGAAAGATCACCATTTGTTTGGACTGAATGGCTTAGTGGAATATTTCAGAGGACGGTTAAGAATCAAATACATTGCTCTGGAGTCACGGTGTCAGGTAAGAATTGCGGATTTTTTTCTCATGAAGGTTTTTACTGTAATTAATGTTAGTTTGTCATTGCTAACTTTATTTTCAAATCTTATTAATTAAATTAAAGGCCCACAACTGTGGTGATGGGATTTGAACCCGTGTTCCCAAAGCATTAGCCTGGGTTTTTAATTACTACTTTAATGGCGTTACAACTATTCCATCATCACTAGCTTGACATCTTATTCCAAGATGTTCCTCTTACTGTTCTCAAATCTCACAAGATGTTTTATCATGTTAAATGTGAAATATGTACACAGGGTGCTGTTGTGTTTTGTTTTGCTCCTGACACAGCATTCTTTACACTCTATTGAAGCAGGATTGTTCTCTCAGATTAATGGTGATGGAGTAATGAGGAATGCACGAGGTCAGGAGGTTACATGGTGTGGTGATATAAATTCAGCTGCTTTAGTTTGTTCCCTCCATGCCTCACAGCCCCTCAGACATGGAGGTCTAACTCTACCTTTAGTTTGTCTCATTTAACATTGTGCTAATGGCATACAACACAATAGGGGGTGACATCATTGTGAAGATTAAACTGAATCTGTGTAATGATCACTCCACATGTGGGCATTTATTTTAATTCATCGATTGAATGTGGGCATCATGGAAAAGGCCTCGAGTTGTATCTATTTCCAGTTGTCCTTGAGACCTGTGTTGGTTATTCAAGAGTCAGCTGTATTGCTGGCAATCTGGAGTCTGGTCAGATAAGGACGGTGAATTTCCTTGCCTCAAGTGATACTAGTGAATCAGTTCTTATTTACAACAGCCTAGTAGTTTCCACATCTGGATACAACTTTGCAATTCTATATTTTCTCAGCTAACTGAGTTCAATTCACAGGTTGCTATGATGAGTTTTGAATTCACATTTCCATATTATTAGTCCAGGACTAGTTCAGTACTATAGCTGCTTTGCTGTCTTTCCCTGTGTATGGCACAAGGTCAGGTCAGAATGCAATATAATGCAGGCTGAAAATGCAGTTTGGCATTCTTTCATTCAGGGTTTGGATGGCTCAGCTATAATATGACCCAATCACTCGGAGAAGTATGCGTTGAAACTTTTCTTCAATGATTGATTCATTCCTTGAGGAGGAACATGGGTAATATTGAATAAGTTTCTTTGGCCTAATTGGACCTCAACTCATGAAATTCTGCAGGCTTCAGATTCAGTATTGAGCGCTCAGTTGCCAGTCCCAATTGACTCTACACCATGTGCCTAGGTTCCCCTGTCAATAGGATGGATAAGGGTGGTGAAGACGTTAAGGATAAATAATCATGCTGTGAAATTACAAGAATGTTAGTCTGTTGTTTGACTGGTCTGTGGGGATGGCTTTCCCGAATTGGATGGCATTACTGGATTGATTGACATGAGTTGGAATTGTCTAAGTATTCAAAGCCCCAGGCACACCTTCCAAATGAAGCAGTGATTCACCTGCACTTCAGTCAACTGTATTCACTGTTTCTAATGTGATCTCCTGTACATTTGGGAGATGAAATGTAGACTGGGTAACCAAAATGCAGCACACCTAAACTCTGTCCATAAAAATAACCCAGAGGTTCTGGTTGCTTGCCATTTCAACACACCTCCATGTTCCCTGACCAATGTTTCTGCCTCAGGCCTTCGGCCATGATTCAACTCAGACCAATGCTAGCTGGAGGAACAGCATCTAAATTTATGCTGAAGTACCTTACACCCCTCCAGACTCAACATTGCGTCTAACGCTTTCAGAAGATGAATACCATGGCTTTTAGAAACGGGACGGTGGCTCAGTGGTTAGCACTGCAGCCTCACAGCACCAAGGACCTGGGTTCAATTTCACCCTTGGGTGACTATCTGTGTGGAGTTTGTACATTCTCCCCATGACTGCATGAGTTTGCTCTGGTTTCCCTCCCAGAGTACAAAGATGTGCAGGTTAGGTGGATTGGCCAAGCTAAATTTCCCTAGTGTCAAGGAATGACCAGGCTGGATGGGTTAGCAATGGGAAATGCAGGGTTATAGGGATAGTGGTGGGTCTGGGTGGGAGGATAGGTATGGACTCAATAGACCAAATGGCCTGTTTACACAGTGTAGATATTCAATTAAATCCATATTCGTTACCCCACCCCCACACTCACAGGCCTTGTTCCAAATGAGTTACTCCCAGCAAAGCCAACCCATTTTCGACTATTCACAAATTAGAAACTGAAAGAACTGCAGATGCTGTAAGTCAAACAAAAACAGAAGCTGCTGGAAAAGCTCAGCAGTCTGTCAGCATCTGTGAAGAAAAAAATCAGAGTTAATGTTTCGGGTCCAGTGACTCTTGCTCAGAACTCAGTTTCTCTCAACTTTTGTTTTTGCTTCAACTATTCACCCATGCTGGCACCCTTTCAGCATTTATCCACTCCCCAGCTTATTATCTATCTTATTGTTTCACCCTTTCTCTCTCTCTCTCTCTCTCTCTCTTTGGCCACCGACTCCATCTATTTGATTCACTCCTTCAATCCCCCCCTACCCCCAATGCAACTTCTGTTATCATCACAAATGCCACCATTTCCCAGCTGCTTTCAGCCCTGACCAAGTGTCACTGGTTCTGAAATGTTTAGCTCTGCTTTCTCGCGACAGATGCTGCCAGACCTGCTGAGTTTCATCATCAATCCTTTTTGGTTTAGATCCCCAACATCCACAGTCCTTTGTTCTATATTATTGTCTGGGTGTTTCTCTGATTCAATACTGGATTATCGCTGTGTCTTTGTGGATTATTTTTCTCTGAGGTGACATTTTTGTAATATAATTTGCTAGGCCATTTCAGATTGCATTAAAAAGCAACTGTAGTTTGTAAGGTGAAACCTGTCTGCACAAAAGGTGCTACATAGAAAAGTAACAGTGTTTTCAAAAATTATCAAAGGGAAAAGAATCCAAGACACTGCTTGGAATACCACTTGCCATATCCAGCAACCTTTTTCTATCTTTAGAATTGTTAACAATTAAATCGGACAGTTATTGTGAACAGAAAGATTGCCTTTGCGATACAGTTTACTGGGGATCTGCTACTGTCTATCATGATGCATCCTGCGTGTTACCCTGGGTGTTGACAAACGGTTAAAAAAAAATTTGCCTGGCAGCATGCCCACAGTTGTGGCAAAGTCTTATTAGGTAACATTTATAAACCACTTGAACTTCCGTCAAGTGTTTGTGGTTTGTGATGTACCTGAACCTTTTCATCATTATTACACACTTAAGAGACACTTCTGTTTATTTATTACTCTGTGAAAGTTGTAGGACTTTATCTTTCCAAGGGCCTTCATAAAGTGTAAATGATGTACACAAGGGTTTCTCCACAGGATTCCAGGACTGTATAAATAAACATTCCTGGCAAACTAATACTCTTGAATAGTATTTCTGTCAGGAAACTCTTGCAATCTATATTCATACTGCTTCCCAGGGCTACTACTTTATACTTAATCTTAACTCAACAGCTTCCAATAATATCAGGAGTTCGCGTTAACCCTTACCTCATCAACTGGATGAGTGCAATCGCCACTGCAATAACAATTGAAATTAAACCATCAGTTAAAAATAAGTTTTGCCTGTCAGTAAAGTAAGAGCTGGCTGCAGCTGTGTTCAAAGTTACTAGCCACTTGAGGGGTCAAATCATGCCATAAATCCTGAGTGCAAAGTTAGATTAGTTTATAAAGCCTATTGAAAGCTCAGGTGGGTGAAACTACACTGTTCAGTTCTATAATGTGTTGTTGCAGGAATACTCTAAAAGCTGTAAATAAACACATTAACAAAATTGCTTCCATGTGCCAGATCCTAGATGTATGATATGGAAGAAGTTGGATTAAAGTATGTGGTCCTTAGGTCTGAAAAGATGGCAGCACAGATGGAAACCGGGGATTGACGAGTTATGGTGCAAGAGGAGATAAAAATTTCATTGTCAACAAAAATGAAGGTTTTGTAACAGTGGATAGAGGTTGGTGCACCGGGAATAGATGCCATTCTATTTTGTCAAAATTTGTTTTCTCTCCTGTAAGCAGACCTAGATCATTAAGAAAATTTCTATCAAATATTCAATATCAAATCAATGATCCCAGCCAAGGACAAGAATAGCCTCATGTTGGGCTAACTGTCTTTCTCTGGTTGGACTAGTCATATTGACAAGAGTGGTTTTCATCTGTATACACCTGCAGTCATCAATGTTTCGACTCTAACAATATCCACCTCCTGCCCCAACTTGGGGAAAAGGGATAAGGATCTGCATAAGACTGGGAAGGGTCTGATCAATGCATTTGTCACTTCTCCATCTGTGTGATAGATAAACTCAATTCGAAACTTGTTCTGATCTTTATCAATCATAGATCACTCTTAATAAAAGCAAAGTACCACAGATGCTGGAAATCTGAAACAAAAACAGAAAATACAGACATGTAAAAGCTCCCGTTCTGAAGATTAATCATAGCCGACTTGAAATGTTAACTTTTCTGATGAAGGGTCTAGGCCCGAAACATCAGCTTTTGTGCTCCTGAGATGCTGCTTGGCCTGCTGTGTTCATCCAGCTTCACACTTTGTTATCTTTGTTTTCAGTGTTTTCATTGAAGGTTATTTTTAAAAAGCACATTGGTGCTAATTATTTCCTTGCTCTGCATCTCACCACAAATGGATGGAAATATTCAATGGATTTACTTGGGCTTAATTTTATAACCAACACATACAGCCTTTATGTTGCAGCTGATTTTTTTTTCCACCTCTGGCGTTATATTTTAAATGCATTCCAGATTAATGGACTGTGTGTGTTGTGTGTAGCATGAGCATAGGTATTCAAAGATTTGTTTTGAAATTATTTGCATTCATTATGTTAAGCTGCTCTTAATTCAACTCTTAAAAAGATATTCTGACTCAGTGTGGAGACAGCAATGAGCAATGCCTTTGTCACGTATAATTATATTGTGGGATGGTGCAATACCAAAAGGGGGAGATCACAGTTTCACATTTCAATATATTCACCTCCGCCTTGCACCACGCTAACTCAACAGCCCCATAAATTCGAGACAGTGACACAGACCATGAACTTTTGTGACGGTGTCAAATAGATGATGGTGAATTGGTCATCTATTTTCTATCTCTTCCATCTCTGCTTTCATTCAATTCAAACTTCCTCTCCGTTTTGTTCTTACACACAGATCCTCTGTTCAAACAAACATGCAGAAACGTCACCAGAACTTTTGAAATGTACACATTTTCTAAATTATTTTCAAGAAGAACAGAAAATACTAGATTACAAAGAAACTATTCCATGAGCAAACTGGTGTGAGTGAATTATAGAAAACTGGACACTCTGCTCACTTTCAATTTAAACTTAAACTCACTGAACTACAGAAAACTTTTGCATCCAGCCATTAGCTTTTGGTAATGACTCTCTTGAACCACTTGTCTATGAATATACTGTGACATTGCTCTGATGGTTGTTGTCACCGATCTTCAATGTCCCCATATCAGCATTATGTTATATCCCTCAGAATTCCAATGTGAATTGATACCATCCGCATTTAGCATTATCCTCTCCAAACATTGCAATAAATAATCCAAAAATGACTTGCCTTCCTGTGAAGCTGTCAAGTTATCTTTGGTTGAGTTGGGGGGAACCACATGACAGACGTAACTCTTTCTGTATATTTTGAGAATGGGCAATATTCATTTCCTGAACACAGAAATAAATAACATGTAACAGTTTAAATAGCTGGGGTACTTCTGAAAATTCTTTGGAAAATGGAACATCAGGAAAAGAAACAATATTATTAACATAAGGAAACTAGTTTTAAATTATGTACTCAAATGTGATACTCATGCAAAGTTATCATTTTTAAATGTAGACTTGCTTTAATCAATATATTTCAGTGTGTAATATCTTTCAGATAATGTGAAAAATGTGTTCATATGAATTTGTATTTGTGTGTGTCTTTGGCAGCGAGAGGTCAGCAACAATGATGCTGCAGAAAAATACAAACAGCAAGAGGTTAGATCAAATGTTCTCAGAAGGGTAATTAGGTTTTCTCAGAGCCAAGAAGGAACTATTAATTCAAAAGTTATGAGGTTGATCATCCCTCATAATGGAAATTGAGACTTCAAAATTGAACTTTTCTAATTATTATTCTATAGGAGCAGTTTTAATGTCCAATGCATTGTGGATTACAGACTATTTTGGGAGTGGGTGCACCAATGTGAGGGCATCATTGCTAGGGAATTTTTCTTAATTTAATGAGTACTGTCAGGTCAGATTTAACACAATGTGGATAAAAGTACAGTAAAGTTCTCTCATTCTTGTCTAAACACAACCGTAGCATACTTCACTACGCTGGAATTGCTTGTAATCACATTTTGTAACAGGCAGCTTTAAGACCTCTCTGACTAAAATTGTCAAGGGTTAATAATGAGTGCAGAATTTAATATATTTTAGCATTGCATGTCCTTATACACTGAGAGCTAGCCCAATGCTGTTCATATTCACTTACTACAGTAAAGGGGTTTTCACTCTATCAGTAGAGGGCAGATTCAAAGCAGATCTGAGAAATAACAGCAGTGACCTAATGTATACACCCATCAGCTTAGAATGGAACTAATAGAAACAGGCATGTGAACTTTAGGTGATTTCTGTCCAAAGTTTCACTGTAAGATCTGTTACCGAGGCAATATCGCACTGAAGGCACTGTCTTGCAAATGAGGTGTTATAACAACAGCCTTGTTTTCCCTGTCAGGTGGATGCAAAAGCTTCATAACTCTAATGACAGTGGCATCTTCCTACTGTCTGGGCAACATTGATCTTTCAGCAATGGAAAAAATTCATATTATTTGCTCATGTGTTTCATTACTGTTGTGGGAGCTTGCAGTGGGTAAATTGGCTGCTACGATTTCTACATTATCCTAAGATGCTGCTTGGCCTGCTGTGTTCATCCAGCTCCACACTTTGTTATCTTGGATTCTCCAGCATCTGCAGTTCCCATTATCTCTGTTTACAAGAAAGAAAGATTGTTCTAAGTTTTGATTATGCATTCAATGAGGTGTGGACATCACTGGCTGGCTGGTATGTATTGTTCTGATTGCCCTGGAGAAGGTGCAGGTGAGTTGTCTTCTTGAACTGCTGCAGCCCAGGTAGTGTAGGGGCACCCACAGAGTTGTTAAGGAGTCCTGGGATTTTGACCCGGCGAAAATGTAGGAATTATGACATAGTTCAAAGTCAGGATGATGTGTGACTTGGAGGAGAGCTTGTAGGTGGCAGTGTCTGCAATTATCTGCTGCCCTTGGCCTTCTAGATGGTAAAGGTGCTGTTGAAAAAACTTCAGTGAGTTGCCGAGGGAACTAAAAACTGTCTCCTTCCACCTAACTGCAGGAAACTTCTATTTTGATATCAGATATACAACAAGGAAAAGTTACAGTTGCATCACTGTTATAACTAAAACCATAACAGTGTTTCTCCCACTCTTTGAAAATATTATTGGTTCTGGATGTGTATTTACTGCTTTAGACTTCCAATTCTCTTCATGTGAGTGAGGATAGTGCCCCTGGAGAGGGTTGGTATGGATGTTGGAGAGGGTCAAACTACGCCAGGTGTCAGTCATGACATGGGGCTGCTTTCAGCACAGTTAATCCAAATTTCATCAGCTCGTGGTCCCCAATATCAGCTTTTCTTTCTCCCTGGCACACCATCAACCATTCCATTGTCTGCCTAACTTTCGATCACCTTCTTGCTGCGCTCGGGCTCCACCTATCCACGCACCCACACCCAACCCCTGTTATAAGCAAATATGCTCCCTTTTCCTAGCTGCCTCTGGTTCTGAAGAAGGGTCACTGGACTCGAAACATTGACACTGCTTTCTCTCTCGACAGATGCTGCCAGGCCTGCCAGTTTTCTCTAGCAGTTTCTAATTTTGCACCAGTTGCTGTGCAGTGTTTTCACTTTGTTTTAGAAAGCTCTGGTTAGTTGATGATCAGGGAAAGTCAGTTTGATGAGAGTTGAGGACATGGAGGGCCTTGTGCTGTTTAACAACTCTGAATCTGTGAAAGGGAGGATTTACGAAGGGAGCTGTCTGGGTGACAGGATTTGTCTCTAGGGCTCCCCCTGCAGTTGGAAAGCGGAGAATCTGCAGCCACACTTCTTGACGTCTCCCTAATTTCTAGGAATGCCCCTTCCGCGTTACTATATTTGGAGGTGACTTCTTAGGGGGGGAATAGCCCATTCAGTACAAACCCGGACTTTAGGGCAACTATATTCACAGCCGACTTTAAAACATTGGCTCTCGCAATAAAAATGTGTCAATATTGGCCGCACAAGGAGACGATAACATTTCTAATGGGCGACGACTGACTGAGGAATAACAATTCGGATATTTGGGGAAATAATTCAAGCAGTGTTTTTATTTTAAAGTTTTTGTTTGTAATTCCGTCTCTTTCTTCAACATCCCCTCCCCTCCAAATCATGCTCCCTCCCCCATAGCAGACATTCAGGGGTAAAAAAAAGCTGGTGGCGTGACCATGTAGAAATCTTCTTTCAGCAATGTGATCTTTGGGAAAAAAAAGTCCATAATGACTCAGGGTTTGCTGTGAACGAGCGGGCGAGAGATCACTCGTGTTCGGCGGTACAAGGGAGGGAGGGAACTGACGCCGGAGCTTCGAAACTTCTCAATCCGCGTGTGAGTATTCGGTCTGATTTTTTTTTGAACGTTTTCGCCTCATTCATAAACGTTCGTCCTGGGTGTGTGACAACGGCAGACGGAATAGTAGAAACTGGGGGTGTTGGCATTGAGACAGTGGCGATATAATAGGTAGATATCATGGAGGGCCGAGGGAGGAGGTGAAAAGGCATTTGTTTTTTTAAATATGTAAATAAAATTGTCAGGACAGATTTGGACGTAGCATTGCAGTACCATCTATTCACATTCTGGCTGCAAGGGGCTCCGAGAGAACAGATGGGAAGATGGGACCAGTTTCTTTTTGTTTTACGTGAATATCATATAAATCTATGACACTTCACGTAGACAGTGACTAGACTACTCGTGGTCCCTTGGTTATGATCGAGTCTGATGTAGGTAGGATCTGTCGCCCAAGTATAATCGCCGTGTATGTGTGTCAGTGTGGTTTAAAACGGCTCACGCAGTGGGGACAAATACAGTATTCCAGTCTGTTGCTCAATGCCGACCTTCTGGAAGTTGCGTAAACAGATCTGTGGTGTGGCAGATTTATTAACACTTCCTATCTCGAAATTCTGACAAGCGCAGAGCCTTTCTTACAACGCCACTGATTAAATAAACATAAATACGTCTGTCAGGCGCTGAGATTTGGGGGGGGGGGAGGATTAAAAAAGTCAGAGGCGCAGTTAAACGTGTGAAGGTAACGTGTAGGATGAACGTGCGAAATGTAATGTACGAGATTAATGTGCGAAATTAACAACGCGCCAGTGATTAACAGGTGGCATTTTAAAGAAGCCCCGGAAAAATTTAACATGCGAAGTTAACACGTGAAATTAACATGTGAAATTGAACATGTGACATAAACATGTGAAATGCCTGGGCCGCCCCGTTTCCAAATTGACAGCTTTGCCAATTCCCCAGACGGAAACTGGACTAACCAGGTTCGCTGGTTTTCTCTCTTTATTTGTAATTTGGGAAGGGAGGAGGGGACGTGGGTGGGGAGGGGTGTGGAAACAGAAAATTAATGGTCGGCTAATCAAACAATTCGGAGAGATCTAGGCACTTTAATAGATTTGTAAACAATCGGAATAAATAATGGAGGCATTTAAACAGTTCGGTGTAGTGTGAGAATCGCCAGGCTCTTTGGCAGACTATCGGTAGGGCATTTTGTTGCTGCAGACCTCCGTGAAAATATTCAGTTTTACCAACTGTTTAAAGAACGCCAGGAATTTTTTTTTAAAGTGTAACAGTCGAGAATGGTTTGAAATATTCACTGCGTGTTAGTTACACAATCGATACAGTTTCAGTTTCAGAGGAATGAAGTCTCCTGTTGCAGTAACAAGACGGTGTTTAGTATTTGGAATGTGTACAATGCGTGCGAGCGATAAGATATCGCTCTCAAGACGAGCAGCCGCAGTCTCCAACTCTTCCCTTCGAGATTCAGTTGTACTGATGCAAGTCGGGTCGGGTGACTGACTCGAAGAACAGTTTGACAACTCGCTCGTGTGCCGAGGACTGAGGATGTGGGGACGCTGGGCAGATGGATTTGTGTGTGTGTTTAGGGGAGGGGGAGTGGGGTGCAGAGGCAAGGGGGTTTAAAAAGGATGAGCCGATATGGGAGTGAATCCTGGAGCGGGATTTTGAGGGCGAGATGAGATGTTTGAACAGGAACCAACTGGCCCGCAAAGTCCCGCTTTTGGACTTCACGTTCTCGTCTGCAAGTTTAAACTTCAGCCCCGTTCCGGGCCTTTTGCATGAGGAATATCCTGGGAGTTGGGGAAAAAAAGGTGTGAATAATCATTAAACCCGTGGTCGCATCTTTCTTTTCGAAACAATGTGACAACGAAAATGTGATGCAGCGGTTAATGATATTGAGTGTTTTAAATGATCTCAAAAAGACTCCCCAGATGTTGTTAAACTTTCTCTTGTTTCAGTCAAGATTTAGCATTGCTTTTTAATTATTTTAGCTGCTCTTTCCAATTATGTTAATTCAGAAAGTGCTAATTTTTTAAACTTTCGCTTTAAAATCACAAGCTGAAAGGTGTTCCATCCTAATTCAGTAATTCTTTACTAATGTTTTACATTTTTAAAAATACTATTTGCGCTTTTTAAAACAGTTTGAAAGAAATGTCTTTGGGTTGACTTTAATTGGAGAGATTGACATGCAAAACTGCAGGGAAGGTGAGAGATCTTGAAACAACCTCGTTACAAAATGGGATTAGCATCAATATGTATGTCCTTAGCTTCAGTTAGGTCAATAGCTCAGACTATGTTTAAGAGTACGCACAGTTCCGCAGGGAAAGTGAGGGACTTTTGGGGGCAGGTGTGTTTCAGCTACACAATCATAATGCCCCTAAAAATCCTTATTGTTCCTGCAGTAATCATCCGTGGTACAAAATTGATTAGATGGATCACAAAAGGTGTTGTTTGTGTTGACAATTTTAACCTATACGTTTCATGTTTTGCCAAAATTATCTACATTTCTCAAGTTAGCTATCATAATGAGAGCAACATTTTAAAATCCTATTCAATGTCCTTAGAAATATTTGTGTTTCAGATTTGTCAATGTTTTGAGTAATGCAATTTTATTTGGGCATGAAAATCAACATGATGGAAATGTAATATCCAGTGCAATTTAGGCAAATTAGGGTTCTCTTTCCAAGTTTGTCTCTTGCATGTTATTGCTGGCAAGGGCCTGATGAAAAGCTTCAACTTCATGACTCTAATTACGAATGATATTACCTCTATTTTAAAATGGGATAAAATTGAAGGCAAATGTCCCTTTTTTAATGAAAGCAAAAATTACTCATTAAAAGTACCTATTTTTAAAATAGGTTGCTAATCTAATAAGGAAAAAAAAGGACTAACATTGACAAAGCAATTTTCACAATGACTGGACCCACGGTTTTTACAGTTTAACAAAGCTGTAGTGAAATACTTTTGACGTGTTTTAACTGTTATATTGGAGATGTGGCAGCCAGCACAAGAATAAGAAAGCCCATAGGCCAATAGAGACAGGACAGAATAGGATAACTTATTTCAAAGATCTGATTAATAAGTCTTCTTCTTTAGAATTGTATGGAATTTTGCCACAGGAAATAGCACTTTTTTTTTGGTTCAAAAGTGGCCTCTTATTGTTGACTGACTTATTTTCTAATGAGACTTTGTCAAGTCATTGAATTTTGTTCTTCATTCTGTGTTTTCCATCAGACATGAAATTTGGGGTAATTGGTTATATTCCTGTATAGTCAGTGTTCTGTGTTTGTGTGATTGCTGTGTGGGCTGGGTCCCAGTACAGCTGACACCCAGATAGTTTATCAATAGTTGACAGGGATGTGAAAGGATATCAACAAACAGGAATAAATTGTGTGGTACCGGCAAACTTCATAAGAAATATTTTAAATGAAAAATGTTGATATTGACTAGTTCATATACACAAAGTACATATTGTGTTCCACATATTCTAATATGTATTTTAAGTGCTTTTATGTAAGTGTGCATTAGCAGAGTGTAACTAATGTCTTAAACTTAAGTGACACCTACTAGGTACCAACCTCTCAATATTATTTAATTGTAGTTCCAGACTATAAACAAATATTGCTACCAACTTGTGCAAAACTTCGTGGATTTTTTTTGTTTCAGGTAAATATTGCATTCTTGTATTTTTTTTCAGTTTGACAGGAATTATATATGCAATTTATTCTACATTTAATACTTAAAGCATTAGTTTACAAAGGAAAAGTGAAAATTGAGGAATTGGTTTCGGTTTAACACTGCTGCTACTCACAACAGACTTTTTTGCAAATTACTTTTTCCAGTTTTTGTTAATTATGTTGTCTGTGACTGAATGGTAAATTAAAATAATTAATCAACCTGACAGAAACTGCTCTTTGAAAACAGTATGTGTAGGTGCGCTCTGTTGAATTGGGTGTAAAGCTAAAATCAAGGTCTGGAATAGCATATTGATTTCAGATTCATTACAAAAAAAACTGGTGAAAATAGTAAGGAAATCAACAACCACTAACATTGGCAGGGTTGAAAAATTGCTGTAAATGCCAAATAATAATCAGATTTTGTAAATGCCCTCTTTTATATTTATAAACCAAAATGAACAGAAATTAAAACATGATTTTCAGGCAGACGCTCCCAGACACAATCTGCAAACAATGCCAGTCTAGTTTGCAGTAAGCTTTGCACTTGACAGTTGATTAATTTGTCAGTAAATACAATTGATTGATAGACACTGCAAGCCTATACTTGCTTCAACTGTGAATCCTGTAGTCTGACTAGGTCCGAAGAGTTAAAGCAAACCTTTCTTCACTCTCTTGTTGCTCTGTATTAACTGAATAATTTGTTTTGAACTGACCTCTCAATTTAGCTGCTGTAAACGTAATAATTGTGTCTCACTGTTACAGAGTTCTGTGGCAAATCTGAATTGGTATTTGGTAAAATGAGAGGAAGAATGTGCTGGAGATAGTTAACATTTTTAAGCCACAAGCGATCCCAGACATCTGAATGGCAGTGCATGGACAAAAAGAGGGACATTATTTTAATTACCTTGTCGTGTATATTTTATTTGCTGGCTATTATGAGGGAATGTATTTTAAGACCCACTTGCTGTCAGGAACCAGTATCCATTTTCATAGTCAATCAAATTAGACTGTCACATGGACTGTCAAAAATTACAACTATTTTCCCAATATTAATTATAACTTTCACTGAGCCTGACCTCAGTGTAATTAAGAACTCATGTATAAATTTTTAACTGACTTAAATGATAGTAAGAGCTGGTCATATGACAGTGCAAGTAAGGTCACAGTAACACCCATCTTTTTGCTTTATTAATGGGCAATAAATTGCTTATTTTTGAGTTTATTTCTATTTGACCTGGAGGGGTCAATTTATTTTTCACTCCAGTTCACAGAGCGGGTACACATGCCATTTATTGGTATCCTTGTACTGCTGCCATTGTACAGTGTTACATTTGTATTTTCTAACAATGTTTACAGTCACAGTGTTGCCACTGCTTTTTAATGTAGATTTGATTTAATGGATGAAAGCTGATTCCAACAAATAGCTGAACATAGTACTGATTGTGCATTGGCATGATGGGGAAATGACGTTGCTTCTTCCTTGATTCTGCAAAGTTTGAAATCGGAGTGATGATTGAGAATTTTGAAGAGATTAGAGAAACATAAGCTTCATTCAATGATGTAGTTACTATATAAATAATGTGCTCCATCATTAGATAATGGGAATTATCTAATTATCAGAGATAATGGGAACTGCAGATGCTGGAGATTCCAAGATAATAAAATGTGAGGCTGGATGAACACAGCAGGCCAAGCAGCATCTCAGGAGCATAAAAGCTGACGTTTCGGGCCTAGACCCTTCATCAGAGAGGGTCTAGGCCCGAAACGTCAGCTTTTGTGCTCCTGAGATGCTGCTTGGCCTGCTGTGTTCATCCAGCCTCACATTTTATTATCTTATGCTCCATCATAGTGATGTTTTGAGATAGAAAATTCAGTATAGGTACCACTTAACCTGTTTGGGGGTGGGAAAGCTGGGGCACACGTTGCTATTGTTTCAGAGATAGTAGGAACTGCAGATGCTGGAGAATCTGAGATAACAAGTTGTAGATGTGGATGAACACAGCAGGCCAAGCAGCATCAGAGGAGCAGGAAGGCTGACATTTCAGGCCTAGACCCTTCACTGATGCTGCTTGGTCTGCTGTGTTCATCCAGCTCTACACCCTGTTATCTCTGTCGCTGCTGTGACTGTTTTGTCAAATTCATTTGAAGAGAGACTAGTGGAATTGAACATTCCCCGGAGGGATGGATGATGCCTCATTCGTACTTTGTACGTGAAAATCTCAAATGTAAAACACAAATGCATGGCATAATGTCGAAACAGACTAGCTGGGCTGAAGGACCTGCTCAGATATGATTTAATTATATATGTTTGCATCATAAAAAGAAATAATTTTGATTGGAATGGGAAACCTCCACACCTGACATTACAGTCATCCATGTATCATAATGAGCCTCTAGCAGCATTGACTAAAGTGGCATTGTGTCATTAAATGCTGTAACAAGATGCATGGGATTCCCTCAGGCACCAGCAGAGTCAGAGCAAATAAAATAGATGTGCTGGCTTTTTTTTTGCTTTTTAAGTATGGTAAAGGCTGTTTAACTGCTTCCCTGGATGATAAATTCTGAAAGGCAACACTCACAGATAATATTACGAGACAGAAAAATAATCAAAGGCAGTTGCTCAGTTCCCAATTTATTATTGCCATTTTGTGAAGTACATTTGTTAGATTACAAATAATGAACATGCTCACCTGTAAATATTAGGCAATTTAGCACAGGAGTTAAAAAACAAAATTTCTTTCCCACAATAGAAAGGTTAACTTTTGTGTGCCCAATTCCTTGTCCTTGTAACAACTGAAGATGTTTACTGTGCACTCAGCGCAGCAATAGATTTATTATTGTTCATGGATGTGAACATCATTGGATAGGCCATCAACTATTGCTTGTCTCTAAATGTCCTTGAAAAGGTAGCAGTAAGTTACTTTCTTGAGAACTGTATGATGTAAGTGAAACCATGATGTCTTTAGGGAGGAGGCTCCAGGATTTTTTTTCTTAACCCCACAGCAGTGAAGGAACAGGTAATGTTTCCAAGTAGGAATGCTGAGTGGCTTGGAGAGAGACTGGCAAGTGGTGGTGTTTCTGTATATCTACTCAATAGGATAGTGCGGGTGTTCAGCAATGTTAATGTCACTAAGTGTCAAGGCACAATAGTTAGATGCTGTCATGTTGGAGATGATCGTTGCCTGGAACTTGTGTGGCACAAATGTTACTTGCTACTTACCAGTCCAAGTTATCCAGGTCTTGCTGCATTTGACGTAGGCCATTTCAGTAACTGTGTGGCAAGATGTGTAACCATCCATTTCTGATCTGATGATGGAATGAACATCACTGATGAAGCAGCTAAAGGCTGTTTGGCCTAGGACACTACCGTGAAGAATGTAGGACTTTGATTGACCTCTAACAACCACAAACACCTTTTTTCTTTTATGCTAGGTATGACCTTAACTAGTGGAGAGTATCTCCCCACCCCCACCCCCACAGTTTCCATTGTCTGCAATTTTGTCAGGACTCTTTGAAATGTGAAGCAGTGGCACAAAAACATTGCAGAAATAAGAGGATGAGACAAAGAGAAGAAAGAGCAGCCAAGATTTTTAAGAAAGAAGTCAAATAGGAAGAGAATACCAACAAAAAGTACAGATAAAGTGAGAGCATCAGAAAGATTATACAAGAAATGAAATGATACAATGATTGAATGAAAGAAGTAGTAACTCCACTAAAGTAAATACAAAATGCATACAGCAAGTGATAGTAGGTTGAAAAATACAAAAGAAAACATCACAAATAAACTAACTGCAAGCAATACATATAAACAAAGAGTAGAAAAGTCATGTATAAAATGGTGATGGCAAAGAATTTAAAACAAATATGGCACAACAGAAGCATATTACACATGAAAGCACTTTCAAAATAATTATACGGGGAAGCATTCATAAAATGAAGTACTTGTGGCAACTTTTATCAGGTAATTAAAACCAAAGTCACCACAAAGCTGCCATTGCTTTAGAATAAAGTAATAGTGTTTGCAAAAGCTAGGGCCAATCAAGCTCTCATATGTACTTGAGTGTGTAAACACAGTAAAAATATAATTTTCCCTATAGAAATAAACTGCCTAGGAACAGGAGATCATTCTTGCTCATTGAGAAATGCATAGAAATTATCAATTCACTGGCGGGTGTCACACAGTTACTTGTGGCAAATTGATCATTTTTTTTAATTGCATTTTTATTTAAGGACAAGCAAATTAGTGCATATGACCCATAGTGGTGTTCTGCTGCCAAGATAGATTGACTGACTTCTTTTAAAATCATTTTTGGGATGTGAGCATAACTGGCTGGCCAGCATTTATTGCCCGTCCCTAGTTGACCTTGAGAAGGTGGTGGTGAGCTGCCTACTTGAACTGTTACAGTCCACCTGCTATGGGCTGACCCACAATGCAATTAGGGAAGGAATTCCAGAGTTTTGACCCAGCAACTGTGAAGGATTGGTGATATATTTCCAAGTCAGGATGCTTAGTGACTTGGAAGAGATCTTGGAGGTGGTAGTATTCCCATATAGACGAGCTGTCCTGTTTTAATGCCCACGGTCTACTTATTGTAACTGAACACAACCTGAGGTCAATTTTAGACTAATTGCTCTTTGATATATCTTGAGTTTTAAAAAAATGGGCCGAATAACATCTATGTTGTGACATTCTAGGATTCCACAGGGTAGTTCTTATTGCTGAAGAAGTTTCTTTATAGATTTGCAGCTATTATGAACTCCCACATACCAGAAGGAACCAACAATAAATAATTGGAAGCCTAAGCAGAAATTGCTAGAGAAACACAGCAGTTCTGGCAGTATCTGTGGCGAGAAAGTAGAGTTAGTGTTTTGAGTCGAGTGACTCTTATTCAGAATAAATAATTGGCATTCCTTGTATTTTCATTCTATTTGATTCAATATTAGGCAGAAATTATTGTGCTTGAATTGGAACAGATGCACATCAAGTTTTGTTTTATTGTTGCAGGTACAATTACTAGTGAAGCGTGTGTTGGTTAGTTCAGTTGGCTGGATGGATGGGTTGTGATAGAGTGACACCAACACCATGGATCCAATTCCTGTGCCAGCTGACATTGCCATGAAGGTCCTACAAAACCATGAGGGGTATAGACAGGGTGGATAGCAAAAAGCTTTTTCCCAGAGTGGGGGACTCAACTACTAGGGGTCATGAGTTCAAAGTAAGAGGAGGAAAGTTTTTAAGGGAGATATGCATGGAAAGTTCTTTACACAGAGGGTGGTGGGTGCCTGGAACGCGTTGCCAGCGGAGCTGGTAGACGCAGACACGTTAGTGTCTTTTAAGATATATTTGGACAGGTACATGGATGGGCAGGGAGCAAATGGACACAGACCGTTAGAAAATAGATGACAGGTTAGACAGAGGATCTTGATCGGCGCAGGCTTGGAGGGCCGAAGGGCCTGTTGCTGTGCTGTAGGTTTCTTTGTTACAACCATGACCCTAACCTGTGGTGTAGTGATCCTCAGGTTAAACTCACCACCAGTCATTCTCTGTCTATTGAGAGAGCAGCCCAATGGTCCTCTGGGACAAGGTGACTTGACTAGTGAAGTAGTGGTATTTATATGGGAAACAGAGAGGATTTAGTCTCCAGGTGAAGTGAGGGTTGAGTACTGCATCAAATGCATATGTAATTCTGCCCTCATCTTATTATTGTGCCTTTTAAATAGCATATTGTAAGATGCTGAGAAGTAAAGTTGCTTGGAGCACAGGAGTATTTAACAGTACAGGGTAAGGAGCTGGGTGATGTCAAAATTTAAGTCGCCACTGGTGGAAGGGTAGAAACACATATTTATGTAGGCTGTCACTATTTCAATTTATAATGGACTGGTACCGTTTGAAAAAGGTGACAAAAGGAAGTTTAACTTTTTTATAGACTGGATTAGTGGAAACAATTTTTGGGCCAAAACGTCCTGTCTCCTGACAATCTGAGATGGGCCAAAATTCTAACAAGACGAGCATTAGTCCTGTCGTTGGAAGTGGAAATTGCCTGAGAAATTTCCCAAGAATGTTTACATTTATAGACTCAGAGGTTTGCAGCATGGAAACAGGCCCTTAGACCCAACTTGTCCATGCTGCACATTAAACAAATCCCATTTGCCTGTGTTTGGTCCATATCCCTCCATACCTGTCCAAATGTTTCTTAAATGACAAAATTACACTGATTTCCTGATGCCCTTCACCTTCGATGAATGCCTCTGAAACTGAGGTCACTGCAGAGACTTGGACCAGACAAATGGGATTTAACTTTACACTTGATCTTCAAAATGTAGGATAGTCTAATAGTTGTGTAATTCACCAAATAAACTTAACCAATCCCATGTTCAACATCCTCCCCCTGATCATTTGACTACCTCTGAACTCGAGTACCTCCCAAGTCACCTGACTGGCTCCTTAACCCCAATACCCAACCAACCTACTTCACTCACTCAAACATCACCCATTCACAGATCCACACTCATGCTCTTGAAGACTTGGGCTTTTCAAAGCTTACCTGATTACAGAACCCACTTTTTTTTTTAAGAAATGGAGGTGTGGCTATTTTTGTCCTTTCTCTTATCCTAGATGGAGTTAACTTGGAGATGTTGTGTTGCCTAGTACTAGTGTAGCCGGGATCAGAAGATCCTGGAAGATATGACTTTGCAAGGTTAGCTTAAACTTTGTGGGCAGCGGTAATGTATCCAGATATTCATAGATTCTTAGAATCCCTACAGTGTGGAGACAGGCCCTTTGGCCCAACAAGTCCGCACCAAACCTCGGAGCAACCCACCCAGACCCATCCCCATATAACTCACCTAATCTGCACCTCCCTGAACACTACAGGCAATTTAGCATGGCCCATCCACCCAACCTGCACATCTTTGGACTGTGGGAGGAAACTGGAGCAAATGCACACAGTGGGAGAATGTGCAAACTCCACACAGACAGTCACCCGAGGCTGGAATTGAACTTGGGTCCCTGGCGCTATGAGGCAGCACTGCTAACCAATGTGCCACTCAAAAAAAAAGGAACGCATCATGAATTTGCATATCATTCTAGACTCTTCAGAGTTAATTTTTCAGGTCCATTGATCCTTTCTCAGAACTGAGTCATCACTGGACCCGAGATGTTAACTCTGATGTTACTCCACAGATGCTGTCAGATCTCCTGAGCTTATCTAGCAATTTCTGTTTTTGTTCCTGATTTACAGCATCTGCAGTTCTTTCAGTTTTTGTTCGAGACTCTTGACTCTTAAAGAAACTATGGCACTTTGATACAATGTAAAATGTGTAATAGCCAACTTTGTTCTTGTTGCACCATAACCTTTGTTATTTAGGATCCACCCTGTGATGCCCCCGGATATGTGTTTTTATTAAATTACTTTTTTAAGTAGGGAAAATTATTTCCTACTTTTCTTTACACATAATATAACGTTTTTGAAGCTGTGCTATTTGCAATTTTAAAATTCACTGCATTCAAGGACATAGCTCACATACCTGCGTGAGAGAAATGAAGTTGACCAGAGCTGTCATCCCTGACTGTTACCCAGCAGGCTCTGAAAGAAGAATGTGTCTGTGGTTGCCTGTGTTTAGTGGATGAACATGAAGCTATCTTAAGTGCTGGAGGCCTCATGTTGAACACTCCATTGATATTTGTTTTTCACATGCTTCCAGTTGTGCAAGCGACAAGCATGGGTGCACCTCTGCCCCCTGAGGAAGAGCTGGTCAGACCTTGGCACTGACATTCTAACTCGGATCAATAGTTAGCATTCTTTTTTTTTCTCTGAGAGTTGGATTTTCTGTGCTGAGTGATGTTGCTGTGCTGTTGGCTTTTAACTAAAAGTTTAAAAATGTATAGAGCCCTAATAATGTCTTAACCTTTGATGCCAAAGTTGTAAAAGATTCTTTTGTAGCAGTTAGTTATTGTGGAGCTAGTCCTGAAAATTAATGATTGGGACACTTCACTCAAGGCACTAGTAATTGACAATATGAAGGGTGTTTTTGTCCAAAGCTGTTCTGTTTCATTCCAGATTCTGCATAGGTGAACTGCAAAAACCACATGGAATGCATGTGTGATCTGCCAGATAACACTTTCTCCAGGCTGACACTCAGTGGCAAATGCTTCAAGCAATCCTACTTGTCTAAGACATCACATTATTGGATAACATTAGTTTCCTTACATTTTGAACAAAAAGTGTGTGTATATGTAGGGGTTAAGACCATACTCGTTTCTTCAACATTTTTTTCAGCTTGATCATCTGATTTGTTTGAATTAAAATCTTTTTGAAAGCAAAATGTGAATTTAAATATTTCTGTTTCTAATGACTGCAAAGTTAGCAAATGATTGCAGATCAAAGTGCAACAATATTGATTGCTACAAGCTTTCACTCTGTTTTGATTTCCTTGCCTTCATGTAAGTGCAGACTGCTGTCTCTTTAATAGACAATCAGCTTGTAAAGGTAGAATATAATTTTAATTGGTTGAGTGAAACAAATGTGATTTATATTTTTTAAAAAAAGCAAAATTCAAATTTTAAAATGTCAACGCATTTGATAAACCTGTACAATCATATTGATTAGAATGAACTATACTTTTGCATAAATAATATGTTCACACAGTCTCTTTAAAATGTTATTAATTTGTAATATATTGCATTTTGAAGTGGTAGTGAATAGTCATAATCAACCCGGATGCATTGTAATAAACTATTTATAGATCTGAAAACATGATTATGTGCAAATTACCGTGGTACAAAATGAAATGGTTTTCATTGAACTTCTAACAGTGGTTGGATCAATAGGCTGCTGCTTTCCTACTTAAAACTCCATTTAAAGCCATAAGGATCAATTATGTGACAGACCTCACATGTAATCCATGTGGTTTCTGCAGAGCAGCTATGCAGAATCTGAAATAGAAGGGCCGAGCTCAATACCCACTCTCATTATATATTCATTTACTGTTGCTTTAGGATTAAATATCCTGTTGCTCAGTTTCTGGAACTAGTTCTGGCATAACTGCAGTGAGTACAAAGTGAACCTTTAAAACTTTTGGGATTAAAGTTTAATACACTCTGAAGCTTCCTTCATTTTTTTTACTTTGTGACAAACTAACTGCACAGGATCATTTTGAAGCACAGACAAACCACACGCAAGCTGAATATTTTTTTGCGGATTGCCGTACTGTGTGAAGGGAAATTCATTTGGTCCAGCCTGTCATTTATTTCCTCGGTAAAATCCAGGTTTCAGCTACAGCAGTGTAAAATGCAATGGGAAGCAAAAGCTCTTCCATGAAGAAGTAATGGCAGGAAAGTCAGTGGGTTAATTTCTCAGCTGGAATCTTGTCATGTGCAAATTGGCTGTCACACTTCTGACATGACAACAGGCGCGACACTTTAGAAGTGTTTGGTTGGCTACAAAGTGCTATGGGGTTAAGTGCATGGATTCTTCAGATCATACTTGTGTTGATGCGTGGGTCAGAGATAGAGAAGGCAGTTTAAGGATTGTAAAACTGAAGCTATTGGCAGAGTTCCCCTAGCTTATTAGCAATCAGGTGGCAGGCAGTTAAGGGAGGGAGGTATGGCAGGGGGAGCTCCACAGTGGTTCAGTGGTTAGCACTACTGCCTCATGGCATCAGGGACCTGGGTTCAATTTCACCCTTAGACTGACTTAGATGGAGTTTGCATGTTTCCCCCTGCCCCCCCATGTCTGAGTGGATTTCCACCGGGTGCTTCAGTTTTCTCCCACAGCCCAAACATGTACAGGTTAGGTAAATTGGCCCTGGAAAATTATCCATGTTGTGCACGATGGGTGGATTAGCCACAGGTAGGGTGTTGGGTCTGGGTGGATGCTTTTCAGAGGATCAGTGTGGAATTGATGGGCTGAATGGTCTGCTTTTCCACTGTAGGGATTCTATGACCTCCAACCATATGACCGATTGGCCACTTAATGGATCAACTGAGAGTTATTTGCCACTCAGCATGGTCATTTTGCTGACTTCAGGAGGACCTGCTGCTATGTGAGAGTACCAGTACAAGTATACCCTGCCAGCCTTGAGCAGTTTCCAGGAGGAAAATCTTGGTAGCTCACAAAGCAATTTCCCCACCCTCCTTTTGCAATGACCACCATGTTCCTAAGATGCTGACGTGGTAACAGCTGGCTGCTCTACCACCCCATTACTGTCTGGCACTGGTCTCCCCAATGCTCCTCTTTGACAGCAGCCTTCGTACCAGTCCCCACCAGCAGTGGTGGCACTAAGCTGTTGGTCCTGGGAATCAGTCACTCTTTGTATGGACCATCCTCCTCAATTAGACAGAAGTCCCAGTCACTAGTGATTACATTGGCTGGCAGCAGCAAAGCGTTGCCTGGGGTTTTGCTGCTCACTTGGACAAGGTTGGCTCCTGCTTTCTGATCCTGGTGCTAGGACTTTGAATGACGTATTCCAGAAGAAATTAAAAGTTGCGTCGGATCGGGTGTGAGAGCAGTCCAAAAAGCCGTTGCGGCAGAGGAGCGAATGTAATTCTCACCTCTGGAAAACCAGTGGCATGGTTGAGTGTCTACTTTCTCTGAATGAGAAACACTGGAATGTTCAGTCAGAATTGATGTTGTTTCTTTAAAGCAGAATTAGCATCTGGATCGGTGGATTGGTGAGAGGGACTTTATTCTACTTGCATGCCAAAAGGCATAAGCAGTAAGTGATAAATAGAGCTGAGCAATCCAATAACCAATGGATCAGATTAAGCTCTGCAGTCCTGCCACATCTAGTGGTGAATGGTGATGGGCAATTAATCAACTCATTGGAGGAGGAGGTTGCACAAATATCTCTATCTTCAATGATGGATGAGCCAGACGCACCTGTGCAAATGGTAAGGCTGAAGCATTTGCAACAACCTTCAGCCAAAAAGGCTGAGTGGAAGATTCATTTCAGCCATGTTCTAGTGGCTGGTGGTGTCAAGACTGTCTTAAGCCAATTCAATTCACTCCATGTGATATCAAGAAACAATTTGGAGACACTGGAGACTGCAAAGCCTTTGGGCCCCAACCACATCCCAGCAATAGTACTAGACTTGTGCTCCACAACGTGCCATACCCCTAGCCAAGCTCTTCCACTACAGTTAGAACACTGACATCTTCCCGACAATATAGAAAATTATCCAGGTATGACCTTTCATTAAAAAACAGGACAAATCCAACCCAGCCAATTACCGCCCCATTAGTCTACTCTTGATCATCAGTAAAGTGATGGAAGGTGTCATTAACAGCACTATAAAGCAGCACCTGCTCAGCCGTAACCACCTCAGTGACGCCCGGTTTGGGTTTTGTTACAGCACCTGATCTCGTTACGGCCAAGGTTCAAACGTGGACAAAAGAGCTGAATTCCAGAAGTGAGAGCAACAGCCCTCAAATCAAAGCTGCATTCGACCCAGTGTGGCATCAAGGAGCCTCAGCAAAAATGGAAGCAAAGGGAACTGGGGACAAACTGTCTGATATAACAAAATGTGGAGCTGGATGAACACAGCAGGCCAAGCAGCATCTCAGGAGCACAAAAGCTGGCGTTTCGGGCCTAGACCCTTCATCAGAGAGGGGGATGGGGAGAGGGTTCTGGAATAAATAGGGAGAGAGGGTGAGGTGGACCGAAGATGGAGAGAAAACAAGCTAGGTAGAGAGGAGAGTATAGGTGGGGAGGGGATAGGTCAGTCCAGGGAAGACGGACAGGTCAAGGAGGTGGGATGAGGTGGTAGGTAGGAAATGGAGGTGCAGCTTGAGGTGGGAGGAAGGGATGGGTGAGAGGAAGAACAGGTTAGGGAAGCGGAGACAGGCTGGGCTGGTTTTGGGATGCAGTGGGGGGAGGGGTCAAGCTTGGTCCTCCGACACTTCCGCCATCTACAATCCAACCCCACCACCCAAGCCATTTTTTCCATCCCCACCCTTGTCTGCTTTCCGGAGAGACCACTCTCTCCGTGACTCCCTTGTTCGCTCCACACTGCCCTCCAACCCCACCACACCCGGCACCTTCCCCTGCAACCGCAGGAAGTGCTACACTTGCCCCTACACCTCCTCCCTCACCCCTATCCCAGGCCCCAAGATGACCTTCCATATCAAGCAGATGTTCACCTGCACATCTGCCAATGTGGTATACTGCATCCGTTGTACCCGGTGTGGCTTCCTCTACATTGGGGAAACCAAGCGGAGGCTTGGGGACCACTTTGCAGAACATCTCTGCTCGGTTCGCAACAAACAACTGCACCTCCCAGTCGCGAACCATTTTAACTCCCCCTCCCATTCCTCAGACGACATGTCCATCATGGGCCTCCTGCAGTGCCACAATGATGCCACCCGAAGGTTGCAAGAACAGCAACTCATATTCCACTTGGGAACCCTGCAGCCCAATGGTATCAATGTGGACTTCACCAGCTTCAAAATCTCCCCTTCCCCCACTGCATCCCAAAACCAGCCCAGTTCTTCCCCTCCCCCCACTGCATCACACAAAACCAGCCCAGCTCGACCCCCTCCCTCCACTGCATCCCAAAACCAGCCCAGCCTGTCTCCGCTCCCCGAACCTGTTCTTCCTCTCACCCATCCCTTCCTCCCACCTCAAGCCGTACCTCCATTTCTTTCCTACCTACCACCTCATCCCGCCTCCTTGACCTGTCCATCTTCTCTGGACTGACCTATCCCCTCCCTACCTCCCCACCTATACTCTCCTCTCTACGTATCTTCTTTTCTCTCCATCTTCGGTCTGCCTCCCCCTCTCTCCCTATTTATTCCAGTTCCCTCTCCCCATCCCCCTCTCTGATGAATGGTCTAGGCCCGAAACGCCAGCTTTTGTGCTCCTGAGATGCTGCTTGGCCTGCTGTGTTCATCCAGCTCCACACTTTGTTATCTTGGATTCTACAGCATCTGCAGTTCCCATTATCACAAACTGTCTGATAATTGGTTTCATACGTGACACAAAGGAAGATGGTTGTGGTGGAGTTCAGTCACCTCAGCTCCAGGACATCACTGCAGGAGTTCCTCAGGGTGTCCTAGTCCAAATTTTCAGGTGCTTCATCAATGACCTTCCCTCCATCAGTTGCCAGGATTGGAGGGTTTGAGCTATAGGAAGAGACTGAATAGGCTGGAACTATTTTCCCTGTAGTGTCGGCAGCTGAGGATTGACTTTATAGAGTTTATAAAATCGTGAGGGGCATGGATAGGGTAAATAGACAAGGTCTTTTCCCTAGGGTGGGGGTGTCCAAAACTAGAGGGCATAGGTTAAAGGTGAGAGGGGATGGATTCAAAAGGGACCTAAGGGATAAGTTCTTCATGCAGAGGGTGGTGCATGTGTGGAATAAGCTGCCAGAAGAAGTAGTGGAAGCTGGTACAATTACAACATTTAGAAGGCATCTGGATGGCTAAAAGAATAAGAAGAGTCTAGAGGTCTAAGGGAAAATAGGACTAGATTAATTTAGGATATCTGGTTGGCATGGATGTGTTGAACCAAAGGGTCTGTTTTCCATGCTGTACATCTCTGTGATTCCATAGGGTCAAAAGTGGGGATGATCACCAATATTCAGCACTATTCACAACTCCTCAGACTTTGAAGCAGTCCATGCTCAAGTGCAACAAGATCTGGACAATAATCATGCTTGGACTGACAAATCAGAAATAACACTCATGCCCTGCAATAGCCATCTACAGTAAGAGACAATCTAACCACTACCCCTTGGCATTCAATAGCGTTGCCTTCACTGAATACCATGCTATCAACATCGTGAGGGTTACTATTGACCAGAAACTCAATTAAACTTACTATACAAAGACTACAAGAGCAAACCAGAGGCTAGGAATACTGTGGCGAGGAACTCTTCTCCTGACTCCCCAAAGCCTGTCCACCATCAAGGCAAAAGTATGTGTGTATAAGGCACAAGTCAGGAGTGTGATGGAATACTTCCTAGTTGCTTGAATGGGTGCAGCTCCAACAACACCCGTGAATCTTAACACCATCTGGGACAAAGCAGCACACGTAATTGGCACCATATCCACAAGCATCCACTCCCTCCTCCACCAGCACTCAGTAACAGCAGTGCATACTATCAATAGATGCAGTACAGAATTGGCCAAATATTCTTAGCACCTTTCAAACCCCCAGCCACTCCCACTAGAAGGACGAGGGTAACGAGGGTGGCACGGTGGCTCACTAATGAGCACTTCTGCCTCACAGTGAATGGGACCCGGGCAACGAGGGTGGCAGGGTGGCTCACTAATGAGCACTTCTGCCTCACAGTGAATGGGACCCGGGGTCAATTCCAGCCTCAGGCAACTGTCTGTGTGGAGTTTGCACATTCTCCCCGTGTCCTCCAGGTGCTCCAGTTTCCTCCCACAGCCCAAGATGTGCAGGCTTGGTGGATTGGCTGTGTTGAATTGCCCATAGTCCAGGGATATGTAGGTTAAGTGAGTTAGCCATTGGAAATGCAACGTTACAGGGATAGGTTGGGGGGCTGGTGGTGAGTCTGGGTGGGATGACTCTCTTCAGAGAGTCAGCATGGACTTGTTGGGCCAAAGGGCCTGTTTTTGCACTTTAGGGATTCTATGAAAAATCCCCTCCAAACCACTCACCATGCTGACTTGGAAGTACATTGCCGTTCCTTCAGTGTCGCGAGATCAAAATCCTGTAATACGTTCCTTAAGGATATTGTGGATCAAACTACAGCACATGGACTGTGGTTCAAGGAGGCAGCTCACTATCACCTTCTCAAGGGAAACTAGTGATGGGCAATAAATGCTGGGCGCAGCAGTAATGCCCATGTCCGATGAGTGAATAAAGCAAAACTGAAATTATCTTAGAATCCATTGTTGGATATATGCAAAAAGTTAATGAAAATGATGTGGCGGGGCTACAAAAAAAATTGCAAGTTGACTAGGCACGGTCAGCATGGTTTCAAGAAAGGAATGTCCAGTTCAACTAATGTATTGGAGTTTTTGGAGGAAGGAATGTTCTTTGGATATATTGTGCATAGATTTCCAGAAGGCATTTCATAAGGTGCTACATCAACAATTAATATGCAAAATAAAAGCTTCTGGCTCAGGGGGTAGCAAATTGGCATGGATAGCAGATTAGCTGAATAACAGGAAACTAGTCGCTAATGAGTAATTTTCTGATTAACATGATGTAATAGCTGGTGTGCCATGCAGTTGTTCATGAGGTCTGCACCTTTTTCAATTTATACATACAACTTGGATGAAGAGACCTAAGGCATGGTTACTAATTTGCTGATGACACCAAGACAAGTAGCAAAGCAAGCTGTGAAGAGGATAAACAGAGGCTACAGAGGGATAGGATAAGTGAATGGGAAAAGATCTGACAAGTGGAATGTAATGTAAAAAAAGTGTGAAATGTCCACTTTGGTAGAATTAAACACAATATCTGAATGGAAAACGTTGTAGAAGATCTGCATGTCGTGGTGATTGCAAAAAGGCTAATATGCAGGAAGAAATCAACTAAACTGACAGAAAATGTTCACTGTTCCGCGCTGTATTGTTCTATGTTCTATGTCCTATCTATAGTAAGGGGAACAGAATACAAAATTCAGGAGGTTGTGCTTCAGTTATACAGAACACTGGTGAGATCATATCTGTTTGCAGTGTTGTTCTCCTTAGTTATAGAAGGGTGTAAATGCATTGGAAGCAGTTCAGAGTTGATTTACTAGACTAACACTGGGCATGGGTGGATTATGTTATAGGAAAGGTTGGATTGGCTAGATTTGCACTCACTGGAAGATTGAAGGCTACAAGATCCTCAGTTGGCTTGATAGGGTGACTGCAGAGAGGGTGTTTCCTTTTGTCAAAGAGGCCAAAACTAGGGGTCAAAGTTTAAAACTAAGGAGTGACTTGTTTGAGGCAGAGATGAAGATTTCTTTTCTCGCTGACTGGCTAGTGTCTTTGGAACAATCCTTCAAAGGCAGTTGAAGCAGAGTCATTGAATATTTTTAAGGCAGAAAAGCAGAGACTCGTGATAAGTAAGGGATTGAAAGGTTGTTGTGGGTAGTTGGGAGTGTGGAGTTGAGATGACAATAAGCACAACCATGGTTTTACTGAATGGTGAGTGGACTTGAGGACCCAAATAACTTATTCGTGTTCCTAACTCTTTTTTTTTGTTTTATCTTTTTATTGTTGGATGAGGAATGGTCATACAGATAACAATGCCAGAAAATGATTTACAGCACTTTTACACACTGCAGTTGATCTGTGCATCTTATTAACATAAAAGA
Source organism: Stegostoma tigrinum (assembly GCF_030684315.1). NCBI lineage: Eukaryota > Metazoa > Chordata > Chondrichthyes > Orectolobiformes > Stegostomatidae > Stegostoma > Stegostoma tigrinum. Next base: position 41,388,428 of record NC_081376.1, on the reverse strand, counting down.
TTAGTTTTGTAATAGTTTTCACATCAGCGGTAACCAGGTATGCTTAAGTTGTTTCCCTATGAGCTTCAATTGCCTGTGGTAATTAGTCTCGAATAGTTTGGAATTCTGTATTTCTCTCTATTTAGCAAGTTTTTTCCATTTGACGCCCTGAATTTTGAGGTCAGTTAATAAAATGGAAGGCATTGTTTGTTTAAGTCTCCTTGCGGAGATCTGAATACATAATCTAGCCTAACACTGCCAGTGCACTGCTCATTGAAGAGCAAGAGAGCTCACCCCAATGTCTTAGTCAATATTTAATCGCTTAAACACCATCACTGAAGAATTGACAATCTGCTCGTTCATCTCATTGCAGTTTTTGAGAGCTTCCGGTGCACTAATTAATAGCCACCCTTCTTGCATTATGACAATGAAATGCTTTTTGAGTGTAACTAATGTCTGTGAAGAGCTTTGAGATATCATATGATCATGAAAGGGGTTAATTAATTGTTAATCTTTTACTTGGTTTGAGGTAGGATTGATAATTTCTTTTCAAACTGCAGCCTCCGCGAGAAGCTTTCCTCTACAATCTTTCTATGAACCAATGAAATTTATCCACACAGGAACAATGAGGCTAAGACTCGGGCAGGAAGTATGAATACCATTAGCATCAGATTAGTGTCTTAACCATCAGGCGTTAATTTGTTATCTTAATTCAAAAGCTACACAATGTGATCTGTCTATAATCATGTGAATAGGCCCATTATACAACCAGTACGATCACAATATTGTGTTTGGGGCACATAGGTTGCAGGATGACAATTACAACAGTACATCCTGTCTCTTAGCATAACACTGACACAAAAAGTGTAGAAGATAACCTGTATGATGTGTTACTTTGCCTAGCCTAGCCTTTGCCTAGCTTTCTATCACAGTGTGAATGGGAACTGTTGATGTTGTGCTGTTTGGCGATAATACAGAATACTGTTTGTGATTGGATTGGTGTTTCACTTGGGTGAAGACTAAAGGTTTGAGATGTTCCTTAAGAACATTTAATTTGAAAACAACAGGAAATAGAGGTACTGATTTATTTTTATTTAATGTATAAATCATGATCAAGTTTGGAGATTCACTGTATTAATTACAGACCATCCATGCCGTGTCTAATTATTCACTGCACATATTAGATAACCTTACCTCAGTTAACAGACACTGGTCTCTGGCACCACTGTGTGACGTATGTTAGATGTGGTATGGGGTAGGTGATCATAGCATTGAGAGAAACTTGCACCCATGGAGAAAACTGTGGTAAAAGATGAGGGTTAGTTCTATTGCTACTCCAGCTGGAAAATTCACTGATTCTGCAGGAGGTCTCATTTTTGATTCCTGTGTTTTGCTTGCTTTTCTCAGCAGGTTGATTAGGCACACAGAACTGGCTGCAATGCCTACATTGGTGAAAGGGTGGAGAAACTCAGTAAGATAAAGATTGATATTTTTAAGAAAAGTATTTAAGAGCCTCATTGTCTAACTTCCAACATCATCTTCCATCTCTGATACCAAGTGCCTATCCACAATTGCAGTCCCACCGCAGGGTGGAGGGCACCTCTGTCACAATCACATGCCATGGGTTTCCTATTCCAATACTTAGAATGACTCCAGTCACAAAATGGGATGAGTTTGAGGAACCCGCAGTAGTTGCAGACAGAAGGAGCTGGGGATCAGAGGGCGGGTGGGCGGAAGTGGGTTGGTGTAAAAACAAATGGTACACCCAATTTTGTTGATGCTGTGATAAGCAGGACAGGTTAAAATTGCTCACAGAAGTTTTGCTATACTTTACTGTCACTCAGTGGTCGTGCATAGACCTAATCCAACTACTTGGTAAAAATAAAATTCCCTTCTTCCCGAGAGAAAAGGGCTCCCTATAATTTCCAAAGCTTTGTTCATTGAATTCATAACCAAATAAAAGCAATTGTAAATATGTATGGTGTACTGAATGAGGATCACTCCCTACCCAGCAGCTTATGTTGTATAGTTTTACAACTTCTTTAGGTATTTCAGGTAACAGGAGGCAGCATACATGTGACACCCTCAGAAGAAAGAAAAGACTCCAGGATCAAGTAGAATCTCCTCACTCAACCTGCTCAAACAATGTTTCCCAATTATAATACAATCTGCTGCATCTATTTAAAAATGACCCTGCCAATGCCTAGTCAGTTCTGTGCCACTTAATCAAAGAAAATGACCTTAGGGGTGGGCAATAAAGGCAGAGGGATGGATAATAAACATTGGTCTGGCCTGCAATGCCATCATCCCTTGCACAAATAAAAAAGACGAGGATGATTCATTGGTCAGCGACTTTTGTATGCACATTTCCTCAAAAGCCCTTAGGGCAGCAATTTTACATAAATGGCAATGAAATTTTCAAGATGGTTCGATCTGTGTTATAGAGGATGTAGAGTAGACAGTTTGATGTTGTGTAAACTGCAGTTTAGAGTACGTCAAGAGTAATGAAAATGTCTCTGTGTATAGTCTACTGATAAGTTGATAATTTGATTAAGTGTACAAAATCTTAGAGAAAATCATTTCCTGTGGATAGTCATTGCATTCAAGTATGGAACATTTAACTCTATAATGTATCAGATTCATCACAGTTACAGCCTGTCCCTTGCACAGTCATGGTCTTCATCATGCATGCCTGACAATGCTAACTACTTTTCATTCCAGCAGCATTAATCATTTTCCCTCTACTAGTTTGCTGTTAAACCAAGAAAGTAATGCACACTGTCATTACTGCGGTGACCCACCCATACATGTCTATGAATCGCTTTCTTGTGTTTCACTTAGCTTTGAAGAATCACGAACCAGAATGACAAACACAGCCAGACCGAAGAAGGATACAGTGAGAAGGGGAGGTACAGGAATCTGTGGGGTCCAAGTCGAACTTGTATCAGCACCTTTTCATGGATCCAAAATTTGTAGTTATGAAAGAATTTGTGTTTATATGTAACCTTTCACACCTCTGATGTATCAAAGTGCCGTACAGCCAAGTGCTTTACAAGTAAATTGTATACACTGCTGTAACTTCAGTAACGTGGCAGCCAATTTTCACGCAGCAAGGTCCACCAAAATAGAAATGACCAGATCATTTGATAATGTTGTTGATACAGGTCAAAGGCTAGCTTCGATACCATGGGGCACGTCCTTGTTTTTCAATGCAGTACCAAGGAATCTTTGATATGAAACAGCCTCAGTTTAATGTCCCAGTAAAACTAGTAAGGTGTTTCGATCAGAATATTAGCACAGATTATTGCAGCACATGAATAGGAAGTGCTAAGAGGGCTCAGGGCCAAATGCTGGCAAATGGGACTAGAATAATTTAGGATATCTGATCAGCATGGATGAGTTGGACCAAAGGGTCTGTTTCGGTGCTGTACAACTCTGAATCTATGCTGATAGTTAAAAGGTGAATTTTCTGGGGTTTGAAATTGGTGCTGAGCTGCAGCGTGAAATGAGATCATAATGAATGGACATCATATTTCGTTTACACTATAATTATTTTGGTTTTAAACTGAATAAGAACAAAAATTGGTATGTTGTAAAATGAGCTGATGATTTGCAATGAGCATGTTTGACACAACTGGTGAAGGTCAGTTTCATTTCCTGTCTGTCTCAGCCCTACAGACTCCTACTCTGTGTCCAGTTTACTGATTTGAGATGCAACAGTAGTGGAATGATGCAGTTGGCTCCTTGACCCCAGGGTGAGTAAGGCTTAAGTCGACCAAGGTCCTCACCATCTCAGTGGATTCTCAATTACAGCAGGGATGTCCTCATACGTGCAAGTTCAGTTTGCATCTCTAGTCTCATCGTCACCAATTGCACATAAGTAGAGCCATTGGGCAGAGATATCAGAAGATCCAGGTGCCCAGGGCAGCACAGTGGCTCAGTGGTTGGCACAGCTGCCTCACAGTGCCAGGGACCCAGGTTTGATTCCAGCCTCGGGTGACTGTGCAAACTCCACACTGACATTCTCCCTGTGTCTGGGTGGGTTTCCTCCAGGTGCTCTGGTTTCCTCCCATGGTCCAAAAATGTTGTAGGTTAGGTGGATTGTTCATTCCAAAATGCCCTGGGGTGTGAAGGTTAGTTGGATTAGCCATGGTGGATTAGGGTTATGGAGGGAGGGTAAGGGGGTGGATCTGGGTGAGAAGCTCTTTGGAGGATTGGTGTGGACTCGATGAGCCAAATCGCCAGCTTCCACACTGTATGGATTCTGTGATTCTGTTCTATGATGAAAAAACAGCCTGGTGATCCAAATAAATTGGGAAAGGAAAATAACTTAGAAAGACAAATGTAAAACGAAAAGAGGCCTTTACTGTATGTTGTAGAATTAGAGCAACACACTAGAAACTGGCAATACATTTCAGTCCATCTCATTAGGGAAGCAAAATTGTTTCAACGTTGGCCTTGAAATGATTTCAGAAGTTAGCTACAGTACAGTGATATAGAAAGAACTGTTTGACAATTAGCATTGAACTGGAAACTTTAGTTTCATTTATGTTACAGTTTTTATCCCTCCACCAGCTCTCCTTGGGCTACCATGTTTGCTACAAACAATGGGACCTACACTTCAGAGGTACTTCACTGGGAGTCATGAAAAGCATTATATAAATGCACGTTTTTTTACCATTATTTGTCACACTTCATCTAGCCAGGATGAAATGCATGGACTGAATTGAAAATTGTTGCCTGACCACTTAGGAATGCTGTAAACCTGCCTCCAAACTGTTCAAGATGTGGTCTCACCAATGCTCTATAACTGACGAATAACATTTTTTTCAGTTCAATTCCTCTGTATTAAAGTATGCCGCCCTTGATTATGTTTTGTACCTGTATACTAACCTTTTGAGACTCCTGCACTATAACTCCCAAATCTCCTTGGACCCCAGAACACTGCAGTCTTTCTCTGCTTAAGTGATATTCTGCTTTTTCATTCTTCCTACCAAAGTGAGCATCACATTTTCTGACATTATACGCCATCTGCAAGACTTTAGCCCACTCACTCAACCCAACTGTATCCATCAGCAGCTTCCTTTGCACAACGTGCCTTCTTATCTCACTTGTTTTGCCTGTGAATTTAGCTACCATGCATTTGCTTTCCTCATCTAAGTAACTGATGTAAATCATTGTGATCAACGCTGTACCTAGTACTCCAGACATAATCTCACCAGTGCCCTGTATAACTGAAGCATTACCTCTGGATTTTTAAAAAAATATATTGATGACTTGAAAGGAATCAAATACAATTGTACAAATCAGTTGAGGCTCCAGCACTGGTTCCAATGGCATATTACCCATTACATCTTGCTCAGTAGAAAGTGACTATTTATGCCTATTCTGTTTCCCATTAGCTGGCCAGTCTTCTATCCATGTCAATATGTTACCCCTACACTACAACCTTATATTTCTGCAATTACATACAATGTGGTAATCCAAGTGCAGTATGTCTACGGGCGCCCCTTTAGCCACAGCATGTCTTTGGAAACTGAAACATTCAGCCTGCTGAAGTGCAGTTCCTTTCTCTACAGACACTAACAGGAACCAGGGCCTTGAAATGAATTGAGGGACAAAAACAGAAGTTGCTGGAAAATCTCAGCAGGTCTGGCAGCATCTGTGAAGAAAAAAAATCAGAGTTAATGTGTTGGGTCCGGTGACCCTTCCTCAGAACTGCACCCGAAATGATAACTCTGATTTTTTATTCACAGATGCTGCCAGACCTGCTGAGCTTTTCCAGCAATTTCTGTTTCTGTTCCCGATTTCCAGCATCCGCAGTCCTTTCAGATTTTCCTTGAAATGAAAATGTCACTTTCAGCTGGTTGAAGCCTGTCATTCTATTTCAATTTGTGCAAAGTACCAAAAGCCTTGGGTTTCTGAGCCACATTAATCAAGTAATTGTGTGATTTGGCAATTGAGACCGAAAGGTTCAACTGCTCTTTGGACAAATGTCCAATTAAAGACTTACCAACAATATTTCTGTATGGCTTTGCATTACCATTTTGAGCTTTGTGCAACTGATTTGCAAGTCAAATTCTAATACAATCAAGTCCATTACAAGTAGGAGCAGAAGTAGATCATCAGACCCATTGAATCTACTTTGCCATTCAATGAGATCATGGCTGATTTGATAATCCTCATAACTTCACTTTGCAGACTTTTTCCCACAACCTTGATTCCCTTACAGATTAAAAATCTGCCTGTCTCAACCTTGCATATACCTGATGACCCAGCTTTTACAGCCTTCTGTGGTAAAGAGTTCTGCAGATTTAGTATCCTGAAAGAGAAAACATTCTTCCACATGTGTCTTAAATTTGCAACCATGTCCCTGATCCTAAACTCTCTCACAAGCTAATTGGCATTTTCCCTGTCAAAAGCTTCCGAAGAATGTTGCACATTTCAGTAAGTTTGCCTCTCATTCTTGTTAACTTCAATGAGTATAATTGCTCAATTTCTCCTGATAGGAAAATCCCTCCATACCAGGTATCAGCCCAGTGAACATTCCCTGGACTGCTTCCAATGCCAGTATGTCTTTTCTTCGAAAAGGGGACCAAAACTGTTCACAGTAATTTTAGGTGTGGTCTAACGAGTACCTTATATAGTTTTAGCAAGGTTTCCCTATTTTTATATTCCTTTCTCTTTGAAATGAAGACCAACATGTCATTTGCTTTTTTGTTTATTACCTATTTAGCTTGCATGCTGGCTTTTTGTGATCCATGCATAACATCTTGGAGATCCCCCTGTGCTGCAGCTTTCTGCAGTCTTTCTCCTCAATTTTAAGGTTAAATTGTCCAACTATTCGAAAAGTCATTAACGGCAGTTAACTACTAAATTACAGGATTTGCTTAGTGTATCTTTGAGAGATGGAGCCTTGATTCCAACCTTTAATATACTATATATCAGTTACTAGTCTTCAAATGCAACTTTGAGGACTCTGAGAAATTACAGATATCCACCGCAGAGCCAACAAACTGTGATAATTTAATTACTAAGGTTTGGTATTCGGCATTAAAATAATTGGCATACTGTATGTTGGAAGAAAATACTGTCAATGAAAAGCATAATGTTAATTTTTATGTATTAAATTGAAAAGTTTGATTCCTGAGATGGTAGGACTTGCATATGTGGAGAGATTGAGTCAGTTAGGGTTGTATTCATTAGAGTTTAGAAGAGTTGGGGAGTGGGGTGTCTTGGAATCTCGTAGAAACCGATAAAATTGTAATAGGACTAGACACATTAGACGCAAGAAGAATGTTTCCATTGGTGGGGGAGTCCAGAAATGGGGCTCATTCTTTAAGGAGAAGGGGTAAACATTTTAGGACAGAGATGAGGAGAAATTTCTTCACCCACAGAGTGGTGGGCCTGTGGAATTCACCTCCATAGAAAGTGGTCGAGGCTGAAACATTGTGTTTTCAGGAAGGAAGTAGATAAGCTGTTGTGGCTAAAGGGATCAAGGGATATGGGGGGAGGGCAGGAAGAAGGTATTGAGCTCGATGATCAGCTATGATCATAATAAATGGTAGAGCAGGCTTGAGGGGTTGAATGCCTACCCCTGCTCCAATCTTCTGTGTTCCTATGTTTTGTTAACAGATCATGGCTTAATGTCAGAAATGCAGCCAAGTCTGGAATGTATTGGAGAAAGTGACATTTGTTATGATCCCCAAAGGATCACAAGGTTTCAAGTATTAAGCCATTTACTGTAATTAATGATCCACAGCAAGTAAACATCACTTGCAGGCAAGTAACACTCTGAGCAAGAGAAATGATATCCTGATGCATGGCTAACAGACTGTGGTTATGTTTTATGTATTATGCAGCACTGTCTGCAGAATTATTGTCTTTACAGGAATAAACCCAAGTTACTCCCAACTTCCAAGGACCCTGTTTCTACTCCCAACAATGTTAAAAGGTTGTTTCTCTTTGTTTACTGAATTCCCTAACTTCCAGCAGCGAGGCCTGCTCAACTGATTCCTTTGCTTGACCTCATCAGGACAAATTTTCCAGTCTCCTTAAATCTGTGTGGATTCTGCCTCTTTGGCCAGAGGTCAAGCTTTTACTAGCATTCTACCTGAGCTAAACAGAACAGCCTTCCCCTGCTGGTCCTTCCCCCTTTCTGCCTCCACCCAAGGTTATTAAATTAGAATGCCCAAATGTCTATAAGTCTACCCATGGCAAAGCTCGCTGTTTTCTCCTTTGTTGACTGGCCTCAACCCAGTACATGAATTTCAATAACCCTGGACCTGGGCACTGTTCTCATGGTAACCATGATACACAGGCTCATCATCAGACACATGATGACTCTTTCCCTGTTTCGTTTCTCCGTTTTACCTTGAATAAAAGAGATGGCTTAAAAACAAAAATCATTTTATAGAAACTCACATTCATAAAGGAGTATGTAGCACAAAAATAGACCAATCAGTCCAGAACAAGCCAGCATTTATATTCCACGCAAACCCTTCCACATCTTCTTCTTCTATCAGCATGACCCTAAATCCCCTTTTCCCTCAAATTTACTTGACTTCTCCTTAAGATGTATTTGCTTCAAGTAGTCACAGTGGTAGCGAGTTCCACATTCTAAAAATTCCCTTGGTAAAGAAAACCATTTTATGCAGCAGTGGTTATAAATTGGAATGCAGCTGAGGTGGAGGCACTTTCAGATGAGGCCTTCAAAGAGACACTTAATAATTATCTGAAGAGAAATATATTGTGGGGTGACCAAGTAAAGGCAGATGTGTGTGACTTGCTCTGCAGAGGACCAGCAGGAGCACTAGGCCAAATAGTCACAGCATACCAGGTCAGACACTCAACGATCTTAAGCTTCTTCTGAATTCCACATTTGATTGCTTAGTGACTCACTCATATTGATGGCCTTCACTTTTGCTCTCCCGAACAAGGGGCTTCATGCCTACTCTATCAAAACCATTAATAATTTCAAAGGGGAAATCACCCCCTTGCCCTTCTCTTTTCCAGACATGAAAGAAAGAATCAAAAACTATTGAACAAATGACAAAAAATTACAAGTTTGTTGTTTGCTTCTGAAAAGGAAGATGGTGGGGGCAATAAGTAAGGAATAGAACTGAAGATGGAGTGGTATATGGGGAAAGGAATTCCAAAGGATGTCCATCTTTCATCAAAGTAAAAATCATGAGATGCAAAATATTGTTGCTGATTCAGCTTTGGCCTATTGGCGAATCTTGAAGGGAGGGTACGAGATATCAATAGGTCTGTGATTGTCAGGAGTAAGACTGCATTCTGAGGAAGGGGCACCCGACTGAACCGTTTAACCCTGATTTCTTTCCACAGATGCTGCCAGACCTGCTGAACTTTTCCAGCAAATTGTGTTTTTGTTTTTGATTTTGGGTAAGACTTAGAAATTGAGAGCAAAACTGATCTCAGTGGTCATTTGCAGCTATCCCTTGATTTACGGATAGAATCTACTCAGGGTTATAGATTTTTGTTAATTGGTCTTCTAGTAAATGAACAGCTGGATTCCCAACCCATGGATCATTGGATACAAGGCAGCATATAGACCATGAAGTGGTGAGACCTGGAGTGCAGGCTTTCTTTCGTTTCCATCACTGCCACTGCAATTCCTCACCCTTGGAATTCAAGGTTTTATTCATTCATGGGATGAAGGCGTCACTGGCTAGGCAGCATTTATTGCCCATCACTAATTGCCCAGAGGACACTTAGGAGTTGACCACATTGCTGGGGGTTTGGAGTCACATGTAGGCCAGACCAGGTAAGGATGGCAGTTTCCTTCCCTAAAGGACATCAGTGAACCACAAGGGTATTTCTGACAATCGACAATGGATTCACAGTCATCATTAGATTGTTACTACCACGTATGTAGTGACTTCAAGTCCACTATCAGCCGTGGTGGGATTCGAACTGAGGGCCTCCAGAACGTTACCTGAGTCAGTGGATTAACAGTCCAGCAATAATACCATTCGTCCATCACCTCCCCATGTGTGATAATGTTGACAGACAAGTTGTTTCCATGTTGATTGATTGGTAGAAAGTTTCTCCCAGATATGAATTTCAAAGCTGCCATGCTTCAAAGAGGATTTTGGACAATCATGGAAACATTTTTCTTACGTTTTTTTTTAAAAAGTTCTTTAATGGAATATGGGCATTACTGGTAAGACCAGCACTTAATGCCCCTCGCTAAATTCTCCTGAATTGGCATTTCAGGGGGCAAATTTCCCTTCATTGTGGGTCTGCAGTCACATGTTGGATAGACCAGGCAAGAACAGCACAATTCCTTCCTAATAGAATATAGTTGCATCAGATTTTTTTTACAGCAATCCATGATAGTTTTGAGGTCACTATTGCTGAGACCAACTTTACATTCAAAACGTATTAATTGAATTTAAATTCTAACAACTTCAGTCAGATTTGAACCTGTATCCCCTCTGCATTAACTGGGACTCTGGGTTATTAGTCCAGTGATATTACCACTGTTTCCCCACTATTGGAGAGTTTACAAAACATAACCTGGCAGGGGAAGATGCTTTTCAGCCTGCCGGGAACACAGTGTTCAGTCTAGTGAAGTTGATTCTGCAGGAGTTTTGCCTGAATACTTGAACAGTCGGTTTCAACAGGCCACCAATATTTGTTCATCAGTCCTCCCATTGAATCTGGAAGATGCAACAGAGATACTGCTGAAGGAATTTCTCTAGTAGTCTTGTGTTGCACATACACAGTACATGTCTTGCTGAAGCACGGGAATGTAGTGATGTACAGTAAGACTTTCGTTGACTTGTGGAGGTCATTGTTGTAGAGCTCATCACTGCTGCAGCCAGTAGTAGGCTGAGCTAGTGCATCTGATTCAGTATTGGACCTCCTTGTCAATGGTAAAAGGGACCTAAGGGGCAGTCTTTTCAGGCAGAGTACGTATGCAAGTATGGAATGAGCTGCCAGAGGAGGTGGTGGAGGCTAGTGCAATTATGACATTTAAAAGGCATCTGGTTGGGTACATGAATAGGAGGGGTTTAGAGGGATATGGACCAAATGCTGGGAAATGGGACAAGATTAATTCTGGATACCTGGTCACCACGGACGGGTTGGATGGAAGGGTTTGTTTCCATGCTGTACAACTCTCTGGCTGCTAAGTTTTGGGGAATGGTCAATATTTACCACCATATATCTTTCAACGTGTATTAGGTGGAATATTGGCTGACCAGGTGTGGGTTAATAAACACATTTTTTGTTTTAGCATTCAAGAACAGGGTTTCTTATATGCAAAACAGGGATTGAGAATGGTTTGCAAGTCTGGTACAGAATGAGCAATGTCAGTGCAGTAATTTGCAAAGTGTATCTCATTAATGCCTCTGGCAGTCAGTTCAGTCTTGCCATGGATGTGACTATTTTGCATCTTGGTGGCGTTTAATAATTACACTAGAGGCCAGTTGCTCTTTGGCTATTCCTATCTCAATTTCAGATACACTGTGATTATCATTCAACCTTGCTTAACTCCAGTGATTTAGGCACCTGGTTCAGGGCTCCCACTTAGAACAGTTGCAATCACATCATTGTAAAGCAATTGTGGGATTATAATGATATTCCTTGGACATCAAAATCCTTTGCACACAATCCAGGGAGACTCATGGTTTACTGTTTGGTCAGGTCAATGAATTCAATGAAGAATTCCTTGTAAAAGCAAAAGTGCTTCTGAAGAAGCCACATTGAACTTGAAACATTCCTTCTGTTTTTCTCTCTCTGCCAGACCTGCTGAGTTTCTCCAGCGTTTTCTGTTTTGAAGAATTCCTGGTGTTGTTGTTTTTGGATTTGTCTGGCAAATATCAAAATCAGAAATGACTGTACTTTTTTGCCTTAGCCAAGAGGAAGTAAACAACTTCAGGATAAAGTGTGTCTGGAATTTCCCAGGGACAAACAGGGAAACAACTCAATAATTCCCATTTTCCTGGGGTCAGTTGGCCTACCTCCTCTCAAAATTGTAGGGTGACCAATTAATGGTGTATTAATGGGAGCAAGAGGTCACTGACTGTGAATGACCTCAACTGGAATACCACTCAGGGCCACAGACTTTGTGATTTTTCATCATCTTAACTGCTTGTTGCATACCTCTCTGTGGATGCCACCAAGGGTCCTAAGGTACCCCGTTAAAGAATCTGCTACGACCGTTGGTAACTGGTCGACTTGTTGAAACTACATTCCATCTTGGCAGATGACATTGTCATCCTTAAAGGCGGCAAACACCATCATAGAAACGAAGGTGATTTTGACCCTTGAACACTAGTCTATAGTTGGTTCTGATAGTTTCAAATGAGCTTGCATTTTATGATGGCCAACATGTTGCTGGCTCTTTCAGGCTTTCAAATGACTGTTTATGCTCAAAATTTGTCATCAGGCTTTTTGAATGCTGACTTCTTGACTGGTGACCTTGGATTATTCTTCCAGGCAACGAAGACTGTTAACACTTGTTACAGGTCACGTTTCTCAGCATCATTTGTAATAACTCAACCCTAATGACAAAAAAATGCTTGGACAGAGTGGTTTAAATAGTCATAAGTCACCTTTTGTTAATTCAACTGTAATTGAATTGGATAATGTGGAGATTTTCCAGATTGAACATGAGCTCCAGTTGGACTTCTCCCCTCAAAAGTACCTCTTTGAGGCTTAGACATGGATCCTTTTTAGAGCATGTTTAAGCATTTTGAAGTTTTGTGCTTTAAAATACTTAATGGAGATGGATGTTGAAACTAACATTCAGAACAACTTATTAAGAAAGATGATCAGTTTGGTTGTATGGAAGTTTGAAGTTGGATAGAGGTAGGTTTCCCTGTGCTGTGAAAGTTGAAGGATCAAAATGTTAACAGCACTTGTTTTTCCCCCAGAGATTGCAAACTTTAGGCAGCTTCTAGAGTGCAAACGTGAGGGATAGCAACATGCTATGAGCAGTATTTTGATTAAGAGCTTAGGGTGTTGATACTCTGCCTATCTCGTGTCGTTTCATAAGGTAGCAAAAGATATGCAAATTATTTGAACCGTTTCTTAGAAATCTGACTGCAGTGTAACGTTTCAAGTTCTCTGTACGCTAGAAATAGTTTTCAACACTGCTGCAAGGAGGTAGCTGCTTAAGCATTGAGAGAGATTCCATATTGAAATCCTTAAAGTATGAATCTACTAAGTGAAGCTATTCAATGACAGACAAGAATCATTGCTTGTTAGCTATGTAATGTAAGAGGTGTCACTGCCCACACCACTTCTACAGATGAGGCTTCAGATTCCTGTTTGAAAAAATGAACAGCTCACTTTCCTCTCCTGAAGACCATGATCTGTAGTAGGCATAGTTCCACGAGTGTCAGTGCCTCTCTGTTACCTTGCCAAACTAATAGAAGAGCTAGGAAGATGCAAAATAGGTTGCCAACTTGCTCTCACCCGAAGTCGAAATTGACTCTGCCCGTTCTGAAGTTGCATGGTAGCTGACGTGGTGTTTGACTGTAACTTCAGCAGAATTCCCAGGAAAATAAACTTCTGGAAATGGATTTTTAATTAGAGTGGATGAACCAACTGGTCGATAAGCAGTCGCTCGCAAAAACAGAAAATAGAATTTCATCAAGGGGTAGGTAGGCTGCATCCAAACTATGCCCCTAGTAAGGCACATGTCTAGGGTGTAACAAGCAGTTCATGAACATCGGTGAGTAACAGACCACAATTTAAGCCACCCTGTGGGAAACAAGGAGAATTATTGTTCTTCTGAAGCAGTGCACACTGATGATTGCTTGCAATCTTTAGAGTTACATTGTACAAAACCTTGCCTGTTCTTTAAAAAAAAAATTGAAACATTTGGCAAAAATGTGTTCACCATTGCAACATTTTTTGGATGAGATTTCTGCCACACTTTGCAGCTTCTGATGTCTAATGGTTGCCTGTGTTACTAGGCTGCATGCATACACACTTGAGCACAGTAGTATCTAGCAGCCAAGGTTTTCGATCATCTGCCAAGAAAGTAAAACTGGAAAAAGTTTTTGACTGCTTCTCTGATGTGTAATGAGAGAGACTATTAGCAACTGACTCACTCTGTAGGCTTCTCTGCCAGCATGCCCATGTTCCCTTTTGAGTAGGTGAATTCAGGTCATAGCAAGTAAATACCAGTAGGTGCAGATTCTGCTAAAAAGAGTGGTGAAATACATTTGCTTTCTGACGGTAGAATTGCCTGCATGAGGGTCGAGTCACTGTTCTGATCCTTGAACAACAATCCACTACTGCATTTTAAAAGATCTTTTTAAAAATGTTCGAACAACCAATTTCTCCTGTCAGTCATTCTCAGATTGAAACCATTTTGGGACAGGAACAAAACAACCTTGAAGGAATAGATAATGTAAATTTGGAGCTGTAGGAGATTAATAGACTTGTATTGTTCTGTATGTTTGCTGTTGGTGGGTATGTCTAATAGTGTTACCTGGTAGACCAGCTTTAACTTCCATTTTTAAAGTTGCAGGACATGTTGAAAATGCAGGCTGACGTTGGTATACTAGGAAAAAGAAACTACATCTGAGACCCAAGCAAACAGGACAAGTATCAGATTAGAGGATTGTGAAATTAACAGTGCAAGAACTCAGATGGAAATGCAAACGAAAATGAGTACGTGAATTCAGTATGAAATTGGGAACAGAAAGAAAAGTAGAAGGAATAAATGTGTGGATTTGAGAAGGACTACATAATATCCAGTTCTTTCGTAAATTTGATAATTTTTAATTTCTCCAATTATAAACAGAAATGAGAATCCTTACTTGTTATGAATACCAGGGAGGTTAAATCAGCAATTAACACTTAGCTCATCACTTGTCGTCACATATACCAAGCAGATACAGCAGCTTTATGCTGTTTCCCCATCCTAACAACACTGTCAGTGCATGTAGACCTCAAGGACTGAGCCAGTTCAAGAAGGCAGCTCACTGCCACCATTTTCCTGGACAATACGTGCTGACCCAGGCATCAAGGCCAACATTCCATTAATGAATTGAGAAAGACATCTGCCTTACCATTGCTTCAGAGATAGGGGCAGCATGGTGGCTCAGTGGTTAGCACTGCAGCCTCACAGTGCCAGGGACCCGGGTTCAATTCCAGCCTTTGGCGGCTGCCTGTGTGGAGTTTGCACATTCTCCTTGTATCTGTGTGGGTTTCCTCCAGGTGCTCCGGTTTCCTCCCACTGTCCAAAGATGTGCAGGTTAGGTGGATCGGCCATGCTAAATTGCCTGTAGTGTTCAGGGGTGTGTGGGTTACAGGGGGAGGGGTCTGGGTGGGATGGGGTCGGTGTGGACTTGTTGGGCCAAAGGGCCTGTTTCCACACTATAGGTAATCTAATCAAAAAACTGTAGATGCTGGAGAATCTGAGATAACAAGGTGTAGAAGCAGACGTACACAGCAGGCCAAGCAGCATGAGAGGAACAGGAAGGCTGACGTTTCAGGCCTAGATCCCTTCTTCAGAAATGGGGGAGGGGAAGGGGGTTCTGAAATAGAGAGGGGGAGGTGGACAGAAGATAGATAGAGGAGAAGATAGGTGGAGAGAAGACAGACAGGTCAAAGAGGCGGGGATGAAGCCGGTAAAGGTGAGTGTAGGTGGGGAGGTAGGGAGGGGATAGGTCAGTCCAGAGAGGACGGACAGGTCAAGGGGGCGGGATGAGGTTAGTAGGTTGGAGAAGGGGATAGGTGGGACAAAGGACAGGCTAGGGAGGCAGGGGCAAGCTGGCGGTGGTGGGGGGGTGTTGAGGGAGGAGAGATTTTGAAGCTGAAGTCCACATTGATACCATTGGGCTGTAGGGTTCCCAAGCGGAATATGAGTTACTGTTCCTGCAACCTTCGGGTAGCATTGTTGCAGCACTGCAGGAGACCCAGGGTGGACATGTCGTCTGAAGAATGGGAGGGGAAAGTTGAAATGGTTTGCGACTAGGAGGTGCAGTCGTTTAGTGTGAACTGGAGCGTAGGTGTTCTGCAAAGCACACCTGCATTCCCCATACAGATGGCGTAAAGGCCTTGCGCTTCTTCCTGTCCCCCAGGCCCGACTAGTCCCCCTCTATTGACACGCTTAACCGAACTTGTCCTCACCCTCTACAATTTTTCTTTCAATTCCTGCCACTTCCTACACATAATGGTGGTGGCTGTCGGTACCCGCATGGGCCCAAGCTATGCCTGACTCTTTGTAGGTTACGTGGAACAATCCCTCTTCCGCACCTACACTGGCCCTAAACCCCACCTCTTCCTCCGTTACATTGATGACTGTATCGGCACTGTGGGAGCTCGAACAGTTCCGCCACTTCATCAACATCTTCCACCCCAACCTTAAGTTCACCTAGACCATCTCTAATACCTCCCTCTCCCTCCTGGACCTCTGTCTCCATCTCCGGCAACCACCTAGAAACCAATGTCCATTTCAAACCCACCGACTCCCACCCACCTTCCTGCAAAAATGTCATCCCCTATTCCTTCGCCTCTGCCGCATCTGCTCCCAGGATGAAGCATTCCACTCCTGTAATCTCAGAGGTCCTCATTTTTCTAGGACCGCAACTTCCCCCCCCAACTCAGTGGTTGAGAATGCCCTCGACTGTGTCTCCCGCATTTTGGGCAACTCATCGCTCACACCCTCTCCCCACAATAACAACCAAAACAGAATCCCCCTCATCCTCACATACCACCCCACCAACCTCCGGATTCAACGCATCATCCTCCGACACTTCCACCATCTGCAATCCGATCTCGCCAGCAAAGACATTTTTCCCTCCCCACCCTTATCTCTTTTCTGGAGGGACCACACTCTCCATGACTCCCTCGTCTGCTCCACACTCCCGTCCAGCCCCACCACACCTGGCACTTTTCCCTGCAACCGCAGGAAGTGCTACGTCTGTCCCCACACCACCTCCCTCACCCACGTCCCAGGCCCCAAGAAGACTTTCCACATCAGGCAGAGGTTCACCTGCACATCTACTAATGTGATAAACTGCATTCACTGTTCCCGTTGTGGCGTCCCCAACATTGGGGAAACCAAGCAGAGGCGTGGGGACCACTTTGCGGAACACCTACGCTCGGTTCACACTAAACAACTGCACCTCCCAGTCGACTGCCCCTCACATTCCTTAGATGACACGTCCAGCCTGGGCCTCCTGCAGTGCCACAGCAATGCCGCCCGAGGGTTGCAGGAACAGCAACTCATATTTTTGCTTGGGAACCCTGCAGCCCAATGGTATCACTGTGGACTTCACGAACTTCAAAGTCACCCCTCCCCCACTGCATCCCAAAACCAGCCCAGCTTGTCCCCACCTCCTTAACCAGTCCTTCCTCCCACCTATCCCCTCCTCCCACCTCTAGCCCCACCCCCATCTCCTACCTACTAACCTCGTCCCACCCCCTTGACCTGACCTATCTCCTCCATACCTCCACTCACCTTTACTAGCTCCCCTCTCACCTCCTTTGACCTGTCTGTCTCCTCTTCACCTATCTTCTCTTCTATCTGCCTCCCCCTCTCTCGCTATTTATGTCAGAACCCCCTTCCCATCCCCCATTTCTGGAGAAGGGTCTAGGCCCGAAACGTCAGCTTTCCTGCTCCTCTGATGCTGCTTGGCCTGCTGTGTTCATCCACTTCTACACCTTGTTATCCCAGCCTTACCAATGTGACACGTCAATGTTTTCCTATTTCCTCTAGAATGTAGAAGGTTAAGGGTGATCTGATTCATATTTTCAAGACAGTAACAGGAAATGATGGGATACATTTGCCATGTGCCAGCATTAGTTAGGATTCTAGAAAGAGGGGACATAGTCTGAGAATTGGGTCAGATAATTCAGGAGAGATGGTCAAAAGCATTTCTAAACACAAAAAGGTGATAGATGATTTGGAATTATCTTCCACAAACAATAATGGATGCTGGATTAGCTGTTGATTTAAAATCCAGAGGTATATCTATCTATTTTTAAGCAAAGCTATTATGGTCCAAAGCCTGGTAAATGAAGTTAGGCTATAGATCAGCCATGATTTCATTGAATGGTAAAGCAGGCTTCAGGGGCCAAATGGCCATCTCCTGTTCCCAATTCAAGGATCATATCTACACAGGATAGCACATTTCTGCCACAGATCTTCATGTTACTTAACGGTAACTTTTGACAGCCAGATCTTCCTCATGGACCAAAGTCCCATGAGGTAGATTGCAACATTCCCTCTTTGTTCTTTCTTCCCCACCTCATCATGAAGCTACCTAGACTCAATACATGACAGATCTGTTAAACATGTCACCACTCTAATGCTGGATCTAGAATGAAAGTCAATGCTGCAGAGCTTCTGTCAGCAAGATGATGTCTTCGTGCAATTAACTCTTGGATTTCAGAATTTAATATGCATCAGTTTTGTGTTTGAATATGCTACGTACTAATGTAGGTGTACTTAGAGTCACTTATTTTGACAACAAATTCTGGAGTAGAGTATTGAATTAAAACAAAACTGGTTATCAGTTTCATTAAGTAACAAAACAAACACTCAAGTCAAGACATTGATTAAACAGTTTGTAATGGGGGAGCAGCCAGGGTTTGAAGAGTGGAGATGCACAAATATTCTGAAGTGAATCTTCGTTCACTATGAGGAGTTTTAAATTAAATCTCTCTTGGCAGATTAAAATGTACAGCGTAACATTTGTGATTGGGAGAACAGTAACAGAGTTTTGGACCAGTTTTAGACAATAGGTGCAGGAATACGCCATTTGGCCCTTCGTGCCAGCACCACCATTCATTATGATCATGGCTGATCATCCACAATCAGTATCCTGTTCCTGCCTTATACCCATAACCCTTGATTCCACTATCTTTAAGAGCTCTATCCATCTCTTTCTTGAAAGTATCCAGAGACTTAGCCTCCACTGCCTTCTGGGGCAGAGCATTCCATAGATCCACCACTCTCTGGGTGAAGAAGGTTTTCCTCAACTCTGTTCTAAATGGCCTACCCCTTACTTTTAAGCTGTGTCCTCTGGTTATGGACTCACCCATCAGCAGAAACATGCTTCCTACCTCCAGAGTGTCCAATCCCTTAATAATCTTATACATCTCAATCAGATCCCCTGTCATCCTTCTAAACTCAAGTGTATACAAGCCCAGTCACTCCAATCTTTCAACATACGATAGTCCTGCCATTCCGGGAATTGACCTCATGAACCTGCTGCACTCCCTCAATAGCAAGAATGTCCTTCCTCAAATTTGGAGACCAAAACTGCACACAGTACTCCAGGTGCGGTCTCACCAGGGCCCTGTACAGCTGAAGGACCTCTCTGCTCCTATACTCAATTCCTCTTGTTATGAAGGCCAGCATGCCATTAGCTTTCTTCACTACCTGCTGTACCCACATGCTTGCTTTCATTGACTGATGTACAAGAACACCTAGATCTCGTTGTACTTCCCCTTTATCTAACTTGACGCCATTTAGATAGTAATCTGCCTTCCTGTTCTTGCCACCAAAGTGTATAACCACACATTTATCCACATTAAACTGCATCTGCCATGCATCCGTCCACTCACCTAGCCTGTCCAAGTCACCCTGTATTCTAATAACATTCTCCTCACATTTCACACTGCCACCCAGCTTTGTGTCATCAGCAAATTTGCTAATATTACTTTTAATGCCTTCATCCATATCATTAAATGTATATTGTAATCAGCTGCGGTCCCAGCACTGAACATTGCGGTACTCTACTGGTCACTGCCTGCCATTCCAAAAGGGACCCATTTACCACTACTCTTTGCTTCCTGTCAGCCAGCCAATTTTCAATCCAAGCCAGTATTTTGCCCCCAATACCATGTGCCCTAATTTTGCTCACTAATCTCCTATGTGGGACTTTAACAAAGGCTTTCTGAAAGTCCAGGTACACTACATCCACTGGCTCTCCCTTGTCCATCTTCATAGTTACATCCTCAAAAAACTCCAGAAGATTAGTCAAGCACGATTTCCTCTTCGTAAACCCACGCTGACTCTGACCTATCCTGTTACTGCTATCCAAATGATTCGTAATTTCATCTTTTACAATTGACCTTAATATTTTTCCCACCACTGACGTCAGGCTAATCGGTCTATAATTCCCTGTTTTCTCTCTCCCTCCTTTCTTGAAAAGTGGGACAACATTAGACACCCTCCAATCCGCAGGAATGGATTCCTGAATCTATAGAACATTGGAAAATGATTACCAATGCGTCCACGATTTGTAGAGCCGCCTCCTTAAGTACCCTGGGATACAGACCATCAGCCTTCAGACCTAACAGACTATCCGCCTTCAGACCTAACAGACTATCCAACACCATTTCCTGCCTAATATAAATTCCCTTCAGTTCATTCATTACCCTAAGTTCTTCAGCCACTATTGCATCTGGGAAATTGGATCTGTCTTCACTAGGGAAGACACAAGCAAAGTACCTATTTAACTCTTCTGCCATTTCCTTGTTCCCCATAATAAATGCACCCGTTTCTGTCTTCAAGGGCCCAATTTTAGTCTTAACCTTTTTTTAAAAAATCTTTTCACATACCTAAAAAAGCTTTTACTATCCTACTTTATATTTTAGGCCAGTTTGTCTTCGTACCTCATTTTTTCTCCACGTATAGCCTTTTTAGTTATCTTCTGTTGCTCTTTAAAAGTTTCCCAGTCCTCTGGCTTCCTGCTCATCTTTGCCATGTTATACTCCTTCTCTTATTTTTATAGAGTCCTTAACTTCCCTCGTCAGCCACGGCTGCCCCCTGCCTCCCCTTAGGATCTTTCTTCCTCTTTGATATGAACTGATCCTGCACCTTCTGCATTGTATCCAGAAATACCTGCCATTGTTGTTCCACTGCCATCCCTGCTGGGGGATTGTACCATTTTCTTTTGGGGTGGGGTTGGAGGTGGGAATCAAAGGCCTTTAAATTAAAATTTTAAAAATCCTTCATGTAGTCCTCAATTTTCTTCCCTTCTCTACCTCAAAATTTCCTTGTGTTCATATTTAGATTCAACATAAGGAGGCATGGTAGGCATATAAAAACACTGGACCAATTTTAAATGTCTTCCACTTAAAAATTAAATATTCTAGAGGATGGTCTTTCACAACTTCAGGATATTACAAAGTGCATTGCTGTCAACAAAAAAACAACCTTGGAAATGTCACGGCTGACTTGCATGTTGGAACTTCTCCTGAGAAGCAGCACGTGGCCAGATTTTTATCTGATTTAGCGACATAGATTAAAAAGATAAAAAAAGTCTGATTGTTCTTTAAAATTGCACCGTGGCTTCTTTCACATCTATGCAGTTGGATCAATAGAACTCTTCTTTTAACATATCTTCCAAAATTACATGTGCAAGCTGTAAGAATAGTGTTTTTAATCCACATCCTTTTGACTGAAGACAGCAGAGCACCCACCATTAATTACATTAGATTGACAAGGTAAATATATTGACTGGGCAGAAAAGAGAGAGAGGAAAAAAATACATTGAATGGATCACGCTAGTAGAATACTGAACTACGCAAAAGGGCCCATGTGCATTAGTATGTGATCATGGTAAGCTGCTGTCACTGACAGAATTCCAGCTTCCTATCAGGAATGATAGAAGATACATTTCAACAACCGGTAATTGAATAAAACAAACAAAGTTTTGAAATGCTCTTCAGAATCTGTGGAGAGAAAGAGAGCTGATGGGTCAGGTCATTGTAATATTTTTCATTTGTAATAACAAGGCCAAACATGTCCAGCTTTAAGCAGATAGAGAGCCAGGTAAGAGGTGACGAAAAGGGATGGTCTGTGATACGGCACAAGGTAGGAGTGGTTAAATAAGAATAGCAGAATCGTTGTGATATACTGGCAGATACATGATGATTTAGATTCTTTGCGTTTTTAAAATTGCTTTGATTGGTGACAAGTGGTTGATTTAATAACTAGTCACAAAGTCCAGGTCAATGACAAAGGCCATCTGCCTACCAACAACTTTGTTTCTCAGAGAGCTAAAGAGCTTGGGGCTGTGAATAAGCCAGGGAGAAAAGTTTCAGAACTCTACCAGCTCAGGAGCTCTCCCCGTTCTCTACAGTAAAAGCTATTCTCAGCCTGAAGAAAACCTATTTATTTCTCTTACTGTAAGCTGTGACTTTTAATTTATAAAAATCAGAGACATTTTAAAAAAAGTAAGCGTGAACCAAATCAACCTGAGTCAAGAAGACAGGTAAATGGGAAGGTTCTGCGTACTTTTTAAAATCTTTAAATTTTGTCATGATTCCTGAAATAATAGGGCTCAATTTCCAGTGCATTACATCAGTGACACATGACCGTGACAATGGGTGATTCAGAGAAAGGGCTTTTTGAGGTAGGTCACTGGCACAAATTCTTTGGCTATAGGCTGCCTAGCAATGAGGAGAAAAAAACCTCCAAAAGCTATTGACATAAAAAGGCACTGTTCTTAGTCCTGAGAAGGAGGCAATAGCTTGGTCATATCATCACTGGACTATTAATCCAGACAACCAAGGGTCATGTTCTAGGGATGCCAGTTTGAATCCTATCATGGCAGATGGTGAAATTTGAATTCCATAAAAATCTGCAATTAAGAGTCCAATAATGACTATGAATCCATTGTTGACTGTCAGAAAATCCCACTGGATGTCCTTTAGGGACAGAAACCACCTTCCTTAACTGGTCTGGCCGACATGTGATTCCAAATCCACAGCAATGTGGTTGGCTATTAATTTCCTCAAGGGCAATTAGGGACGGGCAATAAATATTGGCCCAGCCGCAATTCCCTTCACCCACATATAAACAAAGAATAGTTTATCGCACAAAAGTAATAATCGCTATGAATCAGGAATAATTATTAGGACTGTACAGAATACATCTTCGCCCTACAAAAGCGACCACAGTACTTCGTGTCCTCACAGTGGTATGACATAAACAAAATAGGTAGAGCTGAATGCAATACAAATACCAACTCCCTCAGAACCATTACATTAGCCAAAGAGCACCTTCCTAACCCACAGGAAATAGGAAGTGAGATTACAATCTGAGTTGAGCTAGATATGACAAACAGTAAAAACAAAACATGGTGGATGCTAGAAATCTGAAATAAAAACGGAGTACTGGAGAAATTCAGTGAGTCTGCCACCAACCGGGGAGAGTTAAGTTTAAGTACTGCTGAAGAATAGTCACACTGGACTCAATGGCTGTCTGTCCACAGATGCTGTCAGGCTTGCCGAGTTTCTCCAGCTGTTTCTGCAGATAAGTTATAGAGTCAAAGATACGTACACCGCAGGAATAGATCCTTCGGTCCAACTTGTCCATGCCGACCAGATTTCCTTGATAAATGTAGTCCCATTTGCCAGCATTTGGCCCATATCCCTCTAACCCCTTCATATACCTATCCAGATGCCTTTTAAATGTTCTAATTGTACCAGCCTCCCCCACTTCCTCTAGCAGCTCATTTCCACACATGTACCACTCTCTGCATGAAAAAGTTGCCCCTTAGGTACCTTTTAAATCTTTCCCCTCTCACTTCGACATTATACCCTCTACTTTTGGACACCCCATCCTGGAGAAAAGACCTTGTCTATTTAACCTATTCCAGACCCTTCATGATTTTATGATCCTGTATAAAAGTAAGCCCCTCAACCACTGACACTCCTGGAGAAAATAGCCTATTCCACCTCTCCCTACAGCTCAAATCCTCCAAACCTGACAAGATCCTTGTAAATCTTTTCTGAACCCTTTCAAGTTTCACAACATCCCTTCCTAGAGCAGGGAGACTAGAATTGCATGCAGTACTCCTAAACTGCTGGCTGAAAGTTAAAAAGGAAATTAGTGTACGCATGAACAGAAATAAGATACTCCACGTATTCACAAATCAAGTTAGAATGCACCATAAACATATGAAAAAAAGTGGTATTCCAAGGAGTACACAGCACATACTCTTAGGAGCCTGCACCATTTGGATTGAGAATTATGCAGAACCTCAATCAACCAATCTGCAGCAACATTTGACAATGTTTCCCAAGGCCCCCTCAGCTGAGCAAGTGGCATTGTTGCTGCCATTCTAAAACAATATTCATCCCTCACGTCACTTGGACCTCAGAATGAAAAGGGAAAATGGCTTCTGCAGCTTTACAGCCAGATTCTGAAATTTCACATTTGCAGATTTTTTTTAGGACATATTAGTTGAGGTGAAACAGACAAATTGCAAACATTCGGCTTGCACAAAGCCAAGATCAGCAGGACCTATCTAGACTTTCCAACCATGAAGTTACAATTATTAGCTGCAAAGAGAAAGATGGATTAAAAAAACAAATCTCCCAAAAGTCAAATTATTGTGATTTCATTCCACTTTGATGCAAAATTCCAACACAGAGCTAAGAAATTATACCATTAAAGTCAGTAATTCAATTTATTTTTAAAATAAAAATGAAGTATGTTGGATTCGGTGCCAATCTTTAATTAATCTGAATTAGCAGCCAACAGAACTAATCTCTTGGATTGAAAATCAAAGATCCTGGCAGATTCCTGCAGATTTGATGCTACTAGTTAATTGGAAGAATCACAGTAGTAAAATTCACATCTGGGGACAATGCATCTGTACTGTGGCCTTTATTGCTTTCGTTTCCATAAAAATGATTACACTATCTTCATAAGAGACAATATTTCTGATAGTGATTGTACAGACAGAAGTCCGTTTATATTTCTTCAGTCTCATGCTTCACACGTATCAACAATGCCAGTTGACAAAACTGTTTAGTATGTGCCAGACAGCTGCTAGTGGCTTCTGTGTTTCACACCAGAATATCACCTGCTAACTGGATCAGCACATTGAAATGCAATAGCTTTCATGGCTTGTGCTTTAAAATGTGAATCTGCACTCCTGCAGGTTGCAAAGTCTGCTGTACTGTTCCCTGCAATGTTTTAAAAATAATTGCCCAGCTTTAATTATTGCTACAAAATGTCTTTTCAGCAAGTAGAAATCTGAATTGAGATGAATACATTAAATGCCATAAAAATTGATAAGGGAAAGTAACAAGAATGTCAAACAAAACACAAGTTCTCAGTAACCGTTATCCAACTATGATGAGATTATAAACTTGTAATGCCTCCTAGGTATCAGTTATTGTACTTTGTTAAGCCAATTGTATTGAATTTCCTGTGGTATTGCTCATACAAAGTCAATGTGTTTTATAAAGGGCAACAGTTTTAGCAATACATCGATGCAAAAACTAAGATACACTTGTGCTTTCTTAAAGCATAGTTGGTGTTAGGGTTAAATGAGCTTTATATTTAATATATAAAATCTGCAGTTCAGAACCTGGCTTTCTTTGCCTTGTTCACTAACACAAAGGAGTTGGGGATTCAGGTATCTTTTACTGAGCCAAAAACTACAGTATTTTCAATTCCTGAAGAGTTTGCACGTTTCAAATCACAACCTTCTTTATTTAAAACAGAACTAATTATAGAGTCAAGTATGATGGGCAGCGATCAAGAATCAGAGGGGCGATGGCCTAGTGGTATTGTCACTTAATCCAGAAACTCAGCCAATGTTCTAGGGACCCAGATTCAAATCCCACCACCGCAGATGACAGAATTTGAATTCAATTAATAAATAAATAAATCTAGAATTCAGAATATGCTAATGACTGTGAAACCATGGATTGAGGACTGGTTAGCAGATCGGAAGCAGAGACTTGGATTAACTGGGTGCTATTCAGAGAGTGGCAGGCAGTATAGAGTGGGGTGGCACAGGGTTCAGCTAACAATCTGTATGAAGGAATTGAACGCCATATCTCCAAATCTGCAGGTGACATTTAACTGGGTGGCAGTTTGCGCTGAGGAGGATGCTAAGAGACTGCAGGGTGACTTGGTCAGACTGGCCGAGTGGGCAAATGCAATATAATGTGGATAAATGTAGATTATCCACATTAGTCTCAAAAACAGGAAGGCAGATTAGAGATAATGGGAACAGCAGCTGCTGGAGAATCTGAGATAACAGTGTGGAGCTGGATGAACACAGCAGGCCAAGCAGCATCTCAGGAGCACAAAAGCTGATGTTTCGGGCCTAGACCCTTCATCAAATAAATTATTATCTTAATACTGGCAGTTTAGGAAAAAGGTGAGATACAACGAGACGTGGGTATCAGGATGGAACAGTTGCTGAAGGTTGCCATGCAGGTACAGCAGGCAGTGAAGAAAGCTAATGGCACGCTGGCCTTCATAGTGAGAGGGTTTGAGTATCAGTAGGAGGTGTCTTGCTGCAGTTATACAGGGCCTTGGTGAGGCCACACCTTGAGTATTATGTGCAATTTTGATCTCTCAGTCTGAGGAAGGATATGTTTAAAAAAAAAACAAAAAAGAACTAGAAAGGTTGATGAGGGTCGAGCTGTGGATGTGGTGTATATGGACTTCAGTAAGGCATTTGATAAGGTTCCCCATGGTAGGCTCATTCAGAAGGTCAGGAGGAATGGGATACAGGGGAACTTAGCTGCTTGGATACAGAATTGGCTGGCCAACAGAAGACAGCGAGTGGTAGTAGAAGGAAAATATTCTGCCTGGAAGTCAGTGGTGAGTGGAGTTCCACAGGGCTCTGTCCTTGGGCCTCTACTGGTTGTAATTTTTATTAATGACTTGGACGAGGGAATTGAAGGATGGGTCAGCAAGTTTGCAGACGACACAAAGGTCGGAGGTGTCGTTGACAGTGTAGAGGGCTGTTGTAGGCTGCAGCGGGACATTGACAGGATGCAGAGATGGGCTGAGAGGTGGCAGATGGAGTTCAACCTGGATAAATGCGAGGTGATGCATTTTGGAAGGTCGAATTTGAAAGCTGAGTACAGGATTAAGGATAGGATTCTTGGCAGCGTGGAGGAACAGAGGGATCTTGGTGTGCAGATACATAGATCCCTTAAAATGGCCACCCAAGTGGACAGGGTTGTTAAGAAAGCATATGGTGTTTTGGCTTTCATTAACAGGGGGATTGAGTTTAAGAGTCGTGAGATCTTGTTGCAGCTCTATAAAACTTTGGTTAGACCACACTTGGAATACTGCGTCCAGTTCTGGGCGCCCTATTATAGGAAAGATGTGGATGCTTTGGAGAGGGTTCAGAGGAGGTTTACCAGGATGCTGCCTGGACTGGAGGGCTTATCTTATGAAGAGAGGTTGACTGAGCTCGGTCTCTTTTCATTGGAGAAAAGGAGGAGGAGAGGGGACCTAATTGAGGTATACAAGATAATGAGAGGCATAGCTAGAGTTGATAGCCAGAGACTATTTCCCAGGGCAGAAATGGCTAGCACGAGGGGTCATAGTTTTAAGCTGGTTGGTGGAAAGTATAGAGGGGATGTCAGAGGCGGGTTCTTTACGCAGAGAGTTGTGAGAGCATGGAATGCGTTGCCAGCAGCAGTTGTGGAAGCAAGGTCATTGGGGTCATTTAAGAGACTGCTGGACATGTATATGGTCACAGAAATTTGAGGGTGCATACATGAGGATCAATGGTCGGCACAACATTGTGGGCTGAAGGGCCTGTTCTGTGCTGTACTGTTCTATGTTCTAACTGTGGATGCTGTAAATCAGGAACAAAAAGAGAAATTGCTGGAGAAGCTCGACAGGTCTTGCAGCATCTGTGGGGAGAAAAGAATCAGAGTTAATGCTTTAGGTCTGGTGACTTTTCTCAGAACTGATGGTAGCTGGCAAAATGTCAGTTCATTTGGAGAAAATCGGGAGAGGGTTAGGGAGTAAATGATAGGATAGAGCCCAAAGAAAGAGAAGAACAGTTGGACAAAGGAGTTAATAATGTATTCAACACAAGCTGGAAGAATAACACCTCATTTTCCGCTAGGGGACCCTGCAGCCCTCTGGACTCAATAATTCTAGGGCCTAACCTCTCCCATGTCCTAGCCCCCACACCAGGCGTTGTTATTCACATAGTCTGCCATTGCACAACACCTGTTAGTCACCAATGGTTCTCCCTTAACAACTATTCACCCTCCCAGCCTGATTGTTTCTGTCTGTCCAACTGCTGTTCTGTCTCTTTGGGCTCTATCCTATCGCTTACTCCCTACCCACCCGCTCCCTATTTTCTGCATATAAACTGACATTTTCCCCAGCCACCATCAGTTCTGAGGAAGGGTCAACGGACCAGAAACATTAACTGACTTTTTCTTCACAGGTATTGTCAGACCTGCTGAGCTTTTTCAGCAGACTCTGAGGAAGGATATTCTTGCTACTGAAGGAATCAGGGAAGGTTCACCAGACTGATTCCCAGGATGGCAGGACTGACGTATGAGGAAAGATTGGATCGACCGGGCTTGCATTTGCTGGACTTAAGAACGAGCGGAGATCTCAAACATCCTGATGGGACTGGACAAGCTAAATGTGGTAAGAATGTTCCCAGTGTTGAGGAAGTCTAGAATTAGGGGGTCATAGTTTAAAAATAAGGGGTAAGCCTTTCAGGACTGAGATGAGGAAGTTTCTTCTGAGTTGTGAACCTGTAGAATTTTCTCCTGCAGAAAGCTGTTGGGGCCAGTTCATTAGACATATTAAAGAGGGGGCTGGACATGGCCCTTGCAGCTAAGGGATCAAAGGGTATGGGGACAGGGTGTGGGGAATGGGATACTGAATTTGCATGATCAACCGTGATCGTAGTAAATGGTGTTGCAGGCTCAAAATGGATGAATGGCTTATTCCTGCAACTGTCAATCATCGTCAATTGTTGGAAAAAAAACCCCTCTGGTTCATGAGTAGCTTCAGGGATGGAAATTGGTCATCCTCAGCTGGTCTGGCCTACATTTCACTCCAGACCCACAGCAATGTGGATGGCTGGCAACAGCCCTCTAAAGTGGCCTAGCAAATGACTCAGTTCAAGTGCAGTTATGGTAAGGCAATACATGCTGGCCAGCAAGCAATGCCCATATCCCATGAATGAATGAAAAATTGCAAATAATCTATATAGTGTACTAAATGGCTTTTTGTCATCTTTTGGACATAGTACCCTGCATCACATGTTCATTAAAACTGAACGGACAAAGAATCAAAGACTGACCAACGCAGATACTGAAAATTTCTGCTAGTAGGCATAAACGCAAGCTTATTATGTGCTTCTTGCCTGACATTAAAAATATGCAATCATTATCCTTTGCTACATCCAATGATTAATATCCAATTGGGTAACTGTAATTTAAGATGGTTAGCTGGAGTTAATCAGAAAAATAACATTCATCTACATAACTAAAATATACAATGCATTTTTGGCTTCTGATGCAAAATCATAATTTTCAGATATTTATGGAATGTGTTGGTGAAAAATATTTGGCCACAGAAGGATTAAACTATTAACATTGGAATTTTATTTGAAAGGAATGAACTTTATCATCTATCTTTTCTAGGCCAGTAGTGACTATGAAAATGGCGTGGATTACATCCTGGAACGAAGCTGGCAAAAAAAATTCTACCCAACCAACATCAACTGGTTCCATAAAATTTGCATGAAGCTCTAGGCTTTCCAATGCTTCCAAGAGTAAATCCTGCAAGATTAACCACAGGGACATAGTTTATTAGGCCACCAAGCATTGTGTTTCGCCAAGTGCTGCAGACACATTAACATACTGTACCTAGTCCCTGACCTCAATTTCCAGTTGAGTCATAACATGCAACATCCCAGCCCTTTTAGTTCCAGCACAAGTGTCAGCAGCCTTTTCAGCGTATATTTTAAAGACAGATTCACATTTATAAAATTATTGATGATGTTAGGATGATCCCATAGCCTTTTACGGCTTAAAAATTACTTCAGAAATACAGCCTGGTTGTAAAAAACAGCAGCCAATTTTTGCACAGTAAGCACTCTCAAATAGCAATGTGATAAGATCAGGATTTAAAAAAACTGTTTTACTATTGGCCAGAAAACCTTCCTTGCTCCTCTTCAAACAATGCCATGTGATTCTTTACTTCCACCCAAATGATAGGCAAGTCTATATTGCACCTTTCCAATAAGGTGACAAAACAGTGTGCACACTAGGTTTAACAACCTTCTTTTAAAAAAAAGGATGCAAGTATCACAGGCATTTACTGTTCTGGAGAAAGTAGTGGCAAGCATCAGTTATAGTGCTTAAGGTTGAAGGTAAGGTGCAGTGTTCAACACAAAATCAAAGATCTAGGTTGAACAGTATATTCTAGGAAAGAATGGAACCAGCCAGCTGTTAAAGCAGTCTAAACCCAGGGCCAGGACTGATGTTATCGCATACTATCCACAATACAAAATGTTATTACCCAACACCAGTTATGCAGTGTAAAGGTGGAGTTATTAAAGAAAATGTCATTTTAAATTAGCCTACTTATGTCTGTAGTTCTGGAGTAACAAGGATCTTAATCCTGTGAGGATTCCCAGCAATGTGCAGGCCTCGTCAGCATCTCTTGTCTAAGTGTCATCAATCATTCAAGTCTGCCTTCACCTAAGTAAGGCCATTTGTGTCAATTCCGAGCTTGGTTGCTTGCATTAGTTAAAAATTCTCTCTCCAACAAGGCAACACCGACAGCAGCTCTAAAGGCGCTGGATGCATTTTCTTCTTATAACCTGTGAAATTCCAGTTCTGGCCCAGAGGTAACTTAACAAGAAGCTAACTCCTAAGGCACAAGTGGAGAGAGACAAGACTAAAAATAGGTTTTTTATTTTTAAAAAAGTGTACTGTGAAAAACAGACATGACCTTCAACTGGATACATCTGGAAGCTATACTTAGATTCAATGTCAGGAAGATCAACAGGTATAGAAGGAAGAGAAAGGGGCCAATGTGTAGTACTTGGAGTGGTTTCATTAACAGGCTGAAAGGTTTGTTGGATATGGGGGGGGAGGGGGGGGGGGGGAGATTGGTGCTGTGGATCAATGACAGAGTGGATTTGTTGATCAGTGGCATCAGAACCAAAGAGCTGCCAGCCCAATCAGATGGCTTCCAAAAAGTCAGCTAAGTTAGGGCCTGGTGGGTAGAGGCACCAGTCTGGCGGGCCCTTGCAAACGGGATGGGGGTAGTTGCTGAGGACAGCTAACAGTATTATACCAAGTGGGACCTCTTAGTGGTCTTCCCCCGTTCCATCCAGCGGTAGCTGTGTGGGAAACAGCTGGGGTTTTTCTTGATAGCCTTCTTACGCAAGGCAGGACCCTCTTCTCAAATGATAGGAGGCGCCCATAAATGACCATTTAAGTGGATTCACTAAGCTCTGGCCAGCTAGGCCATCTGACACCTTTCCTGCTGCTGCTAAAATGGCATGGAGTCAGGAAGAGGTACACTGCCCATCACCTCTTCTTACCATTTTCCCAGCCTCCGCCTTGTCCTCATCCCATCTTTGAAGGGCTGATAAAATTCAGTCCATGAAAGGATGCTAGATTATGGTCCCTCATATGTAATTTATAATTTTCTTTAAAAACTTGATCCATTTTGGTTCTGTGGGAAAGGGAGGCAGAGGAGGACAACCAGGGAATTTTGCTAACATAGACATAAAACTGACTGATGATTACTACATCCCACACAGACCCTTTTGAGAGAAGATGTGAAATACCAAAATATATTGAGTAGAGGATAGATAAAGTTCTGTGTGTATTGTAAATTCAATTCTAGTCTCCCGGTAAGACTGGTGAAGGAAAATACTAATAAATCAGTCTTCTTCATTCTGGCCAGAAGAATTGTTGTCATTACATGCAGCCTTTTCATCTTACAATGATCTCGATTACAAGCGTGTCAGCTGTTAAAATTTTCACCAGATTGAATCAGAGCTGAACTAAGTGATCATCTGAAGCAGATGATCTTCATTCTACAGCTAGCATATTCCCAAATGTGGTAGAGAACAGAACCTCACTTTTAAATGTGACAAAAGGAATACTATTGCCTTTCAATCAAGACTGCAACATTTCCAAATCACTGATCTATTTAACTTTGGCAAAGTTAATCAGTGCACTATTGCACAAAATAAATTCTGAATTTATTGCACAATACACATTTATGATTTTCACAATGAAAAGGGTGAAGGAAAACTGCTCAAAAGAACAAAATAGAAATACAAATACCACAAAAAATTCAAATGAAGGCATCATAAACAGGAAGTGGGAAGCTAACGTTTTAATCTGTTACAATCTTAAATCTGGTGCCCAGTTAATACTTTCCTGTCAATCCATAAAAGCCAGCAACATATCAGTTATGAATGAATCCCAATAGACAGAGTTAGTGTGACGATCACTGACATAACTTGTGGTACCCAGACATATCTCAGAGCTTAAACAGTTTATTTTAGGTGAGAAAATATTAAGCAGCTGTCAATACTTAACAACAACTGCCTGACGGTCACTTTAACAAATGACCCCTGAAGCAAACATTTTGATTCAATCAGGAACAACAAAAGGCATTACTCCTCCTACAACTGATTGATCAGCATTGGAACAGTAACAATTTTCAAGTGTTTAGCCATATCAGAATTAGATTTTTGCATTCTGTTGAATGTTCAGACTCTGCAATTTTTATTTCTTTACACAGCTATGGTTCTCTTCCTAGTTTCTCCACAACAGTACTGTCTAATGGGACATTGATGCACACCAAACTTGTGGTGACCAGATCATCGTATGTGCTGCTTGATACAAAAGACAGTGAATCTTGTAACAACCTCCTAGAGATGAACTGGGACTGAGGGACAGGACATAGGAGTACTGCAGTTGAATGCAGCTCTGTCAAAAGAAAATTTTTCTTCAACTAATCACTAAACAGCATCCAGTTAAGGTGTAACAAGCAAACCAATATACTTTTGCTTCTTTAAATGGAAACAGGCTACAAGTTTTTTTTGAATGTGAAGAATTGATCCTCCTGCAGGATTTTCTACTTATGACGTGGTTACAGATTTTGGTCAGATAGAGGCTGAAACCGTGGCCTCTCTGAAATAGACTGCTGCAGATCCGAACTTCCATCTGAACGAAATAGCTCATCTGATATAAAGCATCAGTCTGTCATATTTGCTCATGTATTGGACAACATTGCTGCACAATTTGCACACGTTTTCCAAAATAAAGACAAGAAACTAAAATAATACAAAACGACAAAAACATTTTATACTGTGAAAGATTTGAAATGTCATTAAGTGGATTAAAACTTTTTGCAAAACATATACTTAGCTTCAGAGTAAATCATTGTGGCAAGATTTAAACTTGCAAAGAGACCAGTATTTCCATACAAATTCCAGTCCATGGTTTAAAAAAAGTTGGTTGCAGTTTATCTTTTGCAGATTCTAGTCTTAGAATTCTGTATTTAAAACATTTTTTGTTGATATTAGCAAATAAAGTAGATTCATAGTATCAATGAAATGCAGACAGATTAAAATTGTTAAAAAGGTTTAACACAGTAAAAATCAGTTCAATTACTTAATTTCCATTAAAAATTGTTTGACACTGAATTTAATCCCCTTAGTACCAGTTAATCTGGAGTACTTTGAGTAAGGAGTGTGCCTAGTTATCCTCACTAACCATCCATGGAGACATCTTTTCAGGGTTATTTCGACCTTTAGCCACATTGCAACTTCTAATTAAGACATAAATATTTTCCTAAAGCCCAAGTTGGAAACCATGAATATGAACTGTAGTGTAGAATGATACACTCCATTTAATTGGTTTACAAACAAACTGATCTTAAGGCCATAAACACGGGACTGGCAGTGCATTTTCATGATCAGCAGTGTACTTGCTTAAAATGAAAGCACATAGGACAATATTTTGTTTTTTTTCAGATGTGGCATTTGGGTGAAAAGTGTGCACTGTTACCTTGTGGTATTGCAGCTGCAGCTGATAAAAACTGATTTTACTTTCTCTGTCCTCTCCCCTGCAATGCACGGGTTGATGACTTGGACAGCAATGAACTGCAGATACCCCAAACAAACTGATTTGTGAAAAATCAAATGTGTGGAATGGTTCTGAAGAGTGAATAGAGAATAGATGAAACACTTGGAACACAAAAACAAATGCAACAAACTGCAGGATAACAAAGTGTGGAGCTGGATGAACACAGCAGGCCAAGCAGCATCTCAGGAGCACAAAAGCTGACGTTTTGGGCCGAGACCCTTCTCTGATGAAGGGTCTAGGCCCCGAAATGTCAGCTTTTGTGCTCCTGAGATGCTGCTTGGCCTGCTGTGTTCATCCAGCTCCACACTTTGTTATCTTGTATTCTCCAGCATCTGTAGTTCCCATTATCTCGACAACAAACTGCAGATGCTGGACATGTGAAATAAAGTTAATGCTTCTAACTGATACTCATTCTTTCTCTGTAGAACCTGCCAGTCTGGCAGGTAATTTCAAACAATTCCTGGTTTTATTGACACTTTAACTACTTTAAGGAAAATATGTTTAATTTTTTTTATTGAAACAAAGTACATGCCATTTAGCTCAACTTGTCCATGACAGAACTTAAGCTTTTACACAAAACTCTTCCTCACTTTACTCATTTGATCTCATTGACATATTCTTCAGTTCCTTTCTTCCTCATGTTTATTGAGCTTCTCCTTGGGGACATCTATGTTAGCTGCATCAATTACTAAAAGAATGATAAGAGTGTGATAGCTGCTTACATATAAAAAAGGGTAAAGATGTTCCCCCTCAAATCCCCTTTAGACTAATTAGTATCTGTCCATCTTACATTTATGATCCCCGGTTCGGGTCTCACCCACAAGTGAAGGCATCTTGCCTACATCTCAAAACAGTATACACTTTTACATGGCTGCTTCTGAACATGTGTCACAAGCAGAGACCTTTAAGCAAATAAAGAGTTGTCACTTGTAGTAAGAAAGTTGTCTTTAATTTTCCTTCATGAAATTTCAATTTTCTTCATGATACAAAAAACTTTAAATATGATACAAAACTCACCACTGCCCAAAAAAAGTAAACAAGTCTCTTTTGCACACATACATACACACATTCATACATACAAATAAAGGCTGGTGCACAATGCATCTTCCGACATACAAGGCTGAAAGCTCAGTACAGTCCACACCAGATAACACAAATGAAAGGAAAGGATCGCTCAAATACACTGTCACTGTCCTTACTGCAAAGACAGTGACAATGTTTTGATACTACCTTAAAAAAAAAATGACCTGAACGCTGAAGTCAGACCACATTACTGATAATGAGTCATTGGATTCACCGGAAATACAGCTGCTGTAATACACATGCGCACACGCATATACACACACACACACACACACACACGTATATAATATATATATTTATATAAAATTACAGTGCTGAACAATGATTATATTGTTTTACGATCCGAAATAAACATTTCATGTTGCTGGCACAAGGCAACTTCCAGTATTGGCTGCTGCTCTAAGCCATTAGTGGTACCAGACTAGCTTGAAATGCATGTAACCCATAAAACTGTTGACATTGATAGAAGATTTGAAATGCAAGTCAAATCCCGTCTCATTCTTAACAACACAAAATAAACTGAGTAAAACACTTAATATGACATTGGCTTGTGTTTGTACAGTTAAAACTTTCTACACAAAGTTTTTTTTTAAAGTTGTCTTGTACCACATGAAGATTGGAGCTCTCGGATCAGTATGGCTTGCAAGTGTTGCATCTGGTCACTTATCTGGAAGATACCACTGTTCATCCCATGTGTGTTTCATGTCACCATGTATCTGGGACTTCAAACAATGTGGCCTGTGAATTTGCACTGCTTCCTATTCAAAAACAAATAAAGATAAAGGTTTGCATGCAGTCGAACATCTGTGTTAGGAAATCTCTGCTAGTTAAATATGTTGTTCTAAACAGTGGTAAACACTAAAATTCCACCATACGATTCATGAGTAATAGAACAAAAACAAACTGTACAGGATGTTGCCATCCTTACATTACATGTTTCAGGCCTTTACACATCCAAATAAAAACTTCCCATGCAACTTTAATTTATTGCATGTAAATGGACTATTACCTTACATTTTAAACAATCACAAACACTGCCAAAATGCCAACACTTCGCTAAGGACGAGGCAAGTGCTGTCTTGGTAGCTTATAGCAAGTATAGCTATACTGGCAATGTTTCAAATAATTACCAAGCAAACCAAAAGACAAAGTCAATTACTCTGGGTCACATGCATTCATTGCACCCCATCTTTGCTTCAATTTCCTATTAATTCTCCAGCTCTGAAAACATTGATACACAAGAACATGATTGCAAATAAAAATCAAGAGACCTCCAGCATCCTGCCTGAAGATACTACTCGTTTTACATGTGGCTGTAGAGGACAGTTGACATCGCAACTAAAACCAAATCGTGCACACCGCAGTGTCATCCTCTAAAAACAGTTATGGCAGTGATCTCAGGACTTTTCTCTTCACTGGCTCAGGAAAGATGTCATCAACAGCATTACTGCCACTGCTCTGTGAATAGAGAATAACTAGGAAAACATACCCAGGGTTAAAACCAGAGCAGAGGTATTTGTCGTGGCTCAATCGGCAGTACTCTCACCAGCAAGTTCAAAAGGTTACAGATTCAAGGTACAGACTGCAGACTGTAATTTTGGCTCAGACTTGAGGGTTGTAACAACGGAGTGCTGCACAGTCAGAGATGAATGTTCCATCTGGCCCCTCAGGTGGACATTAAGACTTCTGGCGTTTTTCAGAGAATGCTGTCCCTTATATATGGACCAATGTTTATCCCTCAAAACAAAATCACAAAGAGACTTGTTGGTTTTCAACATATTTCTGTTTGTGGGACCTTGCTGCAAATGGTCTAGTGACTGCATTTCAAAAAGTTTTTCCATTGTCTGTAAATCACTTCAGGATTTCCTGGGATTGTGAAAAGTCCAATAAAAAAATCCAAATCTTTTCTCATCTAGCTGACTCAGCCCTGGTCCACTTGGCACACTCCTCTCCTGAGACACGGTAACAGAATTCTGTATTTACTGACTAGCTCTATACCACTGAACAACATTTTTAAAACTCCAGAAACAGGTTGAACATTTTTAAAATGACCTGAACATTTCTTCACAAGAATACACGTTATTTATATCAATAAAAATTTGAAAATATGTTCATGGTGAATTAAGATTAGCTACAGCGTGACAGAGAAATAACATACAATAAGTGAGCATCATCTACTTTCAAAGAATACAAGCCTCACAAAGAAATCTAGGCAAATAACTTTAATATCAGTGTTGTTTAGAGTTAGCCTTCAGTGTTCCCACACTCATTGAGGCAAAACACACTGCGGAAGGGGAGGAGAGATGCAGAGAAGCAGGCTCGAGTCATCATCACTATGAACTACACACTTAATATTCAGATATGACATGGGGTGATTCACCTTCCTTTTGGGCTTGAGCTTTTCTTGAATCAGGACCACAGGTCACTTAGCCAAAACTTACACTGATCCTTGTTATTGATTTCATTGCACAGCATTTCAGACAACCATTACACTAGTGCTCATCAACTTTACAAAAGACCACCATAACATTTTGGGTAGACACAGGCCATTCATTCAATCGTGTCTGCTCCATCATGCAATAAAATCACAGGTGATTTGATAATCCTCCCTCCCCTTTCCTGTCTTTTCCCCATAACCACATTCTCCCAACCAGATTACCTTACTGATTAAGATTCAGTCTATCTTAGCCTTGAACATACTTCATCATCATCTAGCCTCAATCTTCTGTGGTAAAGAATGCTACAGATTCACTAATTCATATGAAACTCATCTGTTTTAAAAAAAAGTGCAATTCCTTATTCTGAGATTATTCCCCCTAATCCTAGACTGTCCCAGAAGGGGAAACAATCTTCATCAACCCAGTC
Source organism: Stegostoma tigrinum (assembly GCF_030684315.1). Classification (NCBI taxonomy): domain Eukaryota; kingdom Metazoa; phylum Chordata; class Chondrichthyes; order Orectolobiformes; family Stegostomatidae; genus Stegostoma; species Stegostoma tigrinum. Next base: position 41,350,628 of record NC_081376.1, on the reverse strand, counting down.
AACTCTTAAGAATCATGTATATGCCAGGAACAGGCGCCATCTACTCAACCTCTTCTCATAAAAAAAGAATCCCTCCGTACCTGATAGCAGACTAGTGAACCTTCACTGATAGCCTCCAATGTCGGTATATCTTTCCGGAGATAAAATGCGCAAAACCATTTACTGTTGTATTGGCAAACAGGATAGCTGTCAACTTAAGGTCCATCAATTTGATTTTAATTTGGTTTCTGAAACAATTGTAACATAATCCACATAGCTTCTATAAATGAATTTTCTGTGTATTAAACTCTGCCTGCAGACAGAGGAGGTCAGTGTTTCGTTTTTGTAGCAAACAGATATACCAGTAAAAGAGGTGGACTGGACGTGAAATAAAATGTAACCCAGGTAGTAATTTGCATGAACGTATGTTGAATTGTGAGGTGAACACAGTGATATAAAGACCTCTCTAATGGAACCAGGCTTCACAGAATCATACAGCACAGAAACAGGCCCCTAAGCCCTACTCATCCATGTTGACTAGGTTTCTTAAACTGAACTAGTCCCATTTGCCTGCATTTGGCTTGTGGCCCTCTAATCCTTTCCTACCCATCTTCCTGTTCAAATGTCATTGAAATGCAGAAGAGTGTACTCACCTCTACCAGTTCCTCTGGCAGCTCATTCCATACACGTACCATTCTGCGTGTGAACAAGTTGCCCCCTTAGAACCCTTTTTAAAAAACTTTCCTCTCTCACCTTAAACCTATGCCCTCTAGTTTTGAACTACCCTACCCTGGAGAAAAGACCTTGTCTATCCACCTTATCCATGCCTCCCACGATTATGTACAGTCACCCCTCAGCCACCTATGCTCCAGGGAAAGAAGTCCCAGCCTATCCAGCCTCTGCTTGTAACAAACCCTCCAGTCTCACTAACATCCTTCTACATTTGTTTTTGCACTGTTTCCAGTTTCTTAACTATCCTTCCTACGGCAGGGCAATCGGAAATTATACCAGTACTCCAAATGTGGCCTCACCAATGTCTTGTATAGCCATAACATGACATTTCCACTCCTGTACTCAATGCTCTAACCAATGAAAGCAAACGTTCCAAACATCATCTTCACCACCCAGTTTACTGGTGATAACACTTTCAAGGAACTATGTACCTCAACCCTGGTCTCTGTTCAATAATACTCCTCAGAGCCCTATATTAACAATGCAAATCCTGCCGTCATTTGTCTTATAAAAATTCAAAATAAATATTGGACATGAACATACAAATTAGGAGAAGCAAGCCATTTGATCCTTCAAACTTGATCCTCCATTCAATAAGGTCATGGTTGATTAGTTTCTTTCAAATTACACATTCCTACCTATCTCCCATAACCTTTAATTCTGTTGCCTAACAAGGACCCACCCACCTAACTGAAAAAATATTCAATAGTTCTGCCTCCAGCATTTGAGATAGTGCATTCCAAAGTCAAATAATCTACAGAGAAAAACTTCCCCTTGTCAACAAGTCTAGTTCACCTGCTTAGTATATACAATTGGGCTCAGAGATCGATTCATAAGTAGTCCGAAGCAAGTCAAAATCCACAAGGAAGATTTCAACCATTATCCAGAGACACAGCTTTTTCCATTTGGCATTACAGATTTTCAGCTTGCACACTGACTTTAATAAATTATTGAAAGCAACGGCAGTGTTAATGTCACTGGACAAGTAACTCAAGTGCCCAGGCTGATGTTCTGGGGAGAGGAATTGAAATCCCACCATGACAGTTGGCAAAACCTGAAATCGAATGACAATCTGGAATTTAAAAAAAAGACAAATAGCTAGCCTTTAATGACCGTGGACTGGGGCAAAAACCCACCTAGTTCATTAATGCCTGTTAAGGACGGACACCTGCCATTCTTACTGGTCTGGCCTGCATGTGATACCTTGCACACTGATTGAAAACCGGCCAACTTTTAATTTTCATTGTAATGGTGGAAAAAGTCTTTAAACCCAAATGCTGGAGAAGATTTGGCAAGACTTTTGATAAAGTGAAGATGATCAATTGACCCATCATTATAATGTCACTGTACAATGTGTGTCAGTTTCAAGAATATTTCTCAAACTAAAATCATACAACATACTGCTGCTTGTTTAAATATTTCGTTTTGACTGGAGTTTGGAACATCTGCTCGGCTGAAAACCAACCCGATACAAAGATTTTCCAGTCAGTGTTTGACTCTTCAGTTTTATAATTGCAGGAAGTTATCCATTTGCATTCATAGGTATTTATGAAAATTGTTAAATATTTATTATTCCATTAAGTCTGTTCAAGTACAACGACAGAATTACCCACACAACTTCTCAGAAGCACTAAATGTACTTTTGCAAATTTGACGCCACTGTAATGCAATACAGGTTTTCAGGATATCCAAATTAAACACTGGTTTTAAACCTCAGCCAGAAACTAATTGTTTTATTGAAATAGACAGAAAGTCCAATTTCATTTGCTTGTTTATATAGAAAAGGATCTTTTAAACTGATATCACTATAAGCAGCTTGGGAACTAAGAAGCATAAGGGCATTTTAAAATATCCACATAAAACAGGTGATTCATTACTTACTAATTTAAGGCATTATATTTCGGGCTTTGAGTAATTTAAAGGGTGAGAGAGTTGCAGTCCCATCTGACATAGGACGTAGCTAACTTGAACAAGTTTTCAGAGAAAAGTTGGAGGAGGGGGTCATACCTTCTAGTCCACATTCACACAACCCAAATAAATTTTGCTCAACTGGTTGGGCTGTACAAGGTATGAGAAAAATGATTTAAGATTATCTCTTTCACAAAAGAATTAAATGCAAAAAAAAAGGAATCAGTGCCAGTTAAGTTCTCAGACAATTGGCCCTTTAAAATGTGGGACCATAGGCACATTCAAAATTGCTCAAGATGTTTGCAGCTAAATCAAACTGTGGCAGAGTAATGCATCTTGAGAAAACAGAGCAAGAAATGTCACAATAACATGAGCGGATGTAGATGGAGCCAACCTTAATCTGAAGAAATGACAATTACAAGTACATTTTTAAAAAAAAATGATGCAAAGTCATTGCATCTCCTTTTCATTACTGTCAGAAGAAATGCTATCCCATATATCGTATCTGAGAAAGTGCAGATGGGAAAACTAAACTCTACATGAATGTTATATGAAAAAAATGCATGCGCACACATTTATATACACATACACTCACTGAACGCATGGTGGTTTTCTTGTCAGGTGTACATACGAACAGAAAAACAAGGAAGCTGTTTGAAGGACATTAAAAAAAAACTGCTACCAAAAGTATTTGATATTTCATTTGTTGGATTGCTCAACACAGGGGTTTTGTGATTTGCTCTGAAAATCTCATCAAGGACTAACCTGCCAAAAATTCAATACCTCAGCTGAAGTATACGTCAACAGCAACACTTGTCCAAAGGAGGAGCACTGCTGCAAGTGACAGTTTTAATAAGACTGCCATGGCTTTCGTCAAATTGGAAATTTCAGCAGATCCCTTACCTACAAGATAGCAACAGTGCAACAGAACTTTTAAAAGCAATTCAGTAGGAAGTGCACTTGATAGCCTGTCAACCAGGTAGTTTAGGTTTGCTCGCTTTCATTACTGAAAAGGAAACAATATAAGTCAGCTGCTTTCAATGCAGTTAAATTCATAGGCCAGAATCAGAACTAAATAATGAACTTATGAAACATCAAGCCAAAATGCTTTGGAGAAGGGGAGAAGGAAAAAAAAAAATCCAGCCTTTTCAATTACAGCACATTTAAAAGATGTAGCTCATCAATACAAACACAAAGTACAAATCGGACCTGGCTGTATTATTCAATGGATGTAAAACAGGTCGAAAAAAGGCCAATATCGTGGACCATATTCCAGGTCCATTCCATTTAGGCAGCTTTAGTGGTTGTCAAACATGCAAAAGAATACTAACTAGGCCAGAGGGTCAATTTTAGACTGTACTCAGGCCAAAATGGCACCCACTTCAGGATTGAAATGGGTCTGTAAGAAATTTCCGCCTCCAAAGCACCAATCCGCACATACGCAGCCCAGAACTCAGGACAATCCAAACCAAGGAAAAAGAAGAAGAGTGATCACTAGCCTACTGAAACAATTCAATAGAAACCTTACTCCTTCATGTGGAATTCTGGTCCACAGAAACCTCCAAAATTCAGCAAAAAAGATTATTCAAGGGATTTTGAGAGATCAATCTAGATCCATTCAGTGACTGCCTGACAATTCTTGAATTTATGAATCCTATGATGTTGGCTATTAAGGTCATAGATGTCGAAGCCTTAACTACATATTCACATCGCCCAGCTACGGCATGTGTTATTGCTCAGTGCCACTTACTATGTATATATGCAAGGCAGAATCGAACTTCTCAACTTCAGCTGGGAATCTTAGCCTTTTCAAGGAACATGACAAGAATTCTAGGTGTTACAGCAAACATTTGTGTAGTCTAATGGCCCTTTCAATCCCACATTTTCTCTCAAGGAATGGAATGGCTCTGGTAAGCTCTCGCAGTGTTACTCGAGTGATCTTTCTTCATTTACAGACTCGAACTGCAAATGCTAATAAAGCTATCCTCTTGCTACATTGTTTAATCCAATTCTAGTTTCATACAATGCACCCTTTTCATAAAGGGTCATTGTACTGGGATTTGAAAAAGAAACAACATGGAAACATTTCTTTCGTAGACTAAGGAATAAAAGATTAATTGCAATGTCTACATTGTCTTCTGGCTGGATCAAATGCAAGGCAGCCTAATCAGTTTGGTTTTATCAATGTAACATTGAACTTTCAGCCTTAAGGATAGTCTTCACGCCACCCAGTCTTCTGCAGCAGTTCTAGACACAATTGATCAAATTTTCAGTCTATACTACTTTGCTTCATTTGATTATGTGAGTTGGACAGCAAGGTTTTTTTTAATATCGTGTCATCTTCTACTTAAGTCATACCTATTAGCCATTCACCATGGTGAATTTGGTGTGTCGGTGGTGACCACTTAATAATCAAGAAGTGTTCCCTTCACTAGCTCCTCATTCAATCTTCAAATATACTACAGCACATTTCTAAAGAAAGATGGACACATCTCATGTGAATTACAACAGAGGAGGTGGCAATGTTTGTCAATGCTTAGCTCATGCATACAATCAACCCATTCTTTTCTATAAAAATGGGTAACACCCAAATTAGGATGCCCTGAAACATGAGAATTTCACATCCCTGGCACATCTGTATGGAGTGCAGTTTGTGCTGCTCAACAACATCGAACCTTGTTGCTTTTTTCCTAAAATTACGCCTTTTTTTAAGAAAGAGTCACATTACTTGTCACTCAAGGATTTGTCCTGTACTCTCAGCCAATTTCACAAACTGGAAATAATATTCATATTGAACTTGGTGCTGTTACCCTCTGCAGTCAAAGTACTGGGTACTGCTGAAACGGTATGACTGCCTTTCATTTGACATCAAATTTGATGTAACATCTAGAACCACATGATAGTCTCTAGGTGACCAGATGTTCTACTAAAAGTGCGCCCTACATCAGTGAGATGTTAATGTGATAACATCCCATTGATTTCTATGCTTCTATAAATTAAAGTCTTTTATCTGCATTTGATTCCTATGCAGAGACTAATTTATAGAAGTAAACTCTTATCTACCTACACATTAGGCATGCAGGCATTGCCCTGAAGCTTCCTGCCCAGCTAGGAATTCAGGGTAAAGCTTTTGTAACTGCTTATCTTCTCACACATCGGTATGCAGACACTGTCTTAAGCTTCCTGACTGAATTAAAATTAGAATCAAACTGTTTCAAATAGGGTTAGGTGGGGAAAATTTGTAAAGGTGTGAAACCTCTAAAGCATGTAACTTCTGTCGCTGACAAAGGGGCCAGGGCACTGACTTTGTTCTAGCCAGACACACTGGCAACTCGAAATCAGAATCTGTCCCGGACAACAACTCTAAATCGCCTCCTGCCATTAGCAGCTACTTCACTGGCAATCGATACTATACCCTGGTCTTACGTTCTTGATGCAATACTTGTTTGGTATCCTGTCTTTGTCTGCTGTAGTAATTGTTTCATGAATCATGTCTTTTGTAAGCTGTGAAATTGTTTTTTGTATCATGTCTTCTGTAAAGTATAAAAAGCAGGGACTGTCGCTGCTCGGGAGAATTACTTGCGAGACTCCGCACTCTGTGCCGGGTTGAGTACAATGATTCTCCACAGCTTTTACTTGCTTGGTAATAAAAGAATTTGTGTTTTTCTAAACAGGTCAGTGTCTTGTTATTGCAGCAAGTCCGTGAGGGCCTCCGAAAAATGAACCTGACATCAGAACGTATGTATGTTACAGGAAAACTATCATTTTATATGCCTTTATGATGCAAAAATAAAAAATTGAATACCTTTCCCTCAGGAGTTAACATACTGTAACAACGGAAAAGGATAACATCATGGCACAGAATACATCTAAACTAGAGAGGGAAATCAAGCTTAAAATCTTGTCACTGCTGCATATTCCCTCAATGCACAGATGAGGACCTTTATACTAACAAAGCAAGATACACTTTGTTTTGGAAGTTTTGTTCTACTTTGTGAGTTAGTAATCTGTTCCGACCATTTTTCTAGGGGAAAAACACATGCAAAGGCTTCAGTCAACTCGATCATCTTTCCAATCTTTTTACTTTTCAGCAACAAATATTTGCCAAGCTTAATTTATGCACATTTTATCATTCATATATAATCATGTGGCAGAAAAATCCATTAACAGAACTCATCTTGCATTTAAAACAGTAGCATGATATCAACCAACAACTTATTGGCATCAGTATCTTTACCTACAAGCACTGAAACCGAGAAGCTGAAGAACATACTTATATTTTCAAGATATACATCCATTTACCAGTTTTTCCATGGTCCTCCTTTTCCTGCCACTGTTTCTTGATTTTCCTAGTTTCTGATATTGTAGAGTCTATCCAGGCATTAGCCGAATAATGACTGTCACCATCTTTACTTGTAACCTCATCCCCTTCCATTTCATCAGATACTGTCTCTTCCTGAATAGGGCTCATACTTCTTTTTTCCATAAGAGGACTTGTTCTAAAATTGAATGGAAAAAAAAGGTCACACATCATGCCATTGTATGCCTGACGACAACTTTCCTATTTTGTATTTAGTCTTATTTGTTCTTGAAGCTAATAATTTTCTTCAATCAGCTTGTGTTGGAAAATTTCTGAAAAAGTGTGGCATTGACCAAAATTATTCCAGCAGTAGAACAGTGGAAAGAATGGTACAAAAACTGCATAATTATACAGCACAATTGTCACAGACTTACAATTCACTAAAACAACATGGATTAATTTCTTTGGGTATCAATTCACGAAACAGTCACCAACCCTCGAAACTGGAATAGGAACAGAGGACAACAATCAAGGATATCAGAAATCAGTCTCAAAATGAGGTCTTGATAAGTTTGTTTGGTGTACGATTCAAATCTCAGATAGGTGTCCAATGCCAAACAGAAGATTCAGCTTTGCAATGCTTTTCATTCACCTATTAAATTTTGCTGACAGCCATCACGTGAATCTAATGAGCTTGGCAATGGAAAGAAGTGCAAAGCTAAGTTAGATTGATTGCTTCAGCTCCATAATTTATTACAGCTTTACAACAACGTACACTTGTTTTTGCTACAGTGTTAAACTACCTGAGCCTTGTGTAGTTAGACTAACCTGCTTAATAGCCAAACTGTTAAAATGCTGACTCTAACAAATACCGTTCATCTGAAATATATTGCCAAAGTAGGATTTAATTGGCCAATGAGGGGGTCTTGTAGTACAGTGGTAATCTCTCCACCTCTGAGCCTGAAGACCTGCTCCATATAAAAGCTCGGAACAGGTTGCTGGAAAAAATGGCCAATTGTGATCAAAGGGAGATTTAAGTTTGTTTCAGTTATTAAGATAACAACATAACCCTTTTTTATATTAATCTGAGATAGCAGACCAGTTAATTAAAAGTAATGTGTATTCCAATGAAAAAAAAAGTTAAGGGTCAACTATTTTGTTTTAAAACAAAACATGATAACCTCTCTGATGGAGGGTCTAGGCCTGAAAAGTCAGCTTTTGTGCTCCTGAGATGCTGCTGGGCCTGCTGTGTTCATCCAGCCTCACATTTTATTATCCATGACCACCTTTTGGTCTGGAGCACTGCCATTTTGGGTTAACTTAATTTGATGAACTAATTTGTGATGGAGGGCCATTTGGTGCAGATAAACCATTTTCCTGTAGCAGGGAATTCCCTACAATGTTCTCCAACCCTGCAAAGCATGAGGATTTGTTAATATTTGAAGACAGAATGACAGAATTGTCCATATTGCAAATCAATTTCTTCACCAGGACAACTGACTGAACTGCTCAAAATTTACATAATAGATAGGTGAAGCCTTCAGTTTGTGACTATGAAGGCGTCATCCTCCACAGTAAGTGTCAGACACTTAATACATTTGCTTATGCCAGCACTCAATACATTTGCTTATGCCAGTGTAGTATTGCCCACCTCCTGGTTGCTCTGGATATTCTGAGATGGTGATTGCTTATTGTGTGAGGAAATTGGATTGGTATCACAAACAGTTAAAACACAAATTCCTACATTGGATCAGCAGTACTGCTGGAGTCACAGAAAATGACTGAATAGTTCACATCAAGTGATGCTGTAGTGATGTGAGTGAAAATCCAAATGTTGGGTCACCACTGGTCAGAAAAGTCAATAAACTGGAAACGTGCTCCTAAACAATATTCTTCCTGGGATTCAAAGGATAGCAATGATGTCTACTTCCTTATTTAAGTTATTTTGCAAGTCTCCACACAGCACATCATTCTGGGCAGTCAACTGAAAGATTTGTTGGCTGCAATATTGTTGACTTTTTAAAAACTATTTAACCCAAAGAACATTTGCCAGCTAACTTATTGAAATTGGAATGCAAACACAACTTAGCAAAAACTTGCATATGTTTTAATTTTGGAGAACAGCATATAATTAATTTAATGAAAATGTCCCACTAGCTGACAGAAATGGCCTTACTTGTAAAGCAAATAGTTTTCATGGAAAGCAATTAGACGCCAGTGGCATTTATTTTAAATGGATGTCCAAGTAAGCTATACCAATAACTATTTATGACATTTGTTGCAACTAAAACTTGTGTGCATACGTGTCAGTGTTAACTAGTTATTCCACTTAAATATCAGACTAAGCTTTGATTAAAAAGTCAAAGTGGTTACTTTGTTATTTAACATTAACAAGTTCCAGATAATTTTGTCTTTTCCTTACAAAAGTAGTAAACTTGATTAGTAAACTAATTTTCCTAGCTACATGAAAAAAAATTGTTAGGACTCCTTTTAATTTTACTGCATGTTTTACTGCATTTGCAGTGTGTTTCATTCCACACTTCATTCTTACATACGTGAACTGTCAAGACTAGCAATGTTCCACTAACAGCTAGGATATGAATAACAAATCATTCTGTTTTTAGATGCCACTGCTTGAGGAAGGAATGTTGGCGAGTGTACCACAACATCTTCATTTCTCTTCTCAAACAGTGCCATAGGATAATCAATAGCCACATTAACCAAGCAGTAACTGAAACCACATTTTGAAGTCATATTGAAAAGGGGTACACTCTCTATCAATACAACACGTCACCACTTGAGTATGAGCTGCCTCATGCAATATTGGAAGCCCATCAAATTGAGCCAAGTAGACAACCATAGCCCTGAAGAGCTAACAGAAATACCGATCTGACAACCAACAGGGTTAAATTCTGGAGTTTGAAATAACACTTGCGGACATTCTGAATTGGATCAGATAAACGCTTTATTTGTTTCCAGTGAGCAGTGAGAAACACATTAAAATATGTTGCAATAATATAGAATCTTGTACCAGAAGATGCAAGCAACAGAATCTAATCAATTAGGAAGCTGGGACTTTGTTTACAGAATTCACTGAAACTGTCAGAAATTCTTAACACATCATTGCCTTGCTGCTTATTGCACCTATTGCCACACATTTAACATTTTAGCATGTTTAAAAAGTGTATATCTTCATATTTATGTTAAGATATAAATCCACTTCTTTGGTACTGTAAACTTGGAGCCTGTGTGGTATTATTGACCACCTTCAAGAGTTTAGTCATGGAAGACTATTTAAAATCCTTTGAAACTAGAGGTTGGAGTACTCTCTCGGCCCGAAAAAGAAAAACTGAATTGCATCTGCCTTAACCTCGGTGCTGCAAGAATGCTTCTGAACCTACTTCCTACAAATTACTTACATGCCAATAAGGCTCCCTTCCCTGGTGCCAACTGCCATCTTTGGCTGCTGAAATTCTTCGCTTGCCAGTATGCTGCTGGTTTCCTCGTACTTTGATCATCTCTATGTAGAAATGGCTTAAGGATCTAAAATACCATGATCACCAGATTTAGTCCAGAAAACAGGTTCACACTTGTACCACCTGCCAAATGGGATCGGACAGGCGCAAAGTGTGTCACTTGTTATCTCATCAAGACGTACATACAATTCTTTGGTATTCACTGATGATTGTCACAGGATGCAAAGACATAATTGGATTAAAGAAAGGTATGTACAATTATCTTTGGCAGACTCACTTCACTTACGCCACTGGACTTCAGAAAGAAAGGAAGAGAAAACATCCTCATCTACATCAACCTAACCCAGGTTGAGAGGGGTGAGGAACATCAAGTTCCTCAGAGTAACGATAACTGAGGAACTGTCCTGGACTTTCCACATAGATACAACAGCCAAGACAGCACAGCAATGCCGCCTCTTCCTCAGGCAGCTCAGGAAATTGGCACATGCGTAAAAGATCCCTCACCAACTTCTACAGATGCACCAGTGAATGAATACTGTCTGGGTACACAATGGCCTGGTATGGCAACCACTCTGCTCAGGATCGTAAGAAACAACAGAAGGTGGTGTACACGGCCCAGACCATCACGGAAGCCAGCCTTCCATCCACGGACTCCACTTACATGGCTCGCTGCTGCAGAAAGGCTGCTAACAAAGACCGATCGCACCCCAGTACTGATCTTCAACCACCTATCAGGCAGAAGATATAGAACCCTGAACACACACACACACACACACACGAGCAGCTTCTTCTCAGCTATTATCAGACTGAAGAATGGACTCACGAGCTTCAAATAATGCTGATCTGGCTAGCCTTCATTTTTCCTAGTGCACATCCTGTGCAATGTAACCTGTATACCTCCAAGTCTTTTTCATCTGCACATCCTTTGTATATTATGATCTGCCTGTAAACAAAGCTTTTCACTATATTCCAGTACATGTGACAATAAAAAAGACAAACAATCAACAGGGCAGAAGTTTTTTTAGCCCACGATTTGCTTCAGGGTATTCCTAAAGAGATAGATATGGAACAATAGTCAAAAAGCTGCAGAGGAAAGATGCATGTCTACAATGAAAAGACAAGTGGGGGAAAAGGAGGTTGGTAATTTACATCTTAACTATAATCGACCTACCTGAGGTCTCTAACTATTAACTTCAGTTTTGAAAGTTCTAATTGACTCCAACCTCAACTTTTGCCGATGCAGTGAATTAGAAATTTGTCAAATGCTGCTTTTCCCAACATTATTTCTCAATTTTAAAGGGAATGCTCAAATTTAAAGCTTATATTGTTTTACATTCTTACCAGAAGAACTAGTTACTCTCCATCTACCCTATACAGTCCTTTAATTACCTCAATATTTCAATTAAATAAACACTTAACACACTTGATGGAATATAATTCTATGTAACCTGTCTTCATACTATAAAGCTCGAGGGAAATTCTCATGGCCAGTTGCATATACCTGATCGAGGTGTACAAGGTAATGAGGGGCATGGATACAGTCGATAGCCAGAGACTGTTCCCCAGGGCAGGACTGACTGCCATGAGGGGTCATAGTTTTAAGGTGTTAGGAGGAAGGTATAGAGGAGACGTCAGAGGGAGGTTCTTCACCCAGAGAGTTGTGAGCGCATGGAATAGTTTACTAGTGGTAGTCGTGCAAGTGGAGTCATTAGTGACATTTAAACAACTGCTGGACATGCACATGGGCAGCAGTGAATTGAGGGGAATGTAGGTTAGGTTATTTTGTTTTTGTTTGAGGATTATTCCACGGCACAACATCGTGGGCCGGAGGGCCTGTACTGTGCTGTACTTTTATATGTTCTATGTTCTATATGATTGTGGATACTGAGCGATAGCAGAGTTGTTTCACGTTAGTCAAGATGACCTAAAAATAACAAAACTGGTACAAGTGCCAACTTAATGAGTGGAAGAGAAGTACCACTGGCACTGTTGAAACATGGATGAAACAGAGAGAGATTGATTATTTCAACAAAGTGCAAGCTGGGATTGAAAACTTGATTTGCTTGAGCTGAGAGTTAAAGAACAGTTGAAAAGAGTAGATACAAGAAAATTATACAAGTGACTGTCATTTCATTAATTCACTCAGTGTTCGCATAAGTTTTCTGCACTAACTCGAAACTCAGTTTCTCCTTCATTTATATTTATAAACTAGACAGAATGGGCAAAACTTTCAACAGAATATAAAATGGTTGATATTGGATTGGCTGCTTGTTATACATCCCTCTCACTGGCAAGGGAAAGGGTAGGGCTTTAATGGTTGATTAGTCAGGTACTTGGTTTCTGGCACCTCCACAAACTAAAACGCTCAATGAGCAATATGATTTAGGAGCTCCAAAACGCTCAAAGACCTCCCCGCTGATATTGCATAGTGGACTCTGTTAAAGAGGATTTTCAGTATCTCCTAAAAAAATGTATATTCAACCCAATTCAGTTTGTTGAAATTTGGCTTTAAACTTCTATTTCCATGTACACAAAAAGCAAGCTTTGGCAGCTTGGTTTGCCTGCACGGACCACACATTTATAAAACAATCCAATCTTAATAGCATGCTGCTATGTGAAGTCATTACGTCATTTTGCACTGAGCTCAGAGTACATTCAGGACAGAATGGAAGCTATCGTGCTATCATTATAACTGATTTCTTTGTTCCCAGGGCAACAGCTTGGGCAGAGAAACTAGCAATTAAAAGACTCTGAATCTTAATTAACTTGAGAACCACACCAGGATCTAATGTGGACTAACAGTAAATAAGCAGTGAATCCCACAGGCAAATGTAAACTAAATAAAAAAAAACACTTTCATGCCAACTACTGTCTCAAATGCCAGCTCAGACAGTATTACATGAGAATATAAAAATACCATAGCTTGAGTCTGAACATTAGAACTCAACATGATGTGAATGAACACAAGGTTTAGTAATACTGAAAAGCAAACCATTTCTTCAGTCCAGATTTGCTAAGCCTTATATTCTCAAATCAAGAATTCTCGACCATACTTTGTCAGTTTGCTAACTTTCACATTTCTCCTTCCAAATGAAGTCAGCAATTTTAATAACTAGCTGTGAAAGTGCTGGTAAAAATGGAGTTAAAAATTGTTATCTCAGGAAACAAAGTTCACATGATAACAAATTGGCAATTTATGGGTGCTTTTAGACATTTAAACCTTAAACTGCATGGACTGAATAGTTTGAAGTTCCTTATGCCTGAATCAGGAAATCCAATGGGAAAGTGCAACTGTCTGCAAATAAAACTTCCCAATTAAATGTTTAATTATGAAGTGTTTGCATATCATTGAACCACCATAACTTGATTTTTGTTTTGCCCCATTCTTCTCCTTAATGGCTTTCTTTTCCTACCAATGGGTCCAAAGGTAACATTTTGGCGTCAAAAGCTGTTTAATTCAAATGTTGGGAAGCTAAAATATTTAAGGTTGCAAGTTAATTTAATGCACAAACTTAAGAGCTGCAATTGAAGGCGCTCATCTTAACTTTACAGAAATAAGAAATACCCAGTATCCCATACTTCTGATTGGCACATTTAATGGAAGATTTAAGAAAAACTTATGAAATAAAAGTTAAAAGCAGAATTCACTGTCTACCTCCAAGTGTGGACTTACCTTCAAGTATAGTTTACTTTCAATTTTGCAGTACTCACCTGCTGAAATCAAACATCTGGTTAAAGTAAGGTTGTGGGGCATAGTGGGTCTTTAGCCTCTTCCTCTCCACTTCCTGCCAGCTTTCCTCTGTCCATTTCCGCTTGGTTTGTTTCTCCTCCTGCTTTTTCTCAATGTATTCTGCATATGTCTGGATTCGGTAACTCTCTGCATACCTGCTGGTGTTTACAGCTGAAGAGAAATACAGATAAATCAGGTCTTCAAACAAATCAGATCCAAAAAAGTTAGAAATATCTATCAAATCTGTGAAGGGAAGTTATAGAGAAATTAAATTTGAATTTTGAATGCTACCAATTTATGGTAGGATGGCAGTGTTACAGCCTGCTTTGCAGCACTGTTTTTAGACCTGCTATGAAAGTTGTCCTTTGGAAGTAACACCCTTCCAATGCTAAATATTTGGCATCAGAAGGGTCAGCTCCATTTCCACTGTGCCCAATCTACAGACTACAGACATTTAAATGGATATACTGTATCTCAGCCTATCACTTCGCTTTTCTGCCCCCCCCCCCCCCCATTCTCTTTGGCCTTTTTGGCTCATTCTCTGCTGTTTTCCCATCACCCAGCCAAGCTACCTTCCATTCCTCGTCTCCCAAGCTGTGCCATCCCAAATTCCTGCTTCAAGCCTCCACAATATTCTTCGACATTCCAATTCCCCAGTCATCACCCCAAGTTTGGTCCGAATTCCTCAAATGAACGTGGCATGGAGTGAGCTGGAAAGTACGGAGTAGAACTGTAGTAGTGGAAAGGAAAGTTGGACACGTTTTTAAAAAAAAATCTTATTCTAAGATAATGTGAATGGCACCATGTATGTACAGCAAAGGTACACACTTTTCACTGTATTTTTACATTGAATTTTTTTTCAACAGTATTCACTCTTGAAAACGACAATGTTGTCGAGGAGAATACTGAGATACAGGCTACGAGACTAGGTGGGATTGAGGTTCACAAGGAAGAGGTATTAGAAATCCTTCAGAGGGTAAAGATAGAGAAGTCCCCTGGGCCGGACGGGATTTATCCTCGGATCCTCTGGGAAGCCAGGGAGGAGAGCGCCGAGCCTTTGGCATTGATCTTTAATTCGTCATTGCCTACAGGAATAGTGCCAGATGACCGGAGGATAGCAAATGTGGTTCCCCTGTTCAAGAAGGAGAGTAGAGACAACCCTGGTAATTATAGACCTGGTAATTATAGACTGAGGTAATTATTTACCTCAGTTGTTGGTAAAGTGTTGGAAAAGGTTATAAGGGATTGGATTTATAATCATGTAGAAAAGAATAAATTGATTCGGGATAGTCAGCATGGTTTTGTGAAGGGAAGGTTGTGCCTCACAAACCTTATTTTGAGTTCTTTGGAGAAGGTGACCAAACAGGTAGATGAGAGTAAACCGGTTGATGTGGTGTATATGGATTTCAGCAAGGTGTTCGATAAGGTTCCCCACAATAGGCTATTGTACAAAATGCAGAGGAATGGGACTGTGGGAGATATAGCAGTTTGGATCGGAAATTGGCTTGCTGAAAGAAGACAGAGGGTGGTAGTTGATGGGAAATGTTCATCCTGGAGACCAGTTACTAGTGGTGTACTGCAAGGGTCGGTGTTGGGTCCACTGATGTTTGTCATTTTTATAAATGACCTGGATGAGGGCGTAGAAGGATGGGTTAGTAAATTTGCACACGACACTAAGGTCGGTGGAGTTGTGGATAGTGATGAAAGATGCTGTAGGCTGCAGAGCTGGGCTGAGAGGTGGCAAATGGAGTTTAATGCAGATAAGTGCGAGGTGATGCACTTTGATAGGAGTAACCAGAAGGCAAAGTACAGGGCTAATGGTAAGATTCTTAGCAGTGTAGATGAGCAGAGAGACCTCGGTGTCCATGTATGCAGATTCTTGAAAGCTGCCACCCAGGTTGACAGGGCAGTTAAGGCGGCATACAGTGTTTTAGCTTTTATTAACAGAGGGATCGAGTTCCGGAACCATGAGGTTATGGTGAAGCTGTACAAAACTCTGGTGCGGCTGCACTTGGAGTATGGTGTACAGTTCTGGTCACTGCATTATAAGATGGATGTGGAAGCTTTAGAAAGGGTGCAGAGGAGATTTACTAGGATGTTGCCTGGTATGGAGGGAAGGTCTTACGAGGAAAGGCCGAGGGACTTGAGGCTGTTTTCATTAGAGAGAAGAAGGTTGAGAGATGACTTAATTGAAACATATAAAATAATCGGAGGGTTAGATAGGGAGAACCTTTTTCCTAGGATGGTGACGGCGAGCAGGAGGGGGCATAGCTTTAAATTGAGGGGTGAAAGATATAGGACAGATGTCAGAGGTAGTTTCTTTACTCAGAGTAGTAAGGGAATGGAACGCTTTGCCTGCAACGGTAGTAGATTCGCCAACTTTAGGTACATTTAAGTCGTCATTGGACAAGCATATGGACGTACATGGAATAGTGTAGGTTAGATGGGCTTGAGATCGGTAATGACGGGTCGGCACAACATCGAGGGCCGAAGGGCCTGTACTGTGCTGTAATGTTCTATGTTCTCTATGAATCATTCATTTAAAACATGAATTCAATTTATAATGTGATTCTGTTCAGTTCAGTTTCCCTTTTTCAGCATCTTTGGAAGAACACACCAAGGCACCATCACTACCTTGTAAACAGCAATCCCATTCTTTGCTCACCATAGATTTTGTCTAACTTACATTTTGACAAACACCTACTCACTTCTCCCAGACTCCACCAAACACATCTTCCTGCAGAATGTATAAACAAGGCCATTGGAAAGAATGGCTTAATTGCACGTGCTTGTACTGACTGCATCAGCTGTCAAGGCCATGATGAGTGGTGTTGTGGTGTCTAGACTCTTAGTGAAAACTCCCTGCCAGAGTGGCAGCATGGCTTTTACAAAGAAACTTCACCACGGTCTTATGCTTCTGGCACCATTTCCTCTTTTGGGAGCTTCATTTTGTATCACAATTCTTGATTTCCCTTTAAAATTCTCATTCTTTACTTTTCACTAAAATCTTGCATCACTATATTCCACTAGCCCACCCAACATCCAACCCCACGAAAAAAGTATTGGCATGGAGCTTCTCCATCTACGATTTTTTCAAACCCCATTGCTGCCTTCTTTCACTCCAGTATTCACTGTCCTACTTAACTTTTCCCCCTTCACCGTGTAAACTCTCCTATCAATATTCATGGTCACACCTCAAATCTTGCCATCTCTCACTGCAAATATATTGTAGTGGCTCAATCACAAACAAGGCCATTACTGAGTGCTTTTTGAATACCTTGATACCACGTTCCACAACAACCCAACATGATTAAAAAAAACTAACAAAGAGAAGCGCAATATTTCTGGAAAAGCTCAGCAGGTCTGGCAGCATCTATGGAGAGAAAGCAGAGTGAATGTTTCAGGTCCAGTGACCATCCTTCAGGGTCTGAAGGTTCCTCACCTGAAGAGCCTTACTTGCACATCTTTGGACAGTGGGAGGAAACCAGAGTACCCAGAGAAAGCCCATGCAGACACAGGGAGAATGTGTGTGGAGTTTGCACAGTCACCCAAGGCTGGAATCGAATCTGGGTTCCTGGCACTGTGTGGCAGTGCTAACCACGCACCACCGTACTGGTAGTCAACACATTCAGTGAGGAAGCAGCTTGACCAGAAACAGAAAGTAACATCAAGCACTTTCACATTGAAATCAGGAAAGCATTGTTAACTCCAGCTGCATGGATCCTGGAGGTTTCATCTCAGATCTCAATTCTAACCACTCTTCACTAAACATTGCCCACCATTTTAAATGTTCTGGGAATCAGAAAGAGAAACAAATTACTGGAGAAACTCCACAGGTCTGGCAGTATCTGTGGAGGGAAAGAAGAGTTAACGTGTCATGTCCAGTGACCTTTCTTCTGGTGAGGAACGTTCAGACCTTGGAGGGGAAGGGTGGGGGGTCACTGGACCCGAAACATTTTCTCTCCACAGATGCTGCCAGATCTGCTGAGCTTTTCCAGAAATTTGTTTGTTTTTCTAAGAGAAACAACTCGCCCAAATAACATATAATAGTGCTGTATATCAGCATAGCTGCTCAAGCAACAGTAATTGGCCACAAGATTTTGAGAGACTTCCCAGGTGCATCTGGCTCAAATCTGGCATATTCAAATCACAACACAGTGTAGAACGTAATACCGAGTGACTGAACCAGCAGACCACCATTTAGGGAAATCCAGCATTTGAGAAAATTAACCCCAAAAGCAATATTCCACTGCACAGAATTCCTGAGAATTGTTAGAACAGTTTACAAATAAAGATTTCAACTGCTGTTCCTAAAGGTGAGTTCTCCCTGAATGTTAAAGATACAGCAGACTAATCAAAACATCCAACTCCGAAACATGTTAAATAGTTATCATTTCACAATTTCATAAATACCAGTTCTGTCTGTCGTCTTTACCAATGTTGCAGGATTTTGAGAGGTGAACAGCCAAATCATTGAGGCATACATATTATCAAAAAGTTAAAAAACGTAGTGAATATACTTAAGGCTGTTACTGGTTTTTGGAAACTAATTGGTGGCAAGGTGTTAATTGAAGCAGCTTCAGCTATGCACTGCCAGCCAATTATCATGCCAAAACGCTGGCTTGGTACAATTCAAAATGAACAGCAAATTTCAGGAATAAAAAGCAGAGTGAGAAAAGAAACAAAAAGCTGGTTAGAACTAGTGTCCAATCAGCACTATGTTTAAGATGACATTTAAAAAAATGTTATATGCAGCTCGATAGAATAATTTACCAACATTATTTCATGCCATAGCTGGTTTTCAACACAGTGCCTTTGATGTACATGCCAAGTCTTGGCACATGGCCAGACCTCCAGCAGATGAATCAGCACATTAAACTGGCTCTTGAGAGCACTGTGTCCTATTGTGACTCAAACTGTTTGGTGACAGCAATATTTCAGCTTGCTAAACACAATTAAACAATGCGAGAAACATTTCTCCCAAGTACGACATCTTCAAATTTTGAAAAATTCCATTGATTTGAGCAAAACAAACTAAATCTAAAAAAAGCCACCAAAGCCATCCAGAAAGAAAGCAAGCTAAATAAACTAAAGAAAAGTTAATCATTAACCCAAGCCTTGTGTTATGATACGGCTAAGGAGTTACCAATCCACTTACACTCCTGAAATAAGAACTTGAATAGTAGTGGATGCAATTAATTATAAACAGATGGATGTTCAGAACAACAGAAATGACTTGGCATTATCTACCATTAGGAAACAGCTGAAGAACAAAAAATTTAGTAGGTTTTGTGGGTTATATTGTATTTAAATTGGAAGTCATTGAGTCAGTCATTAATCTTCAGATGTAAAGTATGAATTTACATGTAATTTTTAAAAATTCATTCATGTGGGCATTGCTGGTTAAGCCATTATGGCTACCCATCTCTAACAGCCTGGAGGGCAGTTAAGAATCAACCACATTGTTCAGAGTAAAATCACATGCAGGTCAGATCAGCTACAGTCAGAATATCCCTTCCAGGAAATGACATTCGTGTTTTTCTACCCTCTTAAAAGTTACAAAATTGACAATGCATTTTTTTCACATTTATTTGACATTTTTGCTTGCAGTAATCTGCAGTACCAATCAAGCATTGCCAGCTCTGCCTTTGAACAGTCTTCAATTCAACAATAGGATTGCTACAGAGGCTCCATTATCACAACGTCCCCTATTTGGATAGAGCAGTAAAATAGTTTTACATCTGACAGAGCCACACAATCCGGACTGTATGGACGCAGGCCATTTGGCCCACAGAGTCCACACCAGCCCGCTGAAGAACATCCCAACCAGACCTACACCCCTACCCGTGTAACCCTGCATTGCCCATAGTTAATCCACCAAGCTTGCACTTTCCTGGACACTATGGGCAATTTAGCATTGGAAATTCACCTAACTTGCACATCTTTGGACTGTGGGAGGAAACCAGAGTATCCAGAGAAAGCCCATGCAGACACAGGGAGAATGTCTGTGTGGAGTTTGCACACAGTCACCAAAGGCTGGAATCAAACCTGGGTTCCTAGGGCTGTGCAGCAGTGCTACCCATGAGCCACTGTACTGGTAGTCAACACATTCAATGAGGAAGTAACTTGACCAGAAATAGAAAGTAACACCAAGCACCTTCACATTGAAATCAGGAAAGCATTGTTAACTACGGTTGGATAGATCCCAGAAGTTTCATTTCAGAGGTCCCAATTCTAGCCGCTCTTCACTGAACATTGCCCACCATTTTAAATGTTCATGATGTTCTCCATACCAGTTGCTAAATAAGGAGACTCAAAAAAAGTTTAGAAGATTCTTGACGAATCGTGATCAGCGTAACTCATTACAGTGAATAGCCAAAATGATCAAAATGAGTATTTTAAACTGACAATCTTCTGTCACTTTTTTTCAACCAGAAGTGGTAGTCTTTCCCTTCTTAAATTCTTTGTGAGTTGAATGCAAACCTCCACAACACTAAGCAACCCAGGAGAAAAACGAAAATCCTTGGTAAAATGTACAGTGTTGTAGTGGTTTACATTCAACTTGCAAAGATTTTAAGGGAAAGACTACCACTTCTGCTTGAAAACAAGTGACAGAAGATTGTAATTTAAATTACTCAATAAAAAGGGAGGGTAGGAGTTACAAGAAATCTCTGTGCAGAAGGCTGTTGGAGCATGGATCTAAAGGTTTCATATATTTTGAAAGAAACATGGCAGCACTTTCCAAACATTTTCCCCAGTGCAAATCCATCTTGACATTTTTAAATAGCTGTGATCCAGAGGAGCAAAAAACATGGAGGACTGGGTGGGGTTACTACATTTAGAGTTTAAGTCTTCATAAAGTACCACGTGGACCTCTACACTATTTTCAACAGAGTTCAGTCTTCCGTATTGGGCTGGTTAGGCACCAACTTAGAAAATACTCCAATGATTTAAAAGGAGCCATCCAGCTGTCAGTATTGGGATGACAGAGATGTCATCACTGGACAAGTAATCCAGAAGCCCAGGTTAATGTTCTGGTGATAGGAGTTCAAATCCCACCATGACTGATTGCAAAAATTGGAATTCGGTAAAAATCTGGAACAAACAAACAGTTAGCCTAATGGTGACGATATCAATTGTTGCAAAAACCCATCTGGTTCACTAACATCCCTTATAGGAGCAAACTTGTTTGATCTGGCCGTCATGTGCTTCCAAGCCTAAAGCAATGTGTGACTGACTCTTAACTATCTGCTGCACAATTATGAGCAATAAGTGCTGATCCAGTCAGTGATGCTTTATCCCATGGATGAATTTTTGAAAAATTTAGCAGCAGCTCCACAGTAGCCATCAGCTACCTCAGAGTTTACAATCCCATTGTGAGTTGTGATCTACTCTTTGGGAAATGCTGGAAAATGGTGATAGAATATGAAAGCATAGAAAAACATTCAAAGCAGATGGAACATCGCGGAGCAAAGGAATTAATTTTGGCATCTTGGCATATTGCTAGAGTAAGTCAATCAACTTTGCGGAATTAGAAATTATGATTTAAATCAAGTTTCAAATACTTGGGGTGCTCTAAACAATTTGTTGCTTGGATCTTGAGTGTTTGATTAACCTGGGCTCAAATTAAAAAGGAAAAAAAAAGGTAAAGAATTGGATTTAATTTAACTACTACACAAGAAATGTGGGTTACAGCCCCCCCCCCCCCACCCCCCAAGGCCAGACTGGAAGCATCAAGATAAAGCAAAACAGAAGGAAGTTGCAGGGAGCAAGAGAGAAGGGCGGTACACCAGAATCATATTTTTCCTGTCATGGTGGCAGCAATGAGGACAACTTGACATGTTTAATATTATAAAATATTCCAAGGTATTTACAGGAACAAGTTTGACATTGAACATAAGAGGACATTTGGACAGATAGGACCTTTTTAAAACTAGCTTCTGATTCAAGTTATCTTAAAATTAAGTCATAAATTAATTGCATTATTACAAAATTAAAATGTTCCATTGTTCTAACAGGACCGGATGGGGATGTTCCCAATGACCAGGAGTCCAGAGTCATGGGGCACAGTCTAAGGACACAAAATGGGCCATTTAGGCCTGAAGGAGGAATATCTTCATCCAGAGTGGTGACAATGTGGAATGTTCTGCCACAAAATTCAATATTTTCCAGAAAGAGATGAATATGGGTTGAGGGCTAAAGGGCTCAAAGGGCATGGTTGAGAGTGAGAACAGGGCACCAAGTAGGATGATGAACAATGATCATAATCGAATGATGGAGCAGGCTTGAAGCAGCAAATTGCTTACTTCTATGTTGAGAGAGATAAGGGAAAAGGAGAGGTTTGGGGAGGAAATTCCACAGCTCAGGCTCTCAGCAGGTGAAAATACACCTGCCAAAAGGTGACGTGATTAAAATCAGGAATGCTCAAGGGGCCAGAAAGTTTAAAAACAAATGTGCTGAAAGACTGGGTGTGGTTCTAGAGCGGGGAGAGGGGGTGGGAGGAGGGAAAAAGAGAGAGGGGGGGGGGAAAAGAAGAGAGGGGGGGGGGAAAAGAAGAGGGGGGGGGGAAAAGAAGAGAGGGGGGGGGAAGAAGAGAGGGGGGGGGAAGAAGAGAGGGGGGGGGAAGAAGAGAGGGGGGGGGAAGAAGAGAGGGGGGGGGAAGAAGAGAGGGGGGGGGGAAGAAGAGAGAGGGGGGGGAAGAAGAGAGAGGGGGGGGAAGAAGAGAGAGGGGGGGGAAGAAGAGAGAGGGGGGGGAAGAAGAGAGAGGGGGGGGAAGAAGAGAGAGGGGGGGGGAAGAAGAGAGAGGGGGGGGGAAGAAGAGAGAGGGGGGGGGGAAGAAGAGAGGGGGGGGGAAGAAGAGAGGGGGGGGGAAGAAGAGAGGGGGGGGGAAGAAGAGAGGGGGGGGGGAAGAAGAGAGGGGGGGGGGGAAGAAGAGAGGGGGGGGGGGAAGAAGAGAGGGGGGGGGGAAGAAGAGAGGGGGGGGGGAAGAAGAGAGGGGGGGGGGAAGAAGAGAGGGGGGGGGAAGAAGAGAGGGGGGGGAAGAAGAGAGGGGGGGGAAGAAGAGAGGGGGGGGGAAGAAGAGAGGGGGGGGGAAGAAGAGAGAGGGGGGGGAAGAAGAGAGAGGGGGGGGGAAGAAGAGAGAGGGGGGGGAAGAAGAGAGAGGGGGGGGGAAGAAGAGAGAGGGGGGGGAAGAAGAGAGAGGGGGGGGAAGAAGAGAGAGGGGGGGGAAGAAGAGAGAGGGGAGGGAAGAAGAGAGAGGGGAGGGGGGAAGAGAGAGGGGAGGGGGGAAGAGAGAGGGGAGGGGGGAAGAGAGAGGGGAGGGGGAAGAGAGAGGGGAGGGGGAAGAGAGAGGGGAGGGGGAAGAGAGAGGGGAGGGGGAAGAGAGAGGGGAGGGGGAAGAGAGAGGGGAGGGGGAAGAGAGAGGGGAGGGGGAAGAGAGAGGGGAGGGGGAAGAGAGAGGGGAGGGGGAAGAGAGAGGGGAGGGGGAAGAGAGAGGGGAGGGGGGGGGAAGAGAGAGGGGAGGGGGGGGGAAGAGAGAGGGGAGGGGGGGGGGAAGAGAGAGGGGTGGGGGGGGGGGAAGAGAGGGGGGGGGAAGAGAGGGGGGTGGGGGAAGAGAGGGGGGGGAAAGAGAGGGGGGGGAAAGAGAGGGGGGGGAAAGAGAGGGGGGGGAAAGAGAGGGGGGGGAAAGAGAGGGGGGGGAAAGAGAGGGGGGGGAAAGAGAGGGGTGGGGGGGGGGAAGAGAGGGGGGGGAAGAGAGGGGGGTGGGGGAAGAGAGGGGGGGGAAAGAGAGGGGGGGGAAAGAGAGGGGGGGGGGGAAGAGAGGGGGGGGGGGAAGAGAGGGGGGGGGGAAGAGAGGGGGGGGGAAAGAGAGGGGGGGGAAAGAGAGGGGGGGGAAAGAGAGGGGGGGAAAGAGAGGGGGGGGAAAGAGAGGGGGGGGAAAGAGAGGGGGGGGGAAAGAGAGGGGGGGGGAAAGAGAGGGGGGGGGAAAGAGAGGGGGGGGAAAGAGAGGGGGGGGAAGAGAGGGGGGGGAAAGAGAGGGGGGGGAAAGAGAGGGGGGGGGAAAGAGAGGGGGGGGAAGAGAGGGGGGGGAAAGAGAGGGGTGGGGGGGGGAAGAGAGGGGGGGGAAGAGAGGGGGTGGGGGAAGAGAGAGGGGAGGGGGAAGAGAGGGGGGGAAAGAGAGGGGGGGAAAGAGAGGGGGGGGAAGAGAGGGGGGGGAAAGAGAGGGGGGGGAAAGAGAGGGGGGGGAAAGAGAGGGGGGGAAAGAGATGGGGGGGAAAGAGAGGGGGGGAAGAGAGGGGGGGAAAGAGAGGGGGGGAAAGAGAGGGGGGGGAAAGAGAGGGGGGGGAAAGAGAGGGGGGGGAAAGAGAGGGGGGGAAAAGAGAGGGGGGGGGGAAAGAGAGGGGGGGGGGGGAAAGAGAGGGGGGGGGGAAAGAGAGGGGGGGGGGAAAGAGAGGGGGGGGGAAAGAGAGGGGGGGGGAAAGAGGAGGGGGGGGGAAAGAGAGGGGGGGGGGAAAGAGAGGGGGGGGGGGAAAGAGAGGGGGGGGGGGAAAGAGGGGGGGGGGAAAGAGAGGGGGGGGGAAGAGGGGGGGGGAAGAGCGGGGGGGGGAAGAGAGGGGGGGAAGAGAGGGGGGGAAGAGAGGGGGGGGAAGAAGGGGGGGAAGAGAGGGGGGGGAAAGAGAGGGGGGGGAAAGAGCGGGGGGGAAAGAGAGGGGGGGGAAAGAGAGGGGGGGGAAAGAGAGGGGGGGAAAGAGAGGGGGGGGGGAAGCGAGGGGGGGGAAGAGAGGGGGGGGGAAGCGGGGGGGGGAAGAGAGGGGGGGGGAAGAGAGGGGGGGGGAAGAGAGGGGGGGGGAAGAGAGGGGGGGGGAAGGGGGGGAGAAGAGAGGGGGGGAGGGGGGGGGAAGAGAGGGGGAGGGGGGGGGAAGAGAGGGCGGGGGGGGGAAGAGAGGGGGAGGGGGGGAAGAGAGGGGGGGGGGGGAAGAGAGGGGGAGGGGGGGAAGAGAGGGGGAGGGGGGGGGAAGAGAGGGGGAGGGGGGGGAAGGGGGGGGGGAAGAGAGGGGGGGGGAAGAGAAGAGCGAGGGGGGGGGGAAGAGAAGAGACGGGGGGGGGGAAGAGAAGAGACGGGGGGGGGGACGAGAAGAGACGGGGGGGGGGGGAAGAGAAGAGACGGGGGGGGAAGAGAAGAGAAGAGACGGGGGGGGGGGAAAAGAGAAGAGACGGGGGGGGGGAAAAGAGGAAGAGACGGGGGGGGGGGAAAAGAGAAGAGACGGGGGGGGGGAAGAGAAGAGACGGGGGGGGGGGGAAGAGAAGAGACGGGGGGGGGGGAAGAGAAGAGACGGGGGGGGGGAAGAGAAGAGACGGGGGGGGGGGAAGAGAAGAGACGGGGGGGGGGAAGAGAAGAGACGGGGGGGGGGGAAGAGAAGAGACGGGGGGGGGGGAAGAGAAGAGAAGAGACGGGGGGGGGGAAAAGAGAAGAGACGGGGGGGGAAGAGAAGAGACGGGGGGGGGGAAGAGAAGAGACGGGGGGGGGGGGGAAGAGAAGAGACGGGGGGGGGGGGAAGAGAAGAGACGGGGGGGGGGGAAGAGAAGAGACGGGGGGGGGGAAGAGAAGAGACGGGGGGGGGGGGGGAAGAGAAGAGACGGGGGGGGGGGGGAGAGAAGAGACGGGGGGGGGGAGAGAAGAGACGGGGGGGGGGGGAGAGAAAGAGGGGAGGCTACAGAGGGAACTGAAAACAAGGTCAGAATTTTAAAAATCAAGATACTGATATGAATGGGAACTGATGCTGTTCAGCAAACACCACAGATAAGCAATAACAAAAAAAGGGGGAATAAAATACACTTTGTAAGCAATCACAACTGCAAGGACAGCTTGACAGTACTTGGCACAGTACTTGGCCAAGCCTTAACTTGAGCATTTCTTTTCAACCGATGCTACTGGCAAAAATTTCTCCAAAGCTAACAAAATTACCCCTCCCCCAATTGTTAGAGTTGATGATTTAATAGGAAGGAATGTGAGGAGAACTGCTCAGTTGCTGACTCACTACTGCCCTTTCAAGTCGAAATTTAGATGCTGTAAAGAAACCACTCCATGTTTTTGTGTGAAATAAATAGTGTATTTCACCCAGTTCACTAGCCAACAACTAGACAGTACAGTGATGATGTAGCCATCTGCATTTTAATTCTCTTAATTAAATCTTCTGTTAAATGGGAAAGTCATGACACAGAAAAATCTCATGACACAAGTTTCCCAAAACAGGATTAAGGGCAATGACCAGAACCTATTCCTCTCCCCAGGTCAGATGAAAACAGACTTTATAATTTTCAAATCAACATTTAACATATGATTGATTAAAAACTCTGCATACATTTTGGATGAAGTTTGAAATGGAGAGAAATGAGAAAATTATGAAATTATGCCAATTTTCAAACTGTAAACAACTGTGGAATATTTAAAGACAAAATGTAACAAGTGAAGAGTTTAAAAATAATCCACATAGACCATTTCACTTTTGTGAAGACAACTGGAGAGGTTGGAACCAACTTTCAAATAAGTTTAAAAAAAACAAAGCAAGGTGCTGTAGACAGTCATTGATCTGAAGCACAAACACAGCCAGACTTCTCCCCCATGGGCTTCAGAACCCCTCATGAGTCCCTCAGGGTCAAAGGTGATCGGAAGATCACTGTACGAGGAAAACAACCATCAGTGATTTTCCATGATGTGGTCAATGAGTAGTCAGAGGCAGGTTCTAGAAGTTGCAGCAGCTGGCTGCTTTTGTTCAGGTAGAGAGAGACTTTACGTTAAAGATAACAAAAAGTGTGAAGCTGGATGAACACAACAGGCCAAGCAGCATCTCAGAAGCACAACAGCTGACGTTTCGGGCCTAGACACATCAGAGAGGGGGATGGGAAGAGGGTTCTGAAATAAATAGGGGGATAGGGGGAGTTGGACTGAAGATGGAGAGAAAAGATGATAGGTGGAAAGGGGAGTATAGGTGGGGAGGTAGGGAAGGGATAGGTCAGTCCAGGGAAGACAGACAGGTCAAGGAGGTGGGATGAGGTAAGGAGGTGGGATGAGGTTAGTAGGTAGGAGATGGAGGTGTGGCTTGAGGTGGGAGGAAGGGATGGGTGAGAGGAAGAACAGGTTAGGGGGCGGAGATAGGTTGGGCTGGTTTTGGGATGCAGTGGGGGGAAGGGGAGATTTTGAAGCTTGTTCCTACCTACTAACCTCATCCCACCGCCTTAACCTGTCCATCTTCCCTGGACTGACCTATCCCCTCCCCACCTATATACTCTCCTCTCCACCTGTCTTCTTTTCTCTCCACCTTCGGTCTGCCTCCCCCTCTCTCCCTATTTATTGCGGAACCCTCTCCCCACCCGACTCTCTGATGAAGGGTCTAGGCCCGAAAAGTCAGCTTTTGTGCTCCTGAGATGCTGCTTGGCCTGTGTTCATCCAACTTCACATTTTGTTATCTTGAATTCTCCAGCATCTGCTGTTCCCATTATCACTCTGCTTTAAAGATGTTTGCTTTCCAATGTTTTAAAATGTTAAATGAAATATGTCATTAGTAGCCAGCCACCATTTTGAAAGATGTGCTTTTTTGAGAAGAAATGTCTTCATGAAGGACTTAATTGGGCAACCCTCTGTATTTGACACCAACCCACTTCCAGCAAAATGGCAGAGACAAATCAGCATTGCCAAACAGACATGCTAGCCCGTGGAGCGAAACACTGTCATTTCAATCTGGGGGCCTAATGTGTACAGCTCACAGTTTGTCTCTCTCTCTCTCTCTCTCTCTCTCCCCCGCCCCCCCTGATTTGCTGAGACATTTCTAGCATTTTCAGCTTTCATTTAAAAGAAGTCTCCAGATCCTACATTTTCACGCTGGCTACAGAATGAAAATATTGGCAATCCACACTTAACAGAAATTGCAGCAACTGTTTTAATAGTCTCTTTGCACTTGAATAGAACATTGTAAGACTGACAGACTCTTGCTGTGTGGCAGATGATGACTCAGCTCTTGTGAACCAGTATGTCTCAGTAGAACACAGGTGGCACCAATTCAAGACAGACTTCCCAATAACTGCATTATCACACCTGTCCAGCCATCTGTTTAGGCCAGAGTGATTCATTAATCTCTAGGGTGTGTTTTAGTCACTGCTGGTGCCACTCCTTGTTGATTAATCTTGGCAAATCATACAGCCACTGTGCTTTAGTAGCCTTCTTGTACCTCATTCACAGGACACAGCTGCTTTTGAACTTAATTGCACACATCTGCAATTGAACTACCAGCACATTATTCCAGAGGCAGCAAGAGTGGTGGATTAAGAAAAACAGCCTTTAAATGCATCAGGTTTCTAAATTCTTATATGATGGCTCTCTAAAGTGCAAAATACTATTGTAACAGCTACACATGCAGGTAATACTGACAACATTAATGAAAAGGATCTCATTTTCATTCTGGCAGCTTTAGACCACAATACCAGAGCACCAGGAAGCACACAGCTACCAATTTCAATTTGGTCAACAGTATTCATGTTTGTGGAGGTCAAAATATCAGGTTACTACCAACTTTTTCTGGCTACCAGTTTCTGCAACTTGGATTGCCACAGCTTTTTACAGTGGCCAGCAGTGAAAACAAAGGTTATTGTGCTTGTAAAACTGCTGAGTTTCAGCGGATTGGTTATTAAATTGCATGTGGTTCCTTAACTAATCAAAAATATGGCATGAGCAAGAAAACCAGGTGAGCAAAGACTATAAGAGAGATTAAGTTCTATTGCTTGAAAATAGATAGAATTTTGCTGAAACAAAAAAACGAGTTGCTGGCATTCATGTAGCACCTTTCACAAGTA